>NC_064559.1:105075486-105378856 GCF_937001465.1 Orcinus orca | reverse complement strand
TGGGAACACAGGGATCCAACTTTCTCCTCCTGCTTCCTGAGAAGTTTCCTGCTCTTTCTAGCCAGTTCCACACACACCCCCACCTCCCAAGATAAGAACTTTATTCTGCTCTCTTTGAGCAAGGGGACTGGATAGGGGTCAGGAGCCAATCAAGTTATATCCAAATTCAGTTTATTGTGGGATGCTTTATCATGAGGTTGTACTGTACATGTATCACACCTAAAATAATGCCAGGCACTTAGTAAGTATACCATAAGTGCTAGTTTATTATTATTATTTGCTTTCACTGTGCTAGAATTAACAAGAAGTCAGAACTACTCAAAATCAACCACTTGTTTTGTGGCTCATGAGAAACAATCATGCCACATGTAGTTAATCTTTCTGGTGAAGCAAAGATCACAAAATTTGTATTTAGAAGTGAAAATCTAGAGGCAGGAAGGAAAATGGTGGTAATTTTCACCATGAGGATTTAGGGCTTTAAAGCAAGCAATAGTTTTCATTTTTATCTTTAATAGTTCAATGCGATACCTTATTCAGTACCTCCAAACTTTTCCATGATATGGCCCAAAGAAAATAATGACCCTATCTGTACAGCCAACTGGGATATACAGAGAAGGCTGCTGGCAGAGCAGCTGCCAGCAGAGGCTGTGGGGCAGAGGAGTCCATCCGCCCTAGGCCTTGTTCAATTCCCCTGAGAGTTGAGGGGATCAATATCATGGCACATCTGTAACCTATTTGGAGTACACCAGTGTGGAATGACCCACCATTGGCAAGTTCCACCACATATGACACTTCTACACCTAACAAGGTGATATATGAGCTCCATTTATTCAATAAACATTTAATCACAGAATACTTGATTAGTGGTAGGAACATTAGAATATAATTGGAAAGGAATTAGAGTTAATTTTAATTTAACCTACTTATTTTACAAATGAGGAAACTCAGACCCACAGAGCCTAGGTGATTTGTCAAAAGACATAATATAGTATCAGATTCAGGACTTTTGAAGGACAAAAGCTAAAAGCAAAGAATGTGGACATCACTCTTTGCCCATGGCTAAGACCAAATGAAAATTGTTATTCTGGAGTATGGGAATTCCATTGGGATATTAATGAGAAATCCATTAAGTTCTCAATTTGGGGGGTTAATCAAAAAAGAATACTGGCATGAGAAGAATAATAGTTTACATTTCTTAAACACTTTGTAGCAGACACTGCTGGTGACCTATCCAATATCTATTTCCTTCTTCCTTACTAAAGAACCTTAATCTTATTCTAGTGCCTATACATCTCCCAATTGCCTCAGAGAAGAGTGATTTTATCCTAACTCCAGTGGGTAAATCCTAATCCCTTTTGCCTGTGACTGGTTTTAAGGTGGGAATTCTGGGCATTGGGTGGTAGAGGGGAGTTCTGCCGGAGAGCTTCTGGGAAAAGATTCCTTACTACTAAAGAGACACGAGAAAAGATGGTCTCTTTCTGTCTCTGAGTTTAGTTTTGTCTGTATTTAACAACTGGAACTCTGTAGCTGTCTTGTACCCTGAGGGGAGTCAGCCCAAGGGCAAAGCCAATATCTAGAGGATGGCTGAGTTGAGAGATGGAAAGAATTTGGGCCAGTAGATGATGACATTCTTTTTTTTTCCCCCAGGTTAAATGTCTGCTTTATTCAGATCCAGTGACCAGAGGCCCAGGCAGCCAATTTTGCGGGAGATTTTGCACCTGAGTGTCTCCCTGCCAGACCCTCCCAAAAGTGTGCTCCTACAGATGGGACATCAGAACTCGTCCTTTATGTCAAAATGGGACTGGTCTTCAGGCTTGAAGTCCAGGTTGGGGCTGCCATCCTAGATGATGACATTCTTGATCCATCGAATTATCTAGCCCTGAAATCTGCCCTACTTCTAGACTTCTTATCATGTTAGATAATACATTTCCTTCCTTTATTTATTAAGTCAACTTGAAGTGAGATTTTCTATTACTTGCATCTAAAGGCACCTAAACAGATAACATGTACTAAGTGCTGGAACATATTCTCTTTTATCCAATAATCCTATGTGATAGGTATAATTGTTATCCTATTCTACAGATGAGGAAACCAAGACAGATTAAATATCTTGTTCAAAGTCACATAACAAGTAGAACCATAATTTCAAAACGATGAATTCAGAGCCCATGCTCATAACCACTGCTTTCTATAATCCAATCTAATGTTTCATTTTATAATACACTAGGTGACTTAAGAGTGAAAAATGTGCTTTCTTAATTTTAACTGATTTGATTAATATAAAAATGTTTTTATTCCTTGCAGATACTGCTGACTGGGGCAAAAAGTAACAGGAGAAAAACAGACGGGTCCTAGGCTACAGAGGGATTATGATTCAGAGTGTTCAATACTAATCTACAAAACAGATAACTGAAGGAGTTAGTATATGTAATTACATCATAAATACAAAGAAAACATAAACAGAAAATTGATCTGACTTTATCTCCCTATCAATGATCTTGTGCAGAGGGAGGAAGAAGGCAGTGCTAATTTCTAAGATGTACCTCTAAGCTAGAAAAGTCTGTAAGTTGACTTGGGTTCTAGTCTTGGCTCTACCATTTACAAGCTATATTATTTTAGGCAAAACTTCACTTCTGTGTTTTTAGTTTCCTCATCTGTAAAATAGGGGTAATAATAGTACTCATACCTCATAGGATTGTTGTGAAGATCAAATGAGATAAAATACATATAAATCCCCTCAAAGAGTCCCTGGCACAAAATAAATACTCAGTTAGGATTAGCTATGGTTATTATCATTATCATTATCATTTAAAGAACAGATGTTCTTTTTAAAGGGAGTAAATAAATTACACTCCCCATTCCTAGACAGGTAAAAAGACAAGACCTTGTATTATAAAGTGTTCTTCATTAATATGATGAAGTAATGGAGGCAGGAAACAAAGTGACAATAAAAACAATCATAAAAAAAGGAACAGTGAAGGAAGAAGGGACTAAGGTCTTAAACCAAAATTGGGAAAAGTGAAATTCAAGCTCAATTTTTATTTTGTAATACCTCTAAACTTCCATAAATCTTGAAGTAAAGGTTTCTAGATACCAAAGAGACAAAATAACAAAAACAAAAACACACACAGAATTAGAGACTGAGACATGTGGAGCATATAATACAAAAGACTGACAGAAAATAAACAGAAAGAACAGAAATGCAGACAGGAAGGAAAACCAAGAATTCATGCTCTGTTTCCCGGGAATATACAAGATTTCCCAATCAGCCAATTCTCCCATCCCCCACTCTCCTCCCTTCCAACTCCAAGTAACTTACATTGAAAGATGCCAGGGCCTCAGAGACACTCTTCTCAATGAACTCATCAGTGATTCTTCGGGAAGGATGTTCATTAAACACAGAGTTCATTAGCGCAATCTTTGCAGCACTCCGCCGGGCTTCAGCTTTTGTGGGGCAAAACTAGGCAGGGAGACAGAGAAAATATGTGCGCATGTGTATCTGAGAGAGGAAGGAAAAGTGGGAGGGAAACACTTGGGATAGAAGACACTTGGATACTCTTTGGCGAAATCAGTTTGTTCAACACACCCTCCAAAGTTTTTATTGTAAAATGGTTGGGGCATTTGGAAACATAAATTTGATTCAACATCCTGAAGTCATTAAGGAACTGGAGACAGCTGTAGCTCATACCAAATTGAATGCAGGATGAAGAAGACTGCTGAGGTCAGCATATAATCACTGGATATGAAAAATACCCCTGTTTAAACTGTCAAGAGAATTAATTACCCAAAAGCCAGATTCTGGCCAGTCTATTAGAAATCTGTATCTTGTTCTCTTATTCTGCAGACAGGCAAGAATTTTTTCATCCCTCTAGATAACCTAAGATTAGAACAAAGCTATGTCTAAGCTGCTTCTGCAGAGGAGCCCTCTAGTCTCTATCAGAAGCACCCATTTGGGATTCTTGGACTTTTCTTTTAGCTATGTGCAGGCAGTTTCCCCAATAATGTAGTGGGCTACGGAGCTATCCCTGAACAGAGTCTAAGGTCTGAGGAAGGATTTTATAGTCTTCCCCCACCCGCTCCCAGTAGAAGCAAAGAGAAGAGAGGTGGCTAGGGAAAGGAAAGCTGACCCGAGGAAAACAAGAAAAATTTTTAAATTAATTCATGTTTTTACATTGTTTCCAACATATGTAGTATCATAGAACAAGCCTGATTTTCAAAAGTCTTAAATCACTCAACTTCAGATCCCTAGCCACCTTTATAATTCATCTTCACTGGCTGCCTCAAAGGCCTCTGTGCCCTCTGTCACTTGTGATTAGGATGAGAGAAAAGGAAGAAAGTGATGTTATAGTTTTAAAAAGTAGACCAGGTTATGTTTGCTACTTAACCATCCTTAATATCAGTAATTCCCAGTTTCCTTTAGCTGACAGGTCTCTCTGAAACAACATATGGAATTTTGTGCATTAATCCTGTCTTCTTGCTTATTCAGTTTCTCTGTTTCCACTTCTCTCACTATTTACTAGCCTGCTACTCTTTCTACTATATAGTGCTCTTTCTGAAAAGTCATCTATGAAGAAAAC
This sequence comes from Orcinus orca, assembly GCF_937001465.1. Classification (NCBI taxonomy): domain Eukaryota; kingdom Metazoa; phylum Chordata; class Mammalia; order Artiodactyla; family Delphinidae; genus Orcinus; species Orcinus orca. Next base: position 105,374,279 of record NC_064559.1, on the reverse strand, counting down.
CACCAGGAGAAATTTCACCTGCCAAAGTGGATATAAAAGATATAAGCTAAAAGGGGCCAAGATAGATAATTCTACTCTTTCAGGAAATAACAGAAATCAAATTACTCTGATGGTCCAGTTTGGGGCATCCCCATAAAATTATTAAATCTTTAATCAACAGTATGGTGAGGTGGGAAAAGGAAGGAAAGGTCTTATTTTCTAGTAGCAAAAGATAAACATTAGTCATCTTGGGCATATGTTTATTTCTCTGAAATGGCTGGGGTTCTGAGAGAAAAATTTAGTCACCCAATTTGAAATGAAGCTTCCTTAGGTCTGTTTCCGTTTGAGGCAGGAACTGAGCTACAATGGCACTCATTCATGCAACAGATTTATTAAGTGTCTGTTCTCTGCTGGGCACTGAGTTTGATGGTAGAGATTTAAAACTGAACAAGAAAGAAGACAGACACTACCTCTGCCTCCGTGGAGCATAGTCCACTAGGAGAGAGAAACAGTCAATTATGATATGTTTTGATAAATGATATGATAGGGGAAGCTCAAGGCACTATGGAAGCACAGAGCAGAGGGTATAACTTTGTCTAAGGGTTATATAAACCATACAGAAAACAGAACAAAAGTGTCTAGTCTCTTCTCTAAATTCCTACTCAGGCTCTAAGTTGACATTTCAGGAGGCTACCTTCCTATCTGCAATGTGAAAAATCCATCTTTGATGATAATATTCACACTAGTCAAATTTCTCGTTACCCTGTAATAGCATCAGCGCTTTTCATCATCATATACTACAGGACTTTCATATAACTGTAGAATGCTAGTACCAGAAATACTGGTTAGAAATAATCTAATCTATCTCCTTCATATTATAGATGGGGAAACTGAGGCCCAGATTAATTACTCGACTTGCCCTGTTAGCAGTCAGGGGAACAAGAATTTGGATCTCCTAACGCTTAGATGAGTACTATTTCCACCATATATAGTCCCTCTCCTTTGATCTCTTAGAGTCCTCAAACATTGCTTTCCTTAGTGATAGTGATAAGAAAAAGTACCGGGGGCAATGAGTATTATTCTACGTCCTGAAAAAGAGATAGCAGGAAGTTGGAAAGCCAGATTAGAACGTGAGTTAGATGCTAGTAGTCTGCTTTTCTTTCAGCCTTCAAAAACTCAAACCCACTTTGAATTTGAGTATGGTTAAAAGAAAAGCATGCTACTGAGGTTTTTTCTGCTCAAATGAGCCTCAGATGCTTATCAGAATGATTTGCCCAGAATTGGTCCAAGTCCTCAAATATGTGACTTTGGATAGAGATTTAATGGCCAAAGTGATAGAGAAAGACATTAGTAGCACCTAAGCGTTTATCTTTGCTACTGCTGCCTCAGAACTCTTACCTGGAAACTCCCAAAGCAACTTCCCCCAGGCAGGGTGACATAGCAGACATAGGGAGGGCTGTTGGAGGGAACCATCTCATAAACCACGAGAGCCCCATTCTTCAAGTCAGCCCCACGGGACTGTTTCATCTGCCAGAATTCCTGAAGTGCCTCCACCACATTCACTGCAAAAAAAGAAGTAGTTAAGTTCAGCAGTAAGAACGCTTCCAAGCAGTGCTCTGCCTCAATACAGTATCTGTAACCTGTACTTACATTAAGAATCTAGCCCCCTTAGCTCCCTACCTATTACCATTTAAAAGCATTTTAATTAATAAGCCTATGCTGTGATTAAGTCCATTTGCATAGGAAGACCAGAGTATGCCTGCCCTCCTCCGCTACTTCCCTAGTTCACATTTGATTAGTCCTAGACACCAAAGGAGAATAGCATAAATATTGGAGGCCAGAGTTTCCAAGGTCAGCATACCATTATCACTGACTGATGAAGTAGATTATTCCACAATTGGTCAGCTGGCCTAGAAGAGTAATAACCACCATGATCATAAGTGCTAACATTTACTGAACACTTACTGTATGTCACATTTTCTCCAAGCGTTTTACCTATTTAATCACAACAATCTTATGAGGCAGGTACTTTTATTTTCCCCATTTTACAGATGAGGGAAATGAGACATAGGGAGGTTAAATAACTTGCCCAAGGATATAACAGCTAGAAAGCAGAAGAGCAAGAACTCAAACCCAGGCAGTCTTGGTTCCAGAGTCAATGTTCCAGAGTCAATTATATAATACTGTCACTCAAGGAAATATGGCCCTATTAGCCATTTTCAAGGCTGTGCTTCTGGTGAGCAAACCCATGAATAGATTCCTTTTCCATTCTGGAATACTATGTGTATACTATATATATATGAGAGAGAGAGACAGAGAGACAGAGAGAGACAGAGAGAGAGAAAGAGAGAGAAGAGAGAGAGAAAGAAAGAAAGAAAGAAAGAAAGAAAGAAAGAAAGAAAGAAAGAAAGAAAGAAAGAGAAAAAAAGAAAGGAAGGAAGGAAGGAGGGAAGGGAGGAAGGGAATGAATTCTGAGGCTTTCCCTAGGCATAAATGATCTTTGGAAGGACTGTATATTGGGAAACACTCCTCCACAGGTCTCCTGCACTACTTTCCATCTTGCTAGGTATGCCAAGATTTCAAGGCCCTGACTGCTCCTTACTTGGGCCCTTTCTCAGGATTTAATTTGCAGCAAGAAACCTTGAGGGATGAAGTAATATCTCCCTCTGGGACAAAGAACAAGCTTGCTTACTGTTTGCTATAAAATGGCAGGTTCCCCAAGCTCAGTGTTCCTCTCCTGTAATGCAACCCATGGCCTGTAAGCATCCACCTGAGCCCTCCACATCAGACTTGGGAGACAGGGGAAACCAATGCAAGCAAACAGGATGCTCATGCTACTTGCTGTTCTATGAGTAATAAAGTCCTCTGTCTCTGACCCAGAAGTCTCTTGACTTCTGCCAGCATCCATGAAACAGTAACCGGCTATGTTATTAGTTGTATATAGGGTAAAATCAAACTCCAGACTTGACACTGTATTTCAGAAATTCCAGAACAGTTCCCTTCATCCCTCAATACTTGGATTCAATTATTCCACAAATATGTATTGAGTACCTACTCTGTGCTAGACTGTGTGCTGGGTGCTAGGCTGTTACAATAGTGAGCAAAACCATACACATACACCATACAATTTTTACAAATGAAAAATTGCAACAGTGATAAATGCTATAAAGGAGTGGTAAATGGTGGTAAATGTAGGAGCATCTGACTAATTAAGAAGGTCAAAGAAAGCTACCCTGACAAGGTAATATTTAAGCTCAGATATAAGTATGAATTCCCTAGGCAAAAAGGTGAGAGAATAGTGCTCTGAGCAGAAGGAATAGCATGTACGATGGTTCTGCAGCAGCAGGAAATATGGTGAATAAAGGGACTAGTGTGGCCAGAAAAGAGAGAGTGAGGGGTAGTATAAATGCAAGGTGAGGTTGCACACACACACACACACAAAAGCAGGGACCAGATCAGGTCAGACCTGGTGGGTCATGTTAGAATATTGGCTTTATCCTAGGAGCAATGGAAATCTCTTGAAGAGTTTTAAATGGAAGGAGGGATAAAATCAGTTTGTTTTTGGAAAGGATCTTTTTTTTTTAATTTTATTTATTTAGTTATGGCTGTGTTGGGTCCTCGTTCCTGTGCGAGGGCTTTCTCCAGTTGCAGCAAGCAGGGGCCACTCTACACGCGCGGGTCTCTCACTATGGCAGCCTCTCTTGTTACGGAGCACAGGCTCCAGACGCGCAGGCTCAGTAATTGTGGCTCACGGGCCTAGTTGCTCCGTGGCATGGGGGATCTTCCCAGACCAGGGCTCAAACCCGTGTCCCCTGCATTGGCAGGCAGATTCTCAACCACTGCGCCACCAGGGAAGGCCTAGAAAGGATCTCTTTTGACTCTAAGGTTCCAAACATTTCAAATGGCTTTAACTAAAGCCTCGTAATAAAAATTCATCACACACATTCTCCAATATCATCCAACATGACCACTCTCTACTCTTAGTTACAACAAGGACTCATTAATTCTATTGTATTACATTAGTTAAGATCTGACAAGGAGAAGACACCAAGATGGGACAGACAGGCAAGAGATTTACTGGGGAGAAAGCAGGAGAAGGGAGAGCCTTCAGACCATGTTCTAGGTCTGACACCTGTGGAAGGAGAAAGGGAAGGCAGGAAGTTTGGATATGTGAGTCTCAGACTGCAGCACCGTTCCAAGAAAGGCTTGGCCAGGCCAGTAGGAAGTCCTCAAGCCAAAGGAATCCCACATCTCACTAGGATGTGCCTGAGTTAGGACCCCTGCTGTGCTCAGTCATTGACTGGGAGCAGCCTGCAGGATGTGTGGCCTCAGTGCAAATGTGGTGATGAACTCAGAGGGAACAGCAGTTTAAGGCTGTCAGTCAATTATGCTCCCGGCAGCTGGAGATATTAAACACGTTTTCATGGCTGCCACACACACATTAAACAAAAATTTGAGCACTTAATAGGTGCATAGCTCTATTCTAGGCGTTAGAGATGCAAAGATGAATAACATACATTCCCTGCCAGGAAGGTGTTCAAAAGCTAGTGGGCAATAATAACTTATCTTACCTGCTCTGCAACTGAAGCAAGCACTCCATGTACCAGCCAGGGTTTGAAAAGCAGCATAAGTTCTTTACTAATACTCTACATTTAACTGACTTTTTAAAATATTCATTCTTCCATTAAAAGACAGCATGAAAAGAAAACTCTCTTTTTCCCACCCTTGGTTTTAGCAGAGGCTCTTCAGAGGTCACTGCTGCCTAGAAAGCTTAGCCACTCTTGTTCTTTTCATTGAGCTCTTTTCAGGCCCAGTTCCCTCTTTGAGACAATTTAGCACAATGTGCTGGGTGACAGCTCTCCTGACATGCAAACAACAGGGAGAATATTGAAATAAAGAGGAAGGGGAGGAGACTGCTATAATGGGGAAGGTCCTATTAAAAAGCATATGTCCATTCCATGTCCAGTTAAATCCCTTTTGGCACAGAGTACAGGACTATTTTTTAATGATTACTCAAAGCCAAATGAAACAGGGAGTCTTATTTCAGAAATGTGAGCATGAAATGAGAAACTGGGCAAAGTGATCAGGAAAAAAGCAATGAATTGTGATCTACGTTTGAAAATGCTCATAAGACTCATTCACTTCTAGAGCTGAAAGGGACTTTAGAGATTATCTAGTCCAAGTCAGGCTAAGAAATGACTTGGTTGAGGTCACATAGCTGTGGCAGAAGTGGGGCATGAAAGTAGAAATTCTGATGCCCATGTTTTTTCCAATTTGGGAATCTTAACCCAGGGCCCAAGGTCCAGACCATGGCTGAACTTCATGGGGGTTCACAAGTCCCCTAACACTCTAAGTAAAATTAAGCATGTGTGTGTGTCTGTGTGTGTGTGTGCGTATGAGTATTTGTGTGTGTGGGGGTGTAGGGAGGGTGCTCATAGTTTTGATCAGATTTTCAGTGAGGAATCATGGATATAATGGTTTACGTAAGGATGGTTAAAGGGACAGTGAGGTAGGAGGGTAGCAATTACTGAGACATACATATCTGACAGCTACAATTAATTTTTGGAAGTCACTGATGGATGCTGGGCTGAAAGGGACACGAAAGATCAAGATAGTGAGGAATATTTAAGTGCTTGTACCATAATGTTGAACAACAACAAGAAAGATAATACTTTTGTTTTTTCCTTAGGAGATAAAATATTAGATGAATGTCTAAGAGGCAAGACAGACAGATTGTATACCCACCAGAGTAAAAACATTAAAACAACACATGGGGACTTCCCTCGTGGTCTAGTGGTTAAGACTCCATGCTCCCAAGGCAGGGGGCCTGGGTTTGATCCCTGGTCAGGGAAGTAGATCCTGCATGCTGCAACTAAAAGCCTGCATGCTGCAATGAAGATCCCACTTGCTGCAACTAAGACCCAGCACAGCTAAATAAATAAACATTTTTTTAAAAATTAAAAAAAACACCACATGAAACTATAATAAAAATTTTATAAAAATAAATACAATCTTGTAGTGGGGCAGCATGGATAAATAGATAATAAACAGATAATGGAATTGAGAGGTGAGTGAGAAGGTTCTCTCTGATCATACAGGATGATGAGAATAGTCTGGCCTGGCTTAATTCACATTATTATGAAGATAGGGAAGCTGGTTAACAATACTTCATCTGACATTTCCTGTTTCAATTTGTAGAAGGTATCCCTGAATAGCCCACAGTGCATAGTCTCTGGAAGGGATGGAAGGGAAGGATTGAAAAGTGATGTGACTTTGGGAGAGGACTATGGTAAGCTGAATAATGTGCCCCCTGCCAAGATGTCCATGTCCTAATCCTTGGAACCTGTAAATGTTACCTTATGTGGCAATGATTTTGCAGACGTGATTAAGTTAGGGATCTGAGATGGGGAAATTATCATGGATTTTTGGTGGGCCCTAAATGTAATCACAGGTGTCCTTAGGGAAGGAGACTTGATGAAACACAGAAGAGGAGAAGGCAGCATGCACATGGAGGCAGAAATTGGAATGATGCAGTCACAAGCCAAGGAATGCTGGCAGCCCCCAGAAGCTGGAAGAAGCAAGGAAGCAGATTCTCCCCTAGAGCCTCTGGAGGGAGCACAGACCTGCTGTGACACCTTGACTTTCGCCCGGTGATACTGATTTTGAACTTCTGGACTCCAGAACTGTGAGAGAATAAATTTCTGTTGTTTTAAGCCAACTTCGTGATAATTTGTTACAGCAGCCACAGGAAAGTAATACAGGGTCTAATCCAACATTCCAAAAATTAGAAACATTCAGATCAATCATTTTAACTACATACTCACAACAAAGAAGCTGTCTGTGATTCTGAGGGAAAGGAAAAACTGTAAACAGAAAATACCACACAAGATTCATTTGTTCAGTCTAGTGGAGTAGCTGGGCAGAATTTCCAATCATGTAACCATACTGTGATATAAAGGGACAGCAATAATTTTAAAATAGATAGGTTTGACGAGGGCAACACAGAAGTTACAGAGCAAGGAAAGTGACTTGGTCATTCAGGCAATCGTGCCAGCTTAGAGACTACCAGCTGTCAGCCGTTAGAAGAAGGGGTCTATATGCCACGCGGAAAAAGGGGCAAAGGAAACGGTAATGCTAACAATACCTATCAAATGCACAGTTATCAAAGCATATCCACATGCGTAATAATAGCAGCCACTCATTGAGTACTATGTGCTGTGTGCTTTACATTCATTATCTCATTTAATCCATGCAGAACTATTAAGATAGGTATTATAATAGCTATTGCACAAATGGTGAACAAGCTAAGGAACAAGCCACAGTGGCAGAACCAGGATTTAGAACCAAGGTTTGTTTGCCTCCAAAACCAACCCTCTTTCTGTTGTACTATCCTGTTTTATTGCACCATTAATCCTCACAGAGGCTCTATAAAGTGGACTGTGAGCTCCATGAAGATAGGGACTGAGTACCTGTCTTGTTCACCACTGGTGATTAATAAATATTCGTTAAATGAATGAATGGAACAGATGAGGCCTAGAGAGATAAAGTAATTTATCCAAGATCACACAGCCATTATTTGACAGGGCCAGGTTCTCTGATTCCAAATCCTATAGACTGATTAAGATCCTGTAGCATACTGAGCTAGGTGTGTATCTTGGGCAGGGACTGCGGGGAGAGATATAGGACAAACAAGTGAAATGACAGAAGAATTAAAAAAAATAAATGCTGAGATCCTACATGAGTCAGGTCTAAAGACTGTGCCTGGCAAAGGTAAATTTAGAGCAGTCAGGAAGAAGATGATGAAAGATCTGAATTGAAGATGGTGCAGTAAAGCATTGCTGGATTGAGGACTGGTCTAGGCAATGACTAAAGTAAATTATATTCAGGGGAATAGAGCCAGCCCCCAAATACCATGCCATCAGTCACAAAGGTATGTGGACATATGCCAATGGCAGCTTTACCTATTAATTGAAGCAGAATAAGTGATTCCATGTGGTGAAGGACTTCTGAGCCAAATCAGCAGAGATTCCGCTTGCCTGAAGCTAAACTATCTGCCAAACTTTCCCAAAGTACTGGCTGGACACCCAGACTGGAAATGAGAAACTCAAGAATAATGAGAAGGACTGTGGTGGGAGGTAGGGAGGTTGGAGGGAAGAATTGCGGGAGAGTCTGAATCCTGACTGATTGCTCTTGGTCAGTACAATCCCCTTGTTCCCTCATCCTTTCTAAGGAAATGAAAAAGGTTTTACAGGATGCTCAGTTTAGACAAGAGCCTCTCCAGGTAACCCAGAGAAGAAAACTGCCACTCCTCTACAATTTTAATAAACACCTATAAGTTTCTAAGAAGGTGGCTTCAGATTTAGGGCGCCCACTCCTGGCTACTCCTATGCCCAGAGGCAAAGACCTTCCCTTGGTCCCGACTTAAAAGAGACCTGAAGCAACAGGACAATAGCTAATGGCAATTCCATTACATTGCTCTATTAAGTCTAGGAATTAAACTAGAAAAACAATTATATTCCCTCATGATGAATTTCAGGATCATGTGCATTTGCATTCCCAGCACCTAGCAGAGTGACTGCCCCAGTGGTAGGAGTTCAAAATGCTGAAGAACAAAGGGAAACTGATGGGAAATGTATCATTGCGCATATAAAGCAAAATGGATCTAAAAATCTGTTTTCATAGGCACCATTGGTTTTACACTGTTAGGATTTAACAATGAGAGAAAATGATGTGTTCTTCCCAAAGAAATATGAACCAATAAATTTGAGAGAATATTTGTCATTTTTTAAAGTACCCATTATGTGTCAGGTGCAATATCTCATTTAGTCCACATCATAATTCTTGAGGAAACTGAAGCTCAGCGAGGTTAAGTTGCTTCCACAGAGACACAGCTGGCAAGTGACAGAGATTTAATCTGGGATTTAATCCAGACTAGTCTTACTCCAAAGCCTGTGTGTGTGCTCTTTTCACTGCACTTTCTCAGGGAGGAAAAAAAAAAGTCATTACTATCTACAGAGAAAGCCCCACAACCTTTCTCTGTATTAATGTTAAACTAGAAAATTAAAGATAGTCACTTCCAGGTCAGGCAGGACCTAGCCAAGCAGAGAGAAGTGATGTCTCAGAAATTCCAGACCTGAATGCTGTATCCCACACCGCTCACTATATATTTCTTGTTACACTATAAATCTGGAACTCAAACTCAGGAAATTCTGCACTGGTTAAACAAAAACAACAAAGAAAATTCTCACATCCCCCTTTTCAGAAAGCCTGGAAATTAGACATCTTTAAGATGAAGATTTCTAATGGAAATAGGGTTTCTGCCTGGCTCATTTCCACTGAATTTAACATTGAGAGAGCCAAGGCCTGGGATTTATCCTCAGTTCCTGGGCAAGGGCCAGGAAAACAGAGCCAGCCAGACAGAGAGGCTGGAGTCGTGAGGCTCCATACTTAAAAAGACACCAAAGAGGTATTAAGTCACAGGAAGCTGGTGTGGGCTCAATGGTATGGGTCCAGATTTAAAGGCACAATTATAGCGAACTTGTGAAAGCACTGCCTAATTCCCCAGCAAATCTGAAGTTGCACTGGAAATCTCAGAGTGACATAAGTAAGAAAAGAATGTAAAAGTCAAGGTTAAGGAGATGGAGTAAATTAGCAGGGAGCCCAGGAATTGCTGAGATCACAGAAGAAAGATTGAGAGGATATGGATGAGAAATGTCTTGGATCTGAGATAAAGGATAGGATCCCACACAACGGGGACTAAAGGCAGAGAGATGTTAAGGCATTAAGCTACAGGAGGGATTCCATTTCTAAAGGAGAAGAGGTTGGATAGAAAAGAGGGTTATACCTGTAAAAAGGGGTCCCTGGAGAACATAGTAGTAACTCAATAAAGGGGAGGGGTGGGAGGCTTAAACGTGTGTATGAATGTGTGCGTCTGTGCGTGTGCGAGTCTGTGTGTGTGTGTGTGTGTGTGTGTGTGTGTGTGTGTGTGTGTGTGTGTGTAGCCCAGAAGGAAACTCCCCAAAAGGAAATGCATGTGAAGGCTCTGCGCCAGGAAAAGCGATCCAAAGGACTGTGGGAGCAAAGCTCCCTTACAGAGAGGGTGTCCCACAGGAGGCCAGACCCCGCAGACTCACCTCGGCCATAGCCCTGCGTGTGTTTGGCGAAGCTCCTCACCACGGCCTCCACGGCCTCCCGCAGCACTGCGGGGCTGCCGGCGGCGCCGGGGGGCAGCGGCAGCCCGGCGGCCCCAGACAGGAGCAGAGGCGGCGGGGGCGGTGCGGGGGGCGGCGGGGCCGGCGGGGGGCCCGCCTGGGGTGTGGCGGTGGCTGCAGCGGCCCCAGTCACTCCGGGCCGAAGCGCTCGCAGAGTGCCCCTCCCGCTGGTGCCCACTCCAGGCTGCAGCCGCTGCGCTCGCAACGTCTCCATCCCGGCCGCCAGTGGAGTAGCGGTCCAGAGCCTGCCAGCCTGGCGAGCTAACGGTCCCAGCCTCCCCCGCCAGCGAGCGCCCAGGGACTGAAGGAGGTGCCGGAGCCCAGCCGTCAGTCAAGCGGGGGCGGGGGTGAGCCAGGTCCTATGCCAATCACCAGAGAGGGGGCGGGAGCTGGCCGGCTGCCGCTCCGCCATAGGCAAATTACTGAGGAGGGCGGAGGTTCTGAGCAACCAATTACAAAGAGAAAAAGCGACATCCTCTGTACTGGAGAGGCTTAGCTTGGGCGCGTCTTTGGGAGTCCTGTGGGGAGTACTAGAAAGCGGGCCAGACCCCAGGGCCGAGGCTAGAGGCAAAAAAAAAAAAAAAAAAGGCCTGGATGCATGGCTGGGGAGAACTGTAGACAGAGTGAGAGGATTCTTAGAGAGCCTTTGTCCGACCACTTCATTTTACAGATGTAGATGAGGAAACTGGCTCAGAGAAGTGACGTGACTTGTCCAAGATCACATGCAATTGGTGGTGGAGCTAAAGCAAGGAAAGATACTGGCATTTAATGAGCATATACTTACTGTTTGTCAGACACTATACAATGTACTTTAGTGCACTGTCATTAATAGTCACAATCACTAACTAGACTTTATTATTTTACGGATAAAGAAACTGACAGAGAGGCTAGATAAATTGTCCAAAATTAAATAGCCAGAAGATGGCAAAGGAGGGTTCAGACATAGATCTTCTGATCCCCAATATTTTAATCTTTTCGTTATACCACATCGTTGGGGCATTTTCTGATTTCACCTATTCTAGGTTGAGGGAGGGAGTAAGGAAGAGTAGAATGGGTTGCTCCCATACCTCTCATTAGAGCAAGGGAGAGTTAGATTATAGGAAGAAAACCAGCAAGCTGAAAGGTCCAGGGGGACAGATTAAGACAGGTACCTTCGTTCACAGGTACCTGTCAGGCTGGGTTCCTCCAATTACTCTTACATGCACACGCGCACGCGCGCGCGCGCGCACACACACACACACACACACACGCTGTTTGTCAGTTGACTATCATACCATTTTTACCTAGGCGAGATTATACGATTCCTCTCTCACTCTCTCTCTCCACCCTACAGTGGCTCAGAACTCAAGGATGCGGAAACAGAAAACAGAAGCAAGAAGTAGAAGAAAATGAAATGCACCTGGTGAGATAAAAGTTAGGCCCCCAAGGAAAAACTGTGAGTGGTCAAGACATAGGAAGCTTGAAAGAGGGACAGTTAATCTATTGGGATATATCTGCTGATGGTGGAGGGAGGGATTCTTTGTAGGAATCTTAAGTTAAAGAACTTGAGGATGGACATAGGGGAGACTGAGGGAAATGAAAACCTATCAGATGGCATAAAACCTTCAGGACATGGGACACCTGCCTTTTCTTCTACAACCACAGTTGGTCTCCTGGAAAGAAGGTGGCTGGAACCTCGAAGTATCCCCTAGATCGTTATAGCTATAGTTAGCATCACCCTCCCTCCCTATTCCTCATTCCCCACACCCTCCACCCCCAGCAGAAGTGACCAAACAGAGACTTCTGAACACATTTATTTGATATGTCGAGTGGAGAGAGGAGTGATTTAGGGTTACTCCCCACTTCTACCTGTGGGGGTGTTCATAAGCTCAGACAGACAGAACAGCAGCTTAGAGCCCATGACCCACCTCCTGGAAAAATGAGACAACCTGTTGTATTGGTTGGGGGAACAGGATGGGAAGAAAAAGCAGGAAGCTGAGAAGTAAAGCTGAGAGCAGGAAGGGCAGCAGCAGAACTGAGGCTGGGGATTGCTGCAGCAAATTCCCAAGGAGAGTGAAGAAGATATCCTGAAAAGTGGTTAGGGCTGGAAGCAGGGTGTGAACAAGGAGCCAAGCCTGGAGAGAGAAGCAAGACCTGCAGAATGGGGGTGGGATATTCACGAAGAGGGTAGAGTGTCCAAAATCATGAGTGGGCTGTGTTGCAGGGCATACATGGAAAGCAAGGGGTTACTATTGCAGGAGATCAAAGAGATTGGATACTACTCATAAGTAGGGGCTCCCTAACGCTTCTGAACAAATGCAAGTGAGCTTGGGACCCTTTTGGGGCCCTAGCACAAATGGTCCGGTGTGTGAGTAATTCCCATATGCATGTGAAGTGGCCAGGGCATGAGTGCATGTGTCTATATGACCAATAAGAGTACTTACCCTTCCCTGCAAGTGCAAGTACTGTGCTTGTAGACACATGTTTACCCATGTGTGCGTGCGCCGAGCCCATGAGCACATGCAACAGACCCCTATGTCCGAGGTGTGTGTGTGAGCTGGTTCTTCCACCCTTCCCAAGGTCTTGATCCCCACCCTCCTTGGTTCCTCTCACTCCTCTCAGCGCCCAGGCTCCCCTGGCCCGCCTAGACTCTGGAAGCCCCCTAGCAGGCGGATCTGCTCAGTCTGCATGGAGTGGCGCCTCACCAACTTGCGCTTGGTCCTGGGAGAGCCTGGCGCCCCCGCCTGGGGAGGGGCGGGCAGCGAAGGCGCCCGACCTCCGGGTTGGGGACGAATGTCAGGGATGGGAGGGTGGGGGCTGACATTGAGCGGGGGCAGGAAACCAGGCCGTGTTTGCGCGATGTGGTCCAGAAGCAACGTCCCCGAGCCCCTCCGCTCCAGCAACCCTGGACTCCGCCTCCGCCCGCTCAACGGAGACACAGCCCCAGGCAGACTCTCCTGGGACTGGCGCGGGGAGGGAACAGAGCCGGCTGGAGGGAGGGTCAGCGGGGAGGCGCTGTATCTGCGGCGCTCCAGGGACGGGCGGCTGCACTCCGGCGAGTCGGGGCAAAGATTTCCGGGGATATCGAGCTCCACCGGCTCCATGCGGCTCAGTTTCTGCCTCAGCCCTGAAGGGGGGCCAGGCTCCTGAGCTTCTGGCGCTGTGTTTCGGCGCGAGAGAGGACCCCCACCCGTCACTTTCTCCGCCCACGGGGGCGGGTCCTCTGGGCCTTCAGTGCTATGACGTCTGGAAAGACGCGGTCGACCTGTCAGGGTCAGGCCGTTGAATTCGGTGGTCAGGCGCTCAATCCCCGGCCTCACTTCGGCAGGAGGGACCGGTTGAGGAGGGGCCACTAGGCCCCAAGGCTCGGAGTTGAGCCTTTTGAGTGGTTTTGGAGGATGACGGGGTGGTTTGGGGAGTGGCTCAGAAGGGGAGGGGTCATCGGGGGGCTTAGGAAGAGGGAATTCAAATACGTCCCGCTTCTCCTCTTCTTCCTGGGTGCGAGGGGATAACAATCCCTGTCCTCCTACTCCTGCAGTCTGCAGTTGGATTTCCGACGGCGACGTGCAGACCCCCGGGCTAAGAGGAGCGGGAGCGGGGTCCTCCACCCCCGGGGACGGTGGGGAATTGAGATACTGCCGGGTCTTCTTGGTGCCCGAGGGCGAGGTGTCGGTGGTGATGATGATGACCTCCGTGCCCTTGGCCTTACAGGCGTCCAGCAGCGTGGCAAGGGTCTCGCGATCCCCGTGGTCCAGGGCGTGGACAAGCGCCGAGGCGCCAGCGTGATCTCGGACTGAAGGGTCTGCGCCATGGGCAAGGAGCAGGGAGGCCACCGCTGCGCCCCCGCCGCCGGCGCAAGCGTGCATAAGCGCCGTGCGCCCTAGGCGATCTGCGATGTTGGGGTCCGCGCCTTGCTCCAGAAGGTAGCGTACCATGCGCGCCTTGTTCTGGGGGTCGTCGTAGCGGGCCCGACAGGCCGCCATTAGCGCAGTCTCCCCTTGGGCATCACCCTCATTCACGTAGGCGCCCCCCTCCAGAAGCAAACGGGCCAAGCGTAGCTTACCCTGACCCACGGCCCGAAGAAGAGCGTGGCCCTCGGTGTGCAGCATAGCTGCCGCTGGGGCGAAAGCACCGATGGAGCCGGGACTGGGACCTGCCGAGGATGGCTAGGGGAGTGGGGGTGGTGGCTGGCAGAGGCCCGAAAGCTCAGTGGCGAAGCCAATCCCTGCAAAAGAGAGAAAGATCTTATTTATTGATTCAGGCAGGGAAACTGAGGCACTGGTGGAAGGATCGGCGTGGGGCGGGGGAGATCTCCCCGGCACTGCACACAGTCCTTCTTCTAACTCCTGCCTTGAGCCGCCCCCATCCCCCCAGCGCATGCCTGAGGAGGTGGGAAGGGTGCACCCGCACTGAAGGACGAGCGCCAGTGCAAATGCGTACGTGCACGCGCAGGGATATCCGCACCGCCACCCTCACCCCACGGCTTATCAGACCTTTCCAGCATCCCCCTTTTCTTATCCGTACTTGGAATCCCCCTTCCTAGGATGCTGAACGCCACCCCCCGACACACATGCACCCATACATTCACACACAGTCCCATTCCTAACCTCTTTTAGGTTGCCACAGCCCCACAAACTGAATGGGGGGAGGGAGGCAGCTTGCGTTTGGGACCTAAAACGGGTAGGGGGAGAATTGCGGGTTTCTTTTGCCCCTGCTACATTCCCCATCACTCCTTGCTCTTTCCCCTTCCCAGGCTGTGCACCCAAATAGATACCTGTAAGTCCGCAGAATCTCCTCCGGGCCAGGACTGAGGCCAGGGCCACGGGGCAGCTGGGGTGGCGGAGCCGGGTTCCTGGGGGCCCACATGGCGTGGGGGTGGGCACCCGGATTCCCTGGGTGTCAGTATCTGCGCCCGGGCACAGAATCCTGGTCCCTCCTCCCGGTGCGCCCCGGGCACAGCGCCGGCTCGGGAGGAGAGAAGCTGGGGGGGGGGGGGGGGCGGAGCTCTGCCTCTCTATTTATAGCCTAGTCTCTGAGGGTGGGGGCGTCGGGCACCAAACCGTTACCCCACTCATGCACACATAAACCCTCAAAAGCTAGAGGCTCCAATCCTGACTTCCCTTGCTTAGCCGACCTCCCCTCAGTCACAACAAACCTAAGTGTTCCTTAGGAGACTCCTCCGCGACCCAGACTGGGACCATCCTAGTTCTTCGTTGAGCTTCAGCAGATCCCCATTCTCCGAGCTTGGTGTGTTGATGCGCGCCTGTGCGCCAGAACTGACCTGCCACACACAGCACATGGCACACTGTGCAGAGGGGTGGAGAGAGGCGATGGCGATCCACAGCCGGGGTCCTTACTGTGCAGAGCGAGGCAAGAGTTGTGGCTGCCTTCTCGTAGTTTAAATGTCAGGGGGAGCTGGAGTCACACAGCGATACATCTTCATTCCACCTCCCCCAAAACGGAACATGTACCACAAATAAACTTGGACCTCAGCTCTCTTGTACAGACCTCTTAGATAAGTATGAAGAGGTTGGATATCTGGGATCATTTTTAGATACAGCAAGGGGCATTCCCAGTTGTCTCCTCTCCATATTCTTGGAGGGGTGGGAAGGAGAGAGATAGAAAAGGGGCAGAGAAGAGTGAACCTTGTAACACATCCTCTCTCATTGCATCTCTTTACTCTCAGTCTTGCTTAGAATCATTATTTTTCCATCTCACTTAAAGGTCTCTGTTTGAATCGCTCCTTAAAGTCTTCTTCTCCCTGTCTGTAGCAGTCGGTTTCTCTCACTGTCTGTCTCTGCCTCTCCTCACCATCTGCCCTGTCTCCATGGTTACCATAGCTTCCATCTGCATATTTTAGGAATGAGTTTGTGTCCAGCTGGAAGGCATCAGGGGGAGTGGGAGGGGGAGTGAGGAAAAAATCCTAAGGATTTAGAAAACTCACCTGAGGTAATTCAGAGGCTGGAGGCCACCAGACACAAGATACAATGTTCCTGGAGAAGGGGGAGAGAGAAATATTTGCAGGGAAGCCACCCATTTTTACTAGCTGCCATTTATTGGAAACCAACCATGTGCCAAGTACTTTACATTCATTATCTCCAATCCTCACAACAACACTATAAAGTAGGAATTATTTTCTTGTTATAGATGAAGAAACTGAGACTTAGTAAAGTTAAGTAAGTTCTCCAAAGCCTCACAGCTCTGTTTCTGTCCTATTCCAAAGACTTTGTGCTTGCCACTCCACCTACAGCCTTCCCAGTCCAGAGGCTTCACTCCCAGGGCCATTTTCCCTGACGTCTGGGTTATTGTTCTTAACTAACTCCTAGATTCTATCTCTACTCTGAACTCTTTCCCTCTGTTTTTTTGTTTTTTTTTTTTGCGAAGTGGGACTCCTCCTCCCGTGCCCCCTTTTACCAAGGGCTAGGAGGAACTGGAAGGCAGTGGGAAATGCAGGAAACACTGGATTCCTTCCCTGTCTCCTCAACTCTGGTTATCTGATTCCTAATCCTTCCTTTCCCAAACCCTCTTTCCATCTTCTCACAGACATGGCAGCAATCCACAGGAAAATATTTTTCTAGAAAAGAAATATTCATTGGTGGTGCTGGAGGGAGGCAGTGCAGGATTGAAGGGAAGGTTGGAGTAAAGAAGGAGAGGCCCAGTGTGAAGACAGAGTCACAAAAAGAACGACGCCTAAGAAGCAGGTTTCACAGAGGTTTATTTCTCTGTGTAAGCTCCCTCAACAGAGTCCCTCGGTGAGATGTGAGAGTCAGGTTCCCTCTGTGAACTGTCGCTAGCCAAGGGGATCCTCCATCTGAGATGAGGTGTGAAATGACTGACCCTTGGTTGATTCTGCAACTCCATCTCTCTCCTCACCCGGCTTCTCTAGCCTGAGTTCCGGCGAACTCTCTCCCTCCCTCCACTCCTCAGCTTCAAGTGGGCGGACCTCCCTCCTCGGCTTCTCCAAGATTGGCCGGGAGAACTCACCAATGGGGAGCTCTGGGAGGCGGACCTAGAACGCCAACAGCTTGAGGAAGACCAGCAAATTTCAAGTTGGCTGCGGCGTGTTTTCCGCGTGGGGGAGGGGCAGCAGGTAAGGCCCCGACTTGGTGGCTCTGACCTGGTTCCGTTCCACACCTTTCGAACTAGTTCACCAAGGCCAAGCTGCTAGATAGACAACGCTTTCCGGCAGCCTGTTGGATCAGCCCGCTTCTAGTTCCCTACCCTTTTCCTCTGGGCTCCCATTGCTCTGTGGATTTTATGCCAGAGAACCGTAGTTTTCTTTCGCGCAAAGGGGAGTTATATTAAAGGAGAAAGTGAAAGACTCACTCTGGTACCTCTGACTCTTTGCTATGGGGTCAGCTTCCCCTAAATCTATTACTGTTAAGAGCCCGACAAACTCCTGTTATCTATCAAGACTCTGATGAAATGTTACCTTTACCTGTAGCTTTCCTGGTTCACCTTTTTTTGCAGAATTAATTGTTCCCCAGTCTGAGGATAGCATTGTAGGCATACCTCTGTTGGAGCACTTAGTGCTCAATCCCTCTTTAATGTTTCTATTCTTTTTAGAATATAAGGTTTTGTAGGGCAGGTTCTAATATTTAATACACAGTGCCCAATAAAGGTTAATTGGATGGAATTAATTGGGGAGGAAGAATTTAAACTCCTGATGTAATTAGGGAAAAATTAATAAAAGATAAAACAAAATACAATACAGTATATAATTATGACCTCTTAAATTAGTGTTTCATAATATAATTGCTCCCACAGTCCAGAGAAGGGAGAAAGCTAAGAGGACTGGGATGGTGAGGGGAGGCTTTAGGAATCACAAAGTCTTAAGTTTGGAACAGACCTTAGAAATCATGTATTCATTCGTTCATTCATTTTTAAGCAAATATTTATTGAGCATCTACTATATGCCAGACATAATGCTAGACAATGGGGATCATAGTGAATCCTCTACTTTAGATATGCATTCTTCCTTTGATAAACCATATTTAGTAAATGGTTATCCAGCTTCAGTTTAGACTTCTTAGTAAAAGAACTTCCTATCTCACTTTGTTCTTCAATCAGTATCTAACAAATAAAACAAATACGTGGCTCAACAAAATGCAATCCACATTTCCACTGTAAAAGAGGAAGAGCTGTCCTAGTGGTAACATTCTTAAAGATAAAGAAAATCATCCCTTTTGTTTTCTGATTATAGAAGTAATATACATTTATCCTAGAAAACTTGGAAATACATAAAGGTATAAAATATCTATTATTTCATGACTGTGATATAGTGTTATTATTTTAATATGTATCCTTTCAAGTTATTTTCTGCTTGTATACATATGTATACATCTGTGTGTTTGTATATATATTACACACATAGGGCCATACAACAAATACAACTTTATATCATGCTTCCCCCACTTTACATTATATTGTGAACATTTTCTGCCTTTAAATATTATTTGAAATAATTATTATGTCTACATAATGGTCTAAGATGGATGTTTGATTTTTTTTTAACCATTCATTTTTTTGTTGGACCATTTAGGTTATTTCAGAATTTGTGCTACCATGGATAGCTCTTTGATAAACATGCTTTTACTTATATCTCTGACTATATATCTGATGATTTCTTTAGGATAAGTGTTTAAAGTGGGATTACTGGGTTGAGGATATAAACTTTTAAAAGGCTGTAGATTCAAGGGGTCAAATTGCTCCCCCAAAAGACTGTGTTTATAGTCCTTCCAGTAAGGTATGAGAGTGTCCATCTCAAAAAAACCCATGGCAGCCTGATTATTTTTTAAATCTTTGTCAATTTGATAGGTAAAGAATGGTTTTATTGGCTATTCTTTCCTTAATTGCCTATTTGCACATTTATTCTATTCATGTTCTTTGCACATTTATTCTACTGGGGTGATTTTTTTTCGTTTGGATTTCCATGAGTTCTAATATGAGTGTTAACTCCTTGTCTTATTTATTACAATTATAGCAAACTGTAAACATTAGAGTGCTCCAGGCCTCAGTCCCTGGATCTCTTCTTTTCTCTCTTCACATCCACTCCTTTAGGAATCTCACCCAGTCTCATGGCTTGAAACATTTGTATACTGAGAACACCACTAGAATGTAAGCTCCATTTAAACTCCATGGGTGCAGGAGTTTTTTGTCCATTTTGCTCACTGATACATCCCTAGCACTTAGAACAGTGCCTGGCACTTAATAAGAACTCAGTAAGTATTCATTGAATGAATTTAGATGGTTTTTAAATTATTATTATTCCCATTTTACAGATAAGGAAATGGGTTTACAGTTATTAAATAAATTGCTGAAGGTTGTATAGCTAGAAAATGACTGAACTGGGATTCAAATCCATGTTCTTAACCGCTACATATACTGCCTTTCTTAAATTTGATGTAATTGTTTTTCTGTACGTTCTGTTGAAACCTGCTTCATAGTAACTTCTACCACATCACACAGTTATGCTTAATTGGGAATGAGTATAATGTACATGAGATGTTGTTGTTTGCAGGGGAAGGAGAGTACAGGGGTAAACACTAGGGAGGGTTGATGTTTATGGAGGAGCAGTCTGGGACCAGGTGATGGGAAACCTTAAACATCTTCAAGAATTTAGACTCAATCACAATCTTAAATAGAAGAGACTCATTGTAGATTCCTGAGCTGAGTGGGGTACAGATAGTTTACAGTTTCCCAACCAGTTTAGTGCCTTAATTAACTAAAGTTTTGTCTTCTTTTTACCCCACATCCTTGAGGGTCACTTGGTTAGTATGTGGAAATGGAGTTAGATTTGTCTAACCTGAAAGTTCATGGCCTTTTCTTAACTCCTCACTGCTTTGCAGTCAAAACAGCTCGTGTGTCCACTGCTAGAACTGTATCTATCAGGTGGAAAGACATCTAAGCAGTCTAGTTAGAGTGTCTTTTCCCTTGAAAGGGCTTGAAGACATGGTGGCAAATTCTTACTACTTCTCTAGTGTTCATAAGACATCCTCTCTCCTCTAATGTGTTCTTTAAGTCAGATCACAGTTTAATCTATTAACTAACAGCCATCTTTTCCTGACATTTTTCTTGGCACTTGGACTTGAAACTTTCCAAATTCCTCAGGCACACATTTTCCCACCTCTCCTTCCTGCTGCATATTATTAATCTCATCTACTATGCTGTTTTACTATATTTTTAATTTTTTAATGAATATTTTTTCTTATTACAAAAGCAGCCCCTATTCAGTACAGGAAAAAAAAAACCCATAAAATACACATCATCAAAAAACTCCCAAAACCCATCACCTCCAATTAACCAATGTTAATTTTTGTTGTATATCCTTCAAGAACAACTTTTTAATTCATATATCTGGGTGGGTGTATGTGTTTGACAAAACAGATTACCTTGTACATATTTTAAAATCTTTTTTCCCCCTAACTAATCTTTAGTGGAGTGCATTTTGTTGAGCCATGTATTTCTTGTTTTATTTGTTGAATATTGATTGAAGAACAAATATCCAAAAATGGAATGACCTGCAAAGTGAGAGAGGGAGTTCTCTTACTAAAAAGTTTAAATTGAAGGTGGATAACAATTTACTAAATATGGTTTATCAAAGGAGGGATGCAGGTCTAAAGTAGAGGATTCAGTATGATCCCCATTGTCTAGCATTATGTCTGGCATATAGTAGATGCTCAATAAATATTTGTTGAAAGAATGAATGAATGAATACATGATATCTAAGGTCTGTTCCAAACTTGAGACCTTGTGATTCCTAAAGCCTCCCCTCACCATCCCAGTCCTCTTAGCTTTCCGTGGGAGGAATTATATTATGAATCACTAATTTAAGAGATCATAATTCTATACTATATTGTCTCTTGTTGCTCCATAGCTAACATATTGTTAGTATGTTCCCTTAATATGATGTGATGAAAATGGCTCTTCATCTCTGTGATCTTCCTCCCTGAAACACACAACCCCAGTCTAATCAAGAGAAAAACATCAGAAAAATTCAAACAGAGGAACATCCTATAATACACCTAACCAGTACTCCTTAAAACTGTCAGGGTAATGAAAGACAAGGAATGTCTGAGAAACTGTGAATTTTGAATTGCTACTCAAGTTTCTTGCTTTTTTTTATTAAGAAAATTTATTTCTTAAAACAGTTTTAGATTTACAGAAAAACTGAGCAGATAGTACCAAAAGTTTCCATATGCCCTGGCACCAGTTTCCCCTATTATTAATGTCATATATTAATATGGTATACTTGTTACAATTAATGAACAAATATTGATACATTATAATTATTCAAGGTCCATACTTGATTTGGAGTTCCTTAGTTTTACCTAGTGCTCTTTTTCTGTTCCAGGATCCCATCCAGGATACCACATTATATTTAGTTATCATGGCCCTGTTATGTATGGAATATGTCTATACATACATATACTTACATGCACAAACATATATGTATATGTATGTATACACACATAACTGAAATTGAGAGGATCCATATGCAAATACTAATAATGATTATTACTACATCATGGTCATGAAATAATAGGTATTTTTATATATACCTTTATGTTTTTCCAAATTTTCTAGAATAAATATATACTACTTCTATAATGAGAAAACAAAAGGAATGGTTTTCTTTGTTTTTATGAAGGTCACCGCTAGGACAGCTCTCTCTCTTTTACAGTGGAAGTGTGACCTTTCCTTGTTTTTGATGACCTTGACAGTTTTGAAGAGTACTGGTCAGATATATTATAGGATGCACCTCTATTGGAATTTGTTGGCTTTTTTCTCCTGATTAGACTGGGGTTATCAGTTTGGGGGAAGAGGATAGCACATCATATTAAGGGTACATACTAACAATATGATTTAATTTTGTTCATGTTGAAACCTTGGTCATCTGACTGAAGTAATGCTTGTCCAGTTTCTACACTGTAAAGTTACTCCCCCCACCTTTCCAAAATTGTTTTGGACAAAATTCCCTAAACACAGGCCATACTTAAGGAGTGGGGAATTACACTCTCCCTTTTTAGGGTGGAATCTACATAATTTACTTGGAATTCTGCATGAGAAATTTGTTTTTTCTCTGCCACGTATTAATTTGTTCAAACGTTTATTTATATCAGTATGGTCTCTTGGATATTTATTTTACACTTTGGTGTTATAATCCAATACTACTTTATTGCTCAAATTGTTCAGGCTTTGGCCATTGGGAGCTCTTTCAGTCGACTCTTATGCCCCTTTGACACAGCCCCATCAATGTGTGTGTTGTGTTTTTGAGCACTTTCTTACTTTCTGGCACTACAAGATGCTTCAGTCTCATCTTGTATATTTCCTGCCCCAGTCCTAGAATCAGCCATTTCTCCAAGAAGCCCTGGTTCCTTTTATTGGAAAATGGTATTAGGAGCCAAGATCTGGGTGCTAGGTATCTTCCCTGCTACTGGGATTTCATTTCCTTCAAGTTTCATTTTCATTTGATGACTTTATCCCCCATGCTATCTGACTGGCTTCTCAAAAATAATGACAAGAGGCAAAGTTCAGTTACGGTAGCAGGAGGAACTTTCAGTTCATCACAGTGGAATGGGCTGCCTTGGAGAGGAAAATGGACACCCTCTCTTTAGGAAAATGCCACCAGAAGCTGAATGACCAACAACTTACAGAGGATAGTACTGTACTGGGAGGGTGTTTGGGCTAGAAGACTCCATGGGTCCTTCCATTCTAAGATTCTGTGTTTCCAGGTGGTGTTTAAAAAGATCAACTTGATTGTAATGGCTCTTATCACATACATCCCCACCCCCAATCAAAGGACAGTGAGACTGATGACTCATTCCTGTTCCCTCCCAGTGTCTGGCACACTACCTTTTTCATGGTAGATGCTTAATAAATGTTTTGTTGAAATGCATTGCATTAGATTGAGTTTAGGCCTGGTTGGGTTTGGAAAGTGAGGGAGAGAAAGAATTCAAAGATCATATGTAGATATGCAGATGGTGATAAACATCAAATTAACTTAGGGGCGTAGGAAAGTTTTATCCAAGGGTCTAGTCACTTTCCTCATTGCGCTACAGTCACACCATATTACAATTATCTGTCCTGTTGGAACCGTGTCTCATCCATATTTTATATTTTTAGAAATACCTTGCTTGGCACTATGCCTTCTCAAAATTTGTTGAATTAAGCTGGCTTTTCAGGTCTCTGGGAGAAAAGATTGAGTGTCTTGTACCTCCCTGGCTTCCTGTCTGTTCTACTGTACTTTTTCTCTGTGTTTTTGTCTTTATCAGGTTTTTCCTATTGGATGTCTGAATCCCCAGGCCCCCTCCATCATGGCCAGCCGGGGTGGGGGCCGGGGTCGTGGCCGTGGCCAGTTGACCTTCAGCATGGAGGCTGTGGGCATTGGGAAGGGGGATGCTTTGCCCCCACCCACCCTGCAGCCTTCTCCACTCTTCCCTGTGAGTGTCTGCCCTCCTTTCCCAAGATTCCCATATGCCCCTGGCTGACTGTGTATGATCCTGGATTCTTCCTGAGCCATCATAAAATCATCCTCATCTTGCCCCTCCCTGTCTGTATACTCCCACCTTATATGGGATGTTTTCCAGACAAGGAAGTGTCTACCCTCACTTTTTACATTCTCAGCTCCCCAGCTTTCAAAATGCTGTGTTGCTCCACCCATTTGCCTTGGTCCTCTGCTCAGTGGGAGCATTGGATTGAATTGTGGGGAGAGGAGAGGCCCTCCCAGATTTGTACTCCAGCATTTTCTCCCTGAATTGACCATTGCCTCTGCCTCCTTAGCCCTTGGAGTTCCGCCCAGTGCCTCTGCCCTCAGGAGAGGAAGGGGAATATGTCCTGGCACTGAAGCAGGAGCTTCGAGGGGCCATGAGGCAGCTCCCCTACTTCATCCGGCCTGCTGTCCCCAAGAGAGGTCAGTTGGAATGCTAGTATCATGTTCTGAGTGCCTTCCATGAGTAGTGCCCTATACTTAGCACCGCTGGGGCCCAGAGAGGCCAGAAGAGGCACAGAAAGCTCACTGCCTAACTGGGGAGATCACAGTAATTACCCCTGCATTTGAAATGCATTATGGTATCCATGGTTTGTTTTGAATCTCACAGTAGTCTTGGACAGTAGGAGGTTAAGTATTAAGATGCCCATTTTACAGATAGAAATGAGGAGATGTATTAAAATTTTTTAACAATCTGGATATTGCAGGTACCAACCAATCAGAAGAACTTGAGAACAGGGTCTCTGAGAAGCCCTGTAATTAAAATATTACCCCTTTGGTTTGTGGATCATGAGAGGTCAGGGAGCCAGGAGGGACTGGAGTACAGGATGTACTTAGGAGGTCTGGGATAGTGGATATTTACCAACTGGTGTGGAAGTACAGTATTTCAATGTATTGACAACCAGTGCTTTCCTCCTAAGCCCTAGAAGCTAAAGTTCAGAGAGATGAAACAATTGCCTAAGTTAGTCCCATTAACGAGGAGTAAAGGGAACACTGAAACCCTCGTTTCTTGCTCTAGTATACTTTCCACTGTACCACACTACCAGTCAATATAGCCATGCCTTTGCGTTAAGGGAGATAACAAAAACATTGTAATTTGAGGTGGCGAAAGGACGGGTTAGAAGAGTGTTGAAGGTCCTCATGGAAGCTGACCCCCTGGGCTCTGGGTCTGGGGTGAGGAAAAAGGCAATTTCTGAGTTTTGAGAGGGCTGGACCTCAGGAAGAACCCTGTTCTAGGGCTCTGAAAGGATAAAACTTTGACCCTTGACCTCTGATCCCTCAGATGTGGAGCGTTACTCAGACAAATATCAGATGTCAGGGCCGATTGACAACGCCATAGATTGGAACCCTGGTAGGTGATGGACCCTTTCATTGACCTCCCTTCTTTCAAATGCTTGAGATGCCTCAAGCCACAAGCCACCACCCTATCCACCCTCCTACGTCTCCACCTTCACCCTATTCAGGAGCCTTAGATGTGCTCCAAAACACTCTCAGACTCTACCTAAAAACCTATTAAATGGCCCCCACTCCTCTGGAGGCATCCAAGCCACAGTTTTGTTCCAAGCAGCTTTGACCCAGCCCCTTCCTTCCTCACCCTTAACCCTGATCCTTACCTGTCCTTTCAAAGAGTCATCATTCATAGGACACCCCAGGGCAGAGTCTTGCTGACTTTTTCATTCCCGCTATTCCTAGATTGGCGACGTCTACCCCGGGAGCTAAAGATCCGAGTACGGAAGCTACAGAAGGAGCGTGAGTGTATCTGGAAAAAGGAGGGAAAGGAGAGGTTTCCTTCATCAGCTGTAGGGCCAAGGCTGCTGGTGGTCTTGCCTGCCCTCCCAATTCCTACCTACCCAGTCTACCCAGTATTGTTGCTGGGTGCCATGGTGGCCACATGAGGGCAGCAGAGTGACATGGTCTATGCAAGAGGGTGGGGTAGAAAGCCATCTAGGAAGTTTGCTCTGATGGTTCACCTTTTGATCCTCTCACCAGGGACCACCATTCTACTCCCCAAGAGGCCCCCTAAGACCACAGAAGATAAGGAGGAGACAATACAGAAACTAGAGGTAAGGAAGAAATGCGCATAGAGACCACCTGGGCCCCAGATTCATTCCTCCCCTTTGGCCCATGTGTGCCTCAATTTTTCCCTTCTGTGAGCTGAGTTTCTCTTCCTATTCATCCTCACATAAGACCCTGGAGAAGAAGGAAGAAGA
This sequence comes from Orcinus orca, assembly GCF_937001465.1. NCBI lineage: Eukaryota > Metazoa > Chordata > Mammalia > Artiodactyla > Delphinidae > Orcinus > Orcinus orca. Next base: position 105,348,411 of record NC_064559.1, on the reverse strand, counting down.
AGTGACTTCAGAGGAAGATGAGGAGAAAGAAGAAGAAGAAGAGAAGGAAGAGGAAGAAGAAGAGGAGTATGATGAAGAAGAGCATGAAGAGGTGAAGGGGACCTCCTTTCATTCCCCCTTTCTTCCACTCATAAGCTCTGGGGATCTCAACTTCAGAAGGCTGGAGGGCCAAAGGAGATAGTGCCCCCAAAGGATAGCGCCCTCCACTTTACCTGTCCCTAGGCTCTTCTCAAGAGTGAACTACAGCTTGAATGCAGAGTGAACTATAGGCCTGGAATGCTGCGATTGGGAGGGAAGGGGACTGGTACACAGGGATGAAGGAGAATGCTGAAAGCGTGCCGACATACCTTTCTTCCTTCCTTTCTTTCTTTCTATTTCAGGAAACTGATTACATCATGTCATATTTTGACAATGGAGAGGACTTTGGGGGTGACAGTGATGACAATATGGATGAGGCTATATACTGAAGAAGGACTCTAAACAATACCCTGGACGTTCATATCTTTCTTGATTTAGGACACAGAGAGTAGCTGTCCCCTATTATTAGGTTTTGTGGACAAGCAAATCATTTGCTCAGAATCCAGATAACCTGTTTGGTCCCTGGAGATAGGAATAGAGAGTGACAACAGATAGCTCTCTTTTCTACCCTTCCCCTCCCTCTCTCCTGTGGTATTGTATCACCTCTGATATCTTGGGGAAAGGACAAAGGACCAATGTCTTAATTGTATGAAAGTGAGAAAGGAGGGTCGAAAGAAGGACTGGAATCATTAGAGCTGAGACAGCTGTGCACATGCCCCTACCCATTTATAGTTCTTTGTGGAGATAATTGGGGGTGCGAGCAGTTGGGAGGAATAAGGCCAGTTTTATATTTTTAAATAAAATGTTTTTATCTGTCTCTCTGTCCAGGGTGAAACCTAGTGGGAGAGGGCTGGAGGAATGAAGGGGATGCCTAGTAAGCCATTCTTCTCTCCTCACCTGTTAAGAGTCCAGTGTGACACACTGGGGGTTAGAGCCTTCCTGTCCTTTGCCCCTTCCCTCCTACCCCCATGGTGGGACATCTAATCCCCATCTAGCTCTGCCAAGGCACATTCAGGAGCTCATCTGCAGGGCTGCGCAGAGAGAGTTGTATACAGCCCACGCCCTGAAGACCAGCTGGCTTCTGGGCTTCTGGTCCTCAGGCAGTGGGGACGACATGATTCACGTGTGTTCACATGTGTTCACAGGGACACAGGCCCTCACTTACCCGTGCTTGACCTTGATCTTGTCCTTGTTTACAAGGAATGATTACAACTATTTTTGTGGGGAGAGTCAAGAAAGCCAGGTGTGGGGAGGGAGTAGGGAGGAAGTGCCGATTCTTCTTCAGCACACTCGCCCTCTTCCAGGCCCTGGAGACCCCACTTTGAAAGGTGTCTCTGTGAAGCAGGAGCCCCCTAAATATCCTATTCCCCACTTCCGGAAGCTGCCGTGTGGCTGAGTTGCAGTTTCCCTTCTGTGGAATTTAGTTCTTCCTTTGTGGAATTTAGTTAGCCTTTCTCTCACTCCCTTCTTGTGGGGAGGGGGAGGGGGCAGGCAGTGTTGCTTTACAGGAAGTAAGGAGGGTGCAGAGGAAGGGGGTGACTTAGGGACACTCAGCTCTGAGAGGTGCATTCTCACCCACACAGTTCTCCCTTGGGTGAGGTCACTTCCCTGGGCTCTGATTGGCTTCCGAGGAAGCCCTAGATGTACTGATTGGTTCCAGCCACTTGACATGCAACAGTCACGGGCAAGCTGCATGTCCAGAATAGGGACTGGATAAGGAGGCAGGAACAGATAGCTGGGATGCTGTCATAGCAACCTTACTAAACATTTGAAAGCCATGAAGATGGGATGTAGGAGAATCTTCAAGAAATTCCCCAGCCATATTCAGGTAGGCAGACTGAATTCCCTATGGCATCAAGTGATAGAGACTGGCAGTCTAATGTTAGATATTTCTGACCCAATTGTAAAGAATGAATAGGGGCTGTGACTCCATTGAGGGAAAGCACCTTAAAAGCCTGGTTTGGGTGTGGTAGTAGATGTTAAGGTAGGAGCCAAGAGAACAGAGAAGGAAACAGGAATAGAAATAGAACATTCCAGAGTTATTGAGCAATTTGGATGATTGATGTGTTCCCTTTTCTAGTTCTCTGAGGTATTGTGTGAGTGGAGTAGGGGGAGGGGCCAGGGGACCTGTCACTGGGGTTTCCCATAGTCACACTGTAGCCTGTGATTGTAGCTAGGGAGAAATTAGCAGAAAACAAAAATAGAAGACCCTGGAAAATCTCCTTTTACCTTTCTCCTCTGCATATACACACATACCAGACCTAATCTGGTTAACTATGTTTGTGTCTATGTTGGGGGCACAGTTGACCTCCTAAATCCCACCTAATGCCAGCATGTGTACTCAAAAGAGTGGGAACAAAGAAGATTCTAGACAAGAGACAGTAGAGGAGAACTGAACACACCCCTGCCCCCACCTCTATACACACACATCCTTTTCCCATGAAACAGGGGAAGGATAAAGGTTAGAGTGGCCTCTTGGGATCAGTTGTACTTCCTCAAAGACAAAGTGTCAGAGAGACCAGACCATTCTTGGACTCTTTCCTATCTGGCCTCCTGCCCTTCCTGGCAGGTGACCTTGCTGAACAAAGCCAGAGACAGGGGACCCAGCAGCTTCCCCAGATTCCGGAACAGTTCCAGGAATGAGCTAGACTGTTTCCATTGACCTTTCCCCTACTTTCCATAGGTTCTATTGGGCAGGCTGAGGCAGGAGCCTAAGACTCAGTAAATAGGGTCAGGGCTGCTAGTCCTCCGGAGGACCACCTGAAAGGGTAGAGGTCCAAGCACTACTTGTAAACATTTAGAGAGGCCCCACGTGGTTCTTGCTCAGCCCTGTACTGCGTGCCTGCTTATGTTGAATAGATTGCTCCCATGCCCACAGCCTAGGCTGCTCTGGCCCCAGGCAGGGTAGGTTCTCAGTCAAGAATCCTGTCCTTCCATACCCCATGTTCCATCCCTAGCCTACTGGTCCCCTCCCACCTCGGGCAGGAAGCTTGAGATGGGGGTCTGCAAATTTAAGCTCAGGGACTCAAGTGATTTGAGGGAGGGCTGAATGAGAGACCTGGTTATAGCATGCAGTTTAGAAGATTGGGAGTAGAGACCAAAGAAAATTGGAGGGTCAAATATTGGGTGGACAGGACACCCATGGTTGGTGAGGTAAAGACATGTATTTTCCTCAATTCATTTTTATTGCTGTTTGAACTTTGAAAGGAACGAAGGGTGGCTTGTAGGCCTAGGCTAGTTTAAGAACTAAGCCAAAGGGAAAAGCTGCCATCTCAACTGGGCAAAGCACTGGTTTATGGTCCTAGTTTCACCACTCCATAGCTTTGTACCCTTGGGAAAGTCATGTAGTCTCCAAGCGTCAAATTCCTCATGTATGAAAGAGAATTTGAGTTAGATGTCCACTAGGAAATCCTTCAAGCTGACGTTGATCCACCTGCAAGAATCCAGATGGTTCTGAGAACAAAGGTCAGGATGTGTCCAGCTTTTGCTGAATTCATTCCGTCTGCTGGATTTCCCCACCTTATTCTCAGTTGGGCAGGCTAAACATACCTCAGGCAACTAGCCAGTCCTTTCCAGGAACCTGCTTCAGCCCAAGTAGCAGAAGGATCAGCAAGTCCATTAACTAGCAAGGAAGGAGACACCCCTGCAGCAGAGTTCAAGGTCACGATCAGCAAGCCAGGACTCAAATCAAGCAGGCCACCAAGGAATTTCTGACTGAGGAAGGGGCCTGTGGGGCAGGTCCTCCCTATCTCCCCTCACGTAGCATGTCTGGCCAGAGGACAGAGAAGAGAAATGAGCCAGACAGGAATAGTTCAGTTAGCTAATCTGGCCAGACCAGTGGTGACCCTTTCTCCACTGACCTTTCCCCTACTGAGACTCACTTTTTCTCCAAGGTCATTTGGGACCAGAAAGTGGGAAATAACAAGTTCTAGTTTCCTAGTATCGCCTCAGAAAGTTATTTGCCTTATTCCCAACAGGACTTAATTTGCCATTGTACTCCGGAGGGAAGGGAGGTTCCCCCTGCAACTCTAATGGGAGTCAGTGGAAAGACAGTGATCCAACCCTAATTGCAGGACCTGAGAGGCTAAGTGCGATCACCCTGGGCACCCAAAATTTGGGGGGAAGGAATCCAGGGATTCCTCAGACCCAGTCCTGACCAATGCAGGGAGGGGCTATGCCCCGGTGACCTCTGACTCTGGGACTGTTCTTCATTCTCAAACCTCTCCTCCTCCTGGAATTCTCAGCTGTGGGCTGAGGTTCCCAAGACTTGGACCCCCGCCTCTCCTTGAATCTTCTCCATTCTCTAATTCCATTTCCCTCGGTATAAAATAGACAAGGAGAAATATCCAAATCCTGTGTCTTATGTTCTCTGTTACACTCAGGGCAGCCTTAATAGTGCTAGAATAGGAAGGAGGTTAGACCTGTCTTTGCCTTACCCAAAAGGATTGGGGGGACAAACTAACCTGAGTCATGGACACAGGTCTGGGGTATTTCCTATCCTGGAGAGAATAGATGAAATCCCATGTGGACAGGGAAAGAAGCCCTGGTACTCATCCTCCTTATGCTCTGCTATGGCCAGAGAAATAGCCATTCTAGAGGGGAAATTCCCTCAACTAAGGAGGTCAAGGTAACTCTTTTACCTCATTTTTCGTGGGCAGGGATGGTAAGAGGATGTGAAACAAAGATGGGGTCAGTGAAAGGAAGGCCAAATGCTGACCGGTCCTTTTCTCAGCCCTCTGCTTCCTGTCTCCAAGCCTCTCTCTTGGCCCTTGGACAGTGTTTCTTGTCTGACCATACTTGGATGCTGTTGGCCCCTCACCTCTCCCTTACTTGGCTCCTGTTTTGAGACTTGCTTTCCATCCCGAGCCACCATTCTAACACCTGTCCAGAGCTATCAGGGATGTTTATAAACTTCTCAGGAGCTGGACTGGGCCAGGTCAGGAGGGGTGGCTGAGAGCCAGAAAGAGAGCTTGTCACTCAGACTCTCTTATTGTCTTTCAGATTCCTTTCCTTTTCTGACTCTCTAACCACGTCTTTCTTTCCATGTCTCTCTTTGCCTCATGTCTTTAGCATTATGCTACTTAAATTAGGTTATCAATGGGTGATGTGGTGAGGAATATTTGGAGCCGCAGACTACACACCTTCCAGAATGTCAATTTTACTTTTAAGATTTGCTGGGGGAAGATAAATTATTCTTATACTAAAATTACACAAATATATTATGCAGTGTGAATCAAAATTTGCACTTTTTAAACATAAACCGGGTACTTCAAAGACATTTCTGGCTTGTGACAGGCTACTTTGGACTGTTCCAGAAGCCCGGGGGAAAATTCAGTTTCCCTAATCTTAGGGGTCCTTCAGAGGAAATATTTGAGAAGAAACTCTACTTAGAGCAGAGGTGACAACCTAAGGCAAAAACCTTAACACCAGACAAGAGCCAAGGGTATAAAGGAGTGAAGCAGGTGAGTGTAATGCAATAGGGAGTGGTGAGAACTGGCAGATATAAGTCTGCCTGACCCTTTTAGCTCTAGCAGGTTGATGCCATGAAGGAATGTGGGCTCAGTGTTACCAAATGTGGTTGCTTTTTAAGGGAAGCCAGAACAATAGATTTTAGTGAGATCTGGTTTTTTAATGTTTACAACCAATTCAAATATTTAGGAAGAAGCTATACAAGTTTCTAAATGCCTGCAAGCTGATTCCACCTATGGGCCCTTGGTTTGCTGCCTCTGACCTCTATCAACATTTCTTCCACTTCCCAAAGGTGTATGTGGTCCAAATCTGGGCTTCCAAGGTCTCAAATTCTGTTCCCAAGAGCTGGGGGCAGTGAGCTTCATGAGGTTACAGGGGAGAATGGAGCTCTCCTGCAGGACAGCTTGGGGAGGTAGAACTGAAGAGAAGCCCTTTGGGTACCAATGGCAGGTGACACCTTTCTCCAGCGGGAGAGAAGGAGCCATTGGTCCCTGCCCAACCACCTTTTCCCTGATCTTCAGGGATATGGAGCTAAAAACATCTTGGGGTCTGGAACAGAAACCAAAGATTCCTCAGAGTTGGAAGATGAGACAAGCATGAAAGCCCACGCATAGAGAGAAATGGGAGAACAGGAGATGAAGGAAGGAAGCTGTGAGCCTGGATAGATGAAGGAGGAAGTCAGAATTTAGACAGGTAAACTGGAGAGGGAGGGGTCTTTAGCCACAGAACCATATAAGGGAAACACAGTTCTCACGCTCCTGAACCCCGCCTCCCCTCCCAGCAACTGAAATCCTTCCCCTATCCATCTGTCCATGAGGTTAAAAATATCTTAGCTGGGTACCCAGCCAGACATTTCCAAGAACCTGTTTACCGACCATCTGATTGACTTGGAGAGGTGGTCAGCAGCTCCATCACCCAACAGGGAATGAGAATGGACCTTGCTTGACATTCCAGGACTCAAGGCCCATGGGTGTCACAATTCTGTCCCCATGTTCTGCCTTTCCTCTTCCTTCTTCCATCACTCCATGGCCTGGAGATGACCAATCAGTTGGTAGTCAGAAAAATCCCAGTCTTCAGTCTGTCCATCCTTTTCGTAACAGGCTCCATAGAAAGTACAGCAGGGTCACACCAAGGGAAAGGTCAGGACAAGACAGGAATAGCCTAAATAGGCTAAATTGGGCCTCATCAGTGGGGCCTCCACTGGCTTTTGTGCTACTCAGTCTAGCCCACCTCAGGGAAATAAATTAAATAAGATGCAATACCTTCAAATAAGGAGTCTGAGAGTTCTTTGTAGTGTCACAAACAGCACTCTCTGTTTCTCAGTTTATCACTCCAAATGGTGGAAAGCTTTCCCCTGGAGTTGTATACTGAAAAGTTAAGAAAGCTCAATTAATGAATTCCCAGAAGGTGATAGAGTTACTCCAGAGGCCTGTGAAGCACGCTGGGAGTATGAGAGAGAAAACTCTAGTGGTCCCAGAGCTATAGCATGGGGGTGTGCAGAGGGCCTGTCCTGGCCTGGGGGTGGGAGTCCCAATAGTGGGCCACCTCTCCCACCACAAAATTAACTACAGGTTGAGTCAGCCTCTGTACAGTGACCTCTTCTCAGACTGTTTTGCTCCCCCAACACAGGAAGGGAATCAAGAGAAGCAAAGAGAGAGTGGTGTTACTTATGATAGGTCAGAGAGGAGGAACAAATTTGAGGACATGCCTGGGAGTGAGCTAATCAAGGCAGTGGTGGTGAATATGCCTCCTCTTTTATTTTAGATAACAAGCAAAATAACTTCGCCATTGTTCTAACTCTTCATATATATATATATATACACATACACATATATATATATATATATACATATATATATATACACACACTCTTTTTAGGAGAAATAAAGCTGTATTAGTTTGCTAGGGTTGCCAGAACAAAATGCCACAGACTGGGAGGCTTAATTAATTTTCTCACAGTTCTGGAGGCTTTGAGTCCAAGATCAAGGTGTCCACAGGTTTAGTTTCTTCTGAGCCCTCCCTCCCTTGCTTGCAGATGGCCACATTCTTTTGTTTTTTCATTTAATTAAAAAATTTATTTTATTTTAGGCTGTGTTGGGTCTCCGTTGCTGCACGCAGGCTTCTCATTGCAGTGGCTTCTATTATTGCGGAGGAAGGGCTGTAGGTGCATGGGCTTCGGTAGTTGTGGCTCACGGGCTCTAGAGCGCAGGCACAGTAGTTGTGGCGCACGGGCTTAGTTGCTCCGCGGCATGTGGGATGTTCCCAGACCAGGGCTTGAACCCGTGTCCCCTGAATTGGCAGACAGATTCTTAACCACTGCACCACCAGGGAAGCCCCTGTCCACATTCTTGCTGTGTCCTCACATGGACTTTCCTCTACGAGCTGAGTGTGCATGTCTGTGTCCTAATCTTCTCTTCTTATAGGGGCATCAGCACATTGGATTAGGGCCCAGCCATATGACCTCATTTTAACTTCATCACCTCTCTTAAGGCCCTATTTCCAAATACAGTCACATTCTGAAGTACTAGGGTCTGGACTTCAACATATGAATTTATGGGGTTTCAGTTCAGACCATAAGAGCAGCGTCTCCCTGTTGGTTGAAGCAGAAGTCTCTTCTCAGAGGAGAGAGGAGTCTTCCCACATGGCCTAGAACTTGACCCAGCCAAGTCATGACCATGACTCTGATTCCCTGTTGTTTTACCACATGCCTCAGTGACTGAGAGTGTAGGTCAGGGAGTGAAAAAGAAATTATGTCCTTAGTACATTTTCACTAAATATTTCAGCCTTTGTGAGGCCACGTATTCACAAAAGAAGTAAAGAAGTTATGTTTTTGTCACCAAGTGGTTGGCCTTGGAAGGCACACAACTCACTGAGGAACCACATAAGTGCCTCCAATATGCTGAGGCAAGCCATGAACACAGGAGCTGAAGACAGTGAGAAATCAGATGTCACATCCTAGTTGGGAAGCAGGTGCATCACCAGGTTAGTTCAATCAAATCCGTGTTATAGGTGCTGGGGTTGAGGAGGGCGTCAGTCCTGGAACACTTTATCAGAGAAATTTATATTTTCATACGGCCTCAAGTTACTGGCATCCTCCAGTACTCCCTTTAGCATTTCTTGAAGGGTAGGTATTATAGTACTGAACTCCTTCAGCTTTTGTGTGAGAATGTCTTTCATTTTTCCTCATTCCCAGGTTTCACATGTGGATGACCAGGGTTCACACTTAAAGAACTTTACTATTTTCTTACAGCTACATTGGATCACCAGGAAAATAACTTGCCTGGATATTATTTCTTGCTTTTAATGGTCACTATTTTTGCCAGAAGATGAGACAATGGATGTCCTCCAGCATCACATCTATGTACATATTTCTCTGCAATGTGTCCAGCAGGTCCCACTCTTTGTGGGTGAGCTCTACAAACACGTCTTCAAAGGTCACTGACCTCTAAAGCATCATGGATATTCTGGTTCAGTCAGCATCATTCTTTCCAGTGCCTCCCATGACTTGCTGTATTCTGTTGGTCAGAAGCCAGTCAGTAGCCACTCAGTAGTTGCACAAAGAGTGGAGTTTCCTCACTGGATGTGGATCACAGTCTGTGGCTGGGAACATCCAGAAGTGGGGTTCAGTGTTCTCCCCAAGAACTGGGAAAAGTGGCTGCATTCTGGAAATAACTGAAAGTGATGAAAATCCAGCCTCAATCATCACTGAGAAGGTGGGGATAAACCACGTGGGGCGGCCGGAAATGAAGGCACGGTGACGGGAGGAGGGTGCATGACCCCTTTTCACAGGTTGGGGCGCGGGCGGGGAGCGTCTTCTTCCTGCAGCCCCGCCAGCCGCCACGCGGGCCCCGAAGCCGCCACATGTGCTCCCACCACCACCATGGTGCGTCCCTTCCCCATATATATTTTTAAAATCCTCACTTCTAAGGTTGTTACTATTACTCTTTCCCATTTTACAGATAAACTGTAGCACAGAGAAGGTTAAACAAGTTGCAAGGTCACACAGCTAGTTAAGTGGTGGAAGTAGGATTTGAATTTAGATAGTTTGGCTCCAGTTGGTGTTGTGCTTAATTACCACACTATACTATTTCTCCTTAATGGTATAGGGAGACTGATCCCTGAACTTCTTCTAGGCTATAGACTCACCTATCGGGCCAGGAGCTGCAGCCCTGGTTCTGCAGTCATCTCTGAGAGGGAGTTTTTCAGCTTTGGAAATGGAAGTGAACGTAGAAGCAGAACAGAGTATGGGGCAAAATTTCTTTCTTTCCACTCCAGAACTATTGAGGTCAGGATGCTTGGGACAGGGGCCGTCAGAGGGTCAGTAAAACATTCTCCTTATCCATCTTATGCATTCCATCACCTAGGCATAGTCCGAGGAAAAAATACTAGGAAGGGGTCTGTATACTACTGAAAGAACTGGGCAAAAGTAACTCTTTTACCCCACTTCATAACCTTCAGCTCTTAGGTGATTGTTTTTTGTTGACCAGGTGTTTGGTCAGATCTTCTCTCCATACTTTTCCCTCCCAATGCCTCAACCCAAGTTATATCCTTGTTTTTCCAGTCTGTTCAGAGTTATCAAGGTAGCCAAGAATCCTGGTTGTGGAAGTATCTGTTCTTTCCTTGTTAATTTTACTTTCTCTAGCTCTTTTCTCTCTTTAGTTTTCTTTCTGTCTTCTCTCAGATCTTCCTATACCAGATTGGGCCTAATGAATAAATGATACTAAGAACTGGATCTCCTCAAATGGCTGTACATGTAGGTTATAGCTCTTTAAAAATTAAAAGTCATATGAGAAGAGCAAAGGAAAGGATGACCCAAGGTATCCACCCACTTAAGTGGAGAAACAGCTGGGCTGGGACCTAAGGAAGAGTACTTAAGCAAGCCTATGTGCAGATGTCCTGGGGTGGGGTAGAAGTTGTGTATCGAAGGCAAAAGGAAGTCCAGTGGAGACTTTTGTGCTCTAAGGGAGGGATGCGTTTCCTCTGGTTGAACAGCTATAGCTGCTTCCTTCCTTCCTCCCTCAGATTTTGCTGTGCTGTTCAATATGATAGTCATTAGTCACAGGGAGCTAACTAAATTTAAAATAAACAGAAATAAAAATTCAGTTCATCAGGAAGAGTAGCCACATTTCAGAGCTCACTAGTCACATGTGGATAGTGGCTACCGTATTAGGGCAAATATAGAACATTTCCATCATTACAGAAAGTTCTGTTGGCCAGTGCTGGATTTGAGGTATTAGGGTATCAGGAGGAGGTGCATATGTTCTGGCCCTTCAAGGATCAAATCTCTATCAGACCTTGGGTGTAAGTTATCTACCCTCTCCATCCCCTTCTCATATCACGTACCAGTAGCCAGGCTGTATACACAAACAACCAGGCTTTTGTGCTCCATGGTCTCTCCATCTCTTTGTCCTGCCCTCTGGCCTGCTCTTGTCCTTGGTCTATCCCTCCAGTCCCTGCAAAACAAGCTCCAGAAAAACTTTTCCATCAACTTTGACTTAGTTTTCTGGTCACAGAGTTGAAAAAGGGCGGAGGCACTAAATTCTTGAACAGGTAAGAAAAGGAGGCAGAGATGAGAGTAAAGGTCACAGTCACCATGGCAGCAGAGCTAGAGACTGACACCTTGGTAAAAAAAAAAAAAACGACAACGGCCAGTAGAGAGCAAAAGAGCTGCTGAGAATGAAAGATAGATGCAGACAAAGATTGAAGTGGAAAAGAATCTTTTCAATCCTACTTTCTGTTCAATTTACATTGATTTTATGAACTTCCAAGAGCCTGAGGTCTGGAATTACTATGTGGAGGTCCATAGAAAAGCCAACCCCCAAATAAGGGCTAGGACTAGATTTGTCTGCAGATTTAAATGAACCAGAAATCAGAACGTACTCTAACCTCTGCCATCTCAGGGTTTCTCATCACTAGTCACTCCTAGTCACTCCTTTCGGAATAATAAAAATCATTTCAATTAGAGGTGGAATTGCGCCATCAATCTGTTATTACTCTACAAGGAAGTAACAGAACTGCTGAAGCATATCATAAGGAATGAGGGTTGGTTTGAATATTCAGCAAACATTTACTACATTATGATCGTGTACTTGGATACGAACTGTAATGGGAGCTGCAGAGATAAAAAAAAAAACGGTAGCTGCATTCAAATAACTTGATGGTCGGGGGCTTCCCTGGTGGCGCAGTGGTTGCGAGTCCGCCTGCCGGTGCAGGGGACACGGGTTCGTGCCCCGGTCCGGGAAGATCCCACATGCCGCGGAGCGGCTGGGTCCGTGAGCCATGGCCACTGAGCCTGCGCGTCCAGAGCCTGTGCTCCGCAACGGGAGAGGCCACAACAGTGGGAGGCCCGCGTACCAAAAAAGAAAAAAATAAAAATAATAACTTGATGGTCATAACTAAATCCTTATGTCCTGTATTATGTCTTCCTGCATATAAACCAGGCTTATACTGGGAAGAAACTATGATGAAACCAAATTATGAAAAAGACCCATAACCTTCTCCTTCCAAATCCCCTCACAAACTTCATTTCCCTGTATTTCAAGAGCTCATTAAACAAAACAAAAATCAAAGCTTCATGCACTCCAAAGTTGAAGGAATTTAGTAAAGATTAACTATAGATGTAGAAAACTAGCTTGGACCACCAGAAGATCCCACTACAGTTCTTTAGTGAATTCGACAAAATTCCTTCCCTCTTCACCCCACCAACCCGCATTCTGACTATATTCATTATGGTCAATGGGAAATGGTTTCTCTACAAGGTTTCCAACAATGTGAATTGTGAAGTAGGGGGAAAGCTCCTTTGGGCACATTTTCTTTCTAATAACGTCTTCAACACCATCTCAGAGACAAGAAAACAAACTTTTTTGCCATTAAAAAAAACTTTATTTTATTTATTTTTTACAAAGAATACCCCCACCTGGGGTGAAAAAATATATCTGGTTAAGTACAAAATATAGTTTTTGTCATACAAAAAGATATACAATTAAAAAACAACAAAAGAATGAAACCACCTTCAGCCCACATACTTTCTCAGGAAAAGGAAGATAGAGCTCAGTGCTCTGACACAGGACAGTGAACAAAGTGCTAAGGCTGAGGGAGACTGAGCAAGTGCTAGAGGCTGCAGTGAGAGAGGGGCTGTCAACATCCCTGTCTCCTAACACTGGGCAGGAAGGGAGCCCGCACAGCTTTTGTGAAGACCTGCCCTCTAGTTTCTCATGGCAACATCTGTATGCTCTGATCACAGTGTTGGGGCATTTTGATTTAGAGTTCCTCCTTGGGTTTGGAGAAGTCACAGTGGGCAAGGCTGATAGCAGCAACCCTTCTCATATAATTAGAGTGTCAGAATTGCAGAATTCTGTACACTAGGACAAAGTCTCAAAAGCAGTAACACTTTTTTTTTTGTCATTGTGCTTACCCCTAGAGACATAGTAGACCAGTTTTAGCTTACACTTGAGAAAGGAAAAAAATCCCAAATTTGACACAAACTAAAGTGCTAAGAACATCACCTCAGAATCAATTCCAAGGAGTCACATGAAAAGAAAAACACATTCTCCCACGTGAAAATGTTTGCCAACAGGAGAACACAGTGCAAAAGGCTCTAAAAATGGCTTTTAAGACCTTTGGTGGGGTACAGTTACTACCACTTTATACCTGATTAAAGTACTTTCTGAACAAAGACAAAGACCTTTGAGCTTCTTCCCTTTAATCCACATGGGAAGCTCACTCCAAAGTCCAAACCAAATCAGCTCTGGAGGGATTTTCTTTTTTCTATAAGTGTACAAACCAACGATTTTAAGAACATCCTTTTCCCAAAGTTTTGGCCGTGATTTTTTTCCTTTTCATTTGCCTGGTTTGCTAAATTGGCTCTCCTCTACATGGCAGAGGTTCAAGGTCTATTGTTATACCAATCTATAATCCCCTCCATAAAACACTGGGAAGACCATGCCAGGAGGCCATTTCTACCCCTTATTCAAAACTACTGAAAATGCCTCAATTTTCAAAGAGATTTAAGAAAATGGGATTGGCCTGAATTTTTCTAGTATGTTTTTAAACCCATCCAGCAAAATACCCCGTATCACATCTCACTGGCTGAGGACGAGTGTGCACCCATTAAAGCCCAGGAGATTGCATGCTGATCACCTCCTACACTGGAGAGTCAGAGGCTGGGGTGGACCGGTACCCCACTGTAGAGACTGCTGAGTCTCTAAAAAAGTACGAGTCCGGGAGGAGAGATGAAAAGAAACAAGTAGGTACAGCTGCTTCTTTTCTTCCACATGCTCACTGCACATTGTTGTTGAGGATGCAGGGATCCACCTGGGAGGAAGAAAGAAAACACTTTAGTTTGGGTGAGAACTAAAAGAACAACCCAGTTTAGCAATCCCTCCAAGTCAACTTCCTATAGTAGACTTAGGGCAAATGTAGTGGTAAAATGACAATTCTCACCTCAGTGTAAGTAGGTGGTGGCATGAACTTGAACTCAGGAGCATACATAAAAATAGGGCTGTCTTGAGAACCATCTGTGTCATCTAGCAGAGGAGTAGTGGGACTCTCCAATCGGTGATCTTCAGGAATGATATCCATATAGCAAGGAGGAGCTAGAGAGAGAAAGTATGGGGATAAGAAGCCTGGCCAAGGAACGCTTGACCATCACCAATTTTACAAACCCAAGCAGGCCAGAGAGGAAGAACAGACATTAGGTCTAGCTCACCTTCTGGGGTATCGGGGATGTTTAGATCTACCCAACTCATCTCAGAACTGGTTCGGCTGGCCATGCTGGATGTCCGGCTACTGAGGCCTGACCTGCTGCCAATTACCAGGGGCAGGTCAAGAATGACTTTCTTGGAGCCAGGGACGCTAACATAGATCTAGAAAAGGAGACGGTGGTTTGTTAGACTGGAGATCTGGAGAAAACACCACTATTGTTCTGACAGATAAACAATTTCTCTCTCCAGCCCCACTCACTCACCAGTAAGGAGTATTCAACTCGAAGGATGTTGCAGCCCAAGATAGAAGGCCTGATCTTCTGCACCCGAAGGCTCTTGCCACGCCATGATGCGCAAGTTCCTGAGATAATATGATTGCCTCTGACCGATGACAACTTCTGCGTCAGCATCTTGGTTTGGCCATTGGCAAGGTAAGTGTGGCGGGCAACAATGGCAGCTTTGGGGACCACAATGCGGGAACTCGTATTCTCAAAGTCAGCATGGATGTTAATCTCATCACCTAGCAACGAGAAAGATGAAAACTGATGCTTAATACAGTTGATGACTTTTCATCTGTCCCTGTCTCCTGCCCTCACCCCCAAACCCACAGTTCCTGTTTTAATAGTCTCCCATTTTAAGCACTAGATCCTTACCTTCACAGAATCCTCTTCTGTCTATTTGGGCAGAGACGGACACCCGCCCATCAGGAATAAACATGCAGGAAACTTTCTTCTCCTTTTTAGCAGACACAGGTGCCTATGTAGAATGGAGGAAAAAAACGTTTTGAGAATTCCTAGAGATCCTTTCTCTGCTTCTCTTTCCTTTCCACTGCTAATTTAGAATAGGCAGCTTTCCCTCCCACCCTGATGACTTAGGACTTGATTCCCTGAGGGGCTTCACTCTAATGCCCTAGACACTTGACTTCTTATCCCTGAAACCCAGAAGAACAGAATCTTAAAATGAACCTCACCAGTAAATCAGGGGTATTGACATCCACTAGATCCATCACTTCAAAGTTTTTCTTTGTCTCCTGAGTTGGGTGGCTGGGGCGATCAAGAAAAGCCTTCACCCAGTAGTCTACACACCCATATTTTCCTTTGAAAGATGTTCCCAGAGGCCTTTATCAAGAAAAAAGAAACAAATAATTTAAAAATGCTCTCCAAGAAGAGTAAGTGATCAAAGGAGGGGAAAATAAGTCCACAGATGCATTTAGCTGATACATACCCCTGAGGAAGCTCAAAGCCAAACTTGTATTCATATTTGTTTCCAGGTCTCATGATCACCATCTCATTCTCACCTGAAGGCAGAGAAAAGCGAGTAGCCATTAGGTTTCTTGTTACACTTAAAATGCATCTGTGCAATATGGAATTCTTGGGCAGCATACAAGAGTATTGTAGAACCCCCATTTTCATCCCTTATGTTCTTAAACGAGAGATTCTGATGCATTTCGTTGGGCCAAAAAGTTGCAAAGCCCTGCACTGCTCAAAGGCTCAACCAGGACAGTTAAGCTACTATCATCTCAAACAGGAAGCAAACAGAATAAACAAGTTATGCACACAGAAAATCTTTCAATAGCTAAGGCAACATCCCTCAGGATCACCTACAGAACACAGCACCCAGCACCATAAGAAATTGCACACATCATCCTTTTTTGGGTGGGGGGTGGGAGGAGTTTGCAAATTAAAACTAAAAAAGATAAGGAAGCCACACAAAATGCAAACCACACAACCTGAGCAACTTAGAATCTACACTGTAGGCTCCATTTATTCGTATCAATTCTCTTCTCGAATCAGCTTTCACCTTCCAGCAATCAGCTGGGTCACTCACCTGTTGGCTGATCGTCCAGGAGAAGCGTGTCTTCGTAGCGCAGGTAGTTCAATGTCTGTTTGCACTGTTGGGATCCCTGCATCCACAGGACCTTGGCCATTCCGCAAGCCAGGATCCTGACAGCTTTGACTCCAGTGACTTCACACACCTCCACTATCACCCGGCCAGCCACCTTCTCCCCACTGCCGTACACCTTTTCGGGGTCGTTAAAGACCACCTCGAAAGACTTGATCTTCTTGAACATCACCATAATTGGGCTGGGTTGGCTTAGGAGTTAAAAACGAGGGAGGAAAAACAGAACCCCAAATCAAAGGACCCTTAGCAATAAGTTAAAATTATTTCACTCTTCAATCCTCTACTAAATTTTCGATAAGATGTCCACAGAAATTGTAAGCTGCGGCTTAGGCCAAGGGATTTCAAGAGAAAAATAAACCCTTTCTTTTCTTTCTTTCCTCCAACAGCTGGAAGAGAGCCCCGGATCTCCGCGGAAAGGCTAAAAGTACACCGCCTGAAGAGACGAAAGGAGAGTTACAACTAACAGCCGGAAACTGCTCTATATAGTAGCCCGGCAGGCAGGGCCACGCGAGCGCTGGCCTGGAGGCTCGTGCTGCCCTCGTGCACAGCCCTCCCATTGGCTGCCCGTTCCTTGTTTACCAGGAGCCCGACCAATCAGTGAGGTCGCAGCGGCGCGTGGACACAGTGTGCTCCTGGCGGGGAAAATAGTTGTTGTGCATCGCTGCAGGGCCAGGAGGAGGGGGCGGAGGGGCTGTGGGGTGGAGGGGCTGTGGGGCGGCTTCCCTTGGGCCCAAAGGAAGGAATGCTTCGCTTCCCGTAAAATTTATCCGAGGCCAGAGTCCTTCGAAGGATACTTTTGGGGTGCCAGCGATGTTTTGAGGTAAAAGGAAAATGTGCTTATGAGGGAATTTCGTGCCTAGCCTCAGCCAATGCAGTTAATTTAGAGGCAACTGTTTATTTCCGACTCACAAATCGCAAGTCGTGTGAAAAACAATCCCAGAGTTCCAGAATAATTTAGGATCGGGGCGGAGGACAGGGAGTGCCGCTGTTACTGTTCAGGAACATCCCCTTTGTCCTTCTGTTGCCCCGCACCTCTTAAAAACCAACAAACAACACCCCACCCCACCCCCTAAAAAACCTGCTGTGTGGGAAGGAAAAGAGAGCTTGTCACAAAATTTTAACCTCTCTTCAGCGCTCACAGGAAAGCGAGTATGTGGGACTGATCCGCCTTCTCCCTCCCTTTCTAGCCCCCGGGCGCGGGGCTGTGTGCCTCAGCCCATGTGCCCTCCACTCTGTTCTTGGGACCGGAAACAGTGCAGGCGTGTCCACATCCTCTTGCTTATCCCCTCATCTCTTCAGTCCCTAACTGCAAAGTTGGGGAACACTTTATGTTCCGCCAGTTACCTCATTACCTCGTCAGTAAAGTGTGTTTTTTAGGCTCTAATTATCTCTCACTCCCCGCTTCTCCAGGAAAGGAAAAAAAAAAAAAGGGTGCTTCACTCTTTTCACTCCCCCCCGCCGTTACTTTAACTCTTTCTTGTCTTCGTCCGCTCTCCAACTTACGAAATCAAAGGTACATCCCTGAATCTGCTGCCTGTGTTCCTCACAGCCTTCAAATTAGTTAAAAGCAAGAAAGTTCTCTTGTTTGTAACCAAAGTGTCCGAGGAAAGATGGCCGTATTCCTGTTTGAAAGAAGCACTCCCCTGTCTTTGAAAAGTTTTTCGTTTTTTGTTGTGTTTTGTTTTTTTCCCTAAGCTGTTTAGAAATTGTTGAGAAAGGGAAGAGAAAACAGAAGGCTCACTAGCACACTATATATTCATGCTAAAAGAAGCCTTGACTCTTCATCCTGTGTTGTCATTTGTCTCTGTCAGATGGGCTTTTCCTTAGCTGGCCATGAGATGCCTTAGGAACCGACTCCTGAGAAATTTTTCATAAATGCAATAAGAAAAACTTGTGTGCAGAGATACAGGGATTCTTCTCCCTTGGCTTTGATTCCTGATTCCCTCCCATTTGTTGGGGAATCAGGAGATGACTTCATTTCTTGTGCTGGAAAGAGAAAGACAATGTTCCCAAGATTGAGAAGGGGAAGTAAATAAGAAGCATTAGAATATCCAGAAATCCTACCCTCTCAGCAAAAAGATGGCTATTCATTGCTGTGAGATATCCTTTTTCCTTCCTCACACACCCTAACTGGGTTGACACTCTAAGGCTAACAAGTTACAACGCAACCCCACCATCAAGCAAGCTCAAAAATCAAGCATCAAGACTACTGGAAAACACACACACACGCACAGCACCAACCCCCAGGAACAAAAAGGGGAACATGTTGATCCTTAGGGTGTGTGGGTTTGAGGCAGCACCCTGTTCAAGAAAGTTAAGCAATAAGGCCTGAGTTATTTTCAGTCGGTCAACAGTATTGATTGAGTTATCTGGAGCAGGGAAGGTGGGACTCTCATTAAAGTAATTTTAAAATTTTGAATTGTAGCTTCTGAGAGAATTTTTAGCTTGATAGATATGAAAGTACATAAATATGAAATATCAAAATGTTTACAAAGAAATACATGAATCAATATTGTTAAACAGTGTGTGATGTGTAACTACATAAAGTTTGAGGGACTGAGAGGAGAGGTGAGTGTAATAGACCAGGGTGGTGTTGATTTGGGACATCTTAGAGAAAAGGGAATGCTGATATTTATTTGGGCACATCTGTGAACTTCTGACTTTAAAAAAACCCCATAATACCATTCCCTTTTGCTCTAAGTTCCTCTCTTGGGCTCCAGTTTCTTCTTTCCCTTTCAAAACTTGGTACAGACCACTTGTTTGCGCTGTGCTACGCCTGGGTTCCCTTAAATGCCAAAAACCTATTTCACTTTGGCAGCAGCTGCTGCCTACCAGGCCTGTAGCCAAAGCATGTTCTGAAATGGAGTCCCCCCTGGCAGAGTTGTTTACAACCTTTCACCTTATAACCTGGTATTCTGAGGAAAATGTGCCTTCTGATTCTTCTTTCTCATTTCCTGTGCCAAAGAAGAAAAAATCTTGTAAACTGCTGTCCTGAAAACAGAGTACAAACATTTGTGGGGTGCAAGAGAGAAAAGGGGCAGGTCCAGTAAGGAACAGCAAAGGAGGGCTAAGTCCAGTTTTGCAAATTAGATCATCTTTACCTGCTCCTTCCCCACCCTCTTCAATCCCAGAGCCAATAGGAAACCAAGTGGTGATTGTTGTTTGCTTTACAGGAGGTGGTTGAGTAAAGCCAAATAGTTCATGAAGAGAAGTGCCCTCAGTGCTCAACTGCCAATCAGAGACAAGGAGCTGGTTGCATTTCTCTTTTCTTTAACCTCTGGTGTGATAAACATTTAGGACTCTAAAGACTCAAGTTTCCTAATAACCCCTTCTTTTTTCCTTTTAATTGCTACTGTCATCTCCACTCTGTAAAATTCCCTTTTACTCTTATCTTTTCCATTCTCCTCTAGGGAATATTATTTTAGAGGCAAATAAAGGGAGTGTGGCATTTGAGGCTGACCAACTTTGCGTATGCCTCCAAGTCATAGATAACTGAGAACTTAGAGTTCAAAGTGACTTTTTGGCTATTTATTGAGCACCTATAATGGACCAGTTCCTTTACATAATTAGCTCAATAATATTTTATTTATAGGTTCATCTGTCATCTTGTTCCAGAAAGGATTTAAGGGTAGATTATTTCATTTAATTCTCACAATAACCCTGTGACTCAGGGTTGATGAAGTCAGGCTCAGAGGGTTAAGTAATTTGCCTGCAGTCACAGATTTTGTAAATAGAGCAAGATGTTGAACCCAGATCTGTCTATAGGCACCCTTTCTAATGTGTTGTCCTGCCTCTCAGTGCTTTAACACATGGTATCCTGTTTGATCTTCACTGTAAAGGATTCAAGCAAGACTCATAAAATGTTAGAGTTAAAGGGGACTCTAGCAGTCTTTTTTTAAAAAGACTATTCCCTTATTTTAGTTAAGTGACTTGCCCTAGGACATACAGCTAGTAACTGGTGGAGCCACTCTCCAAACCCAGGATTCTTAATACTTAATCTAGAGTCTTATCTCTAGTTTGCTTTGTAAGGGTTCTTGTTTTTCAGTTTAGCTTTAATTATCAAAAAATACTTCATCTGAACAGATTGGTGGTTGCCGGGGGTTGGGGGGTGGGCGAAATGGGTGAAGGGAGTCAAAAGGTATAAATTTCTAGTCATAAATAAGTCATGGGGATGTAATGTACAGCATGGCAACCGTAGTTAATAATGCTGTATTGCATATGTGCAAGTTGCTAAGAGGGTACATCTTAAAAGTTCTCATCACGAGAAAAAAATTCTGTAACTATATATGGTGACAGATGTTAACTAGACTAATTGTAGTGATCATTTTGCAACATATTCAAATATCCAATCATTATGTTGTACACTGGAAACTAATATAATGTTGTATGGCAATTATACCTCAATTAAAAAAAAACCCTCATCTGGAAGCCACATTTCGTGTTTATTGGGGTCTATTTTTCTACTATGTTGAGGAAGGAATGGAGATGTAGAAGTTGTCCAACTTCAGGGAAAGATGGGGAGAGGAGGTAAATTAATTTGTTCAGAACTACTGCAGACATATTTCTTAAAGTTGCCTTATTATATAAAAAAAATTGTTTCCCCCTCTCATGCTATCACCCATATATTTTCTTTCCTTTACTGTCAAATTTCTTAAGAGAGTAACTTATACCAGCTTTCTCTGTTGGCTAAACTTGTCCCTTTGTAGTCTCGCTTCTGCTAACACTGAAATGCTTTTCTTAAAGTTTTCCAGAGGAAACCAGAGTAGTTTCTTAGGCCTTATTTCCCTTGACTCCTATATAATTTGAAAACTGCCATCTTCTAAAATTTAAACGTTCATCTTGACTTTTGGATTTTATCCTTTTTCTCCCTTGTTAGCAATTCCTTTTTTCTCTACCCCCGCCCCCCTCCCCGAAAGCTTTTCTCCTTGGCCCTCTCCTTTTCTGTCTTCAAGCTTTGCTGTTCAGTTTGCCCATCTGTACATCACTCAAGGAAACCTCTAGCCCGTCTTGAGATTTCCAGTTGGCACCTCAAATTCAACTTGTCTAGTATGGAGCTCATAATCTTCCCTCGTGCTCAACCTCAGTTCTTACCCTTGTTTCTTTTAATGGGACCATTATCTATTCCCCTGGTTATCAAGGCATAAAGTCCTGAAATTGTCTTCAATTCCTTCCTCTCTGACATTCCGCACGTTCAATCAACTGCCCAATTCTGAAGAGGCCATCCTTCCAGTGTTTCTAGAATTTCTTATTTCTTACTCCACTGCATTCACTCTGGTTCATGTCCTTGTTACTTTTGCCTAGATTATTTTAATAGCTTTTAGCTGATCTTTCTGCTATAATCTATAGACCATGACTAGTTTAATCTAACACAGTTGAGTTCCTATCTGTTCCTGTGATGCTCCAAAACCCACCACTTACTGAATCAAATTCAAATGCTTCAACCTGGTATTTAAAGCCTTCACAAATTGACCTAAACAAAACTTTCCAGTCTCATTTCTCTCTACTTCCTCAGAAATGTACCCTACACATCAGCCAAACCTGAGTACTCAGTATTCCTCTAATATATCGTTCTCCGCATTTGTTTATGCTTTTCTCTCTGCCTGGAATGCCTAACTTTCCTCCCCATCTCTACTTTTTGAAATCCTACCCACTCTTCAGTAGACAGCCAAATGACTTTTCCTGTATGAAACCTTTCCTGATTCCCAAATCCCCTCATCTCTCACCTTGTAACCAGATAGGATTTCATTCTCTTTGAATACTCCATTCCACATTGTTTATATTTCTCATATGGAACTTACATGTAAAGTTTCTTTTCTCTCCTAGGTAATGAATTCCTAGAGAGCAGGATCTGTGTCTTTTTAATTTTTTTATTCTTCATAGCATCTAGCAGAGTACATTTCATAGAGAAAATATGTTATTAAGTATAAACTGCATTGGTAGACTGGGATATGTCTCTGGAGTAGCATATGTTACTAATTCAGAACCTAGTATAGTTTCTTATCAACAATAAGAAACCTCAATCTCAGTTCCTTCTGCTATACTTGAACATAACCAGTCCCTCCTCAAGGCCTGTGGCCCAATTATGTATAGAGCAAGGGTGGTGAGGGTGGTGAAGTGGTGAGGGGTGATGGTTTATTTCTCTATGAGGGAAATTTGGACTGTGTTGATGTTTATAAACATGAGAGAGATGGGACATTTTGTGCTTAAACCAACTTCCCCTTTTCTGAGAAATTCTTTCTTACACAATTCAGTAATCCAGTTGGCTCAGCCCTGCCACCCAGTGGATAAATTAAAGTACTATTGAGATCCTTAGTCCATACAGAAGCTTTTCTGAGACCTGAAACTTGACCCAGACCACTCCCCTGAGTGACGCAGATGATTCTTTGATCCTGAGAAAGGAGCAGAGGAGGGAATATGATGTTCGTGACAGAGAGGAAGAAATTACATATTAAAACAGTTTTCTGTTTTTTATCCATTTAAGAGTACTTTCTATGTTAATAGCATTTTACAAATGTACATAGAGCTAAATATACATGTGCATTATAAAGCAATTGCACAAGCATTAGATTCTCACTAGATAGGCAGGCAGATATTTTGTAGAAAGGAATATTGCATTGTAGAGAGCTCAAGTGACTTTAACTTCACGCAATTAGGACAAAATTCATCTAATTTATGGCTCAAAAATCTTTCCACTAGAGCATCTCTTAGCCTTTAAAAAAAAAAAGTCATCTCCTTTGTAACGATTTCTCTGATTTCTACAAGCAGATTTAATTGTCACTTTCTTTGTATTCCTAACAGCATATTGGACATACTTATATATATTATGAATATTGATCATTTATCTGTTTGTCTGTTCCTTCCCACTAAACTGAGTTTCCCAAAGATAGGAACCATGTTGTCTTATGGCCTGGCATAGTTTCGGTGCTTCAAAAATTCTAGATAAGGGTAAAAGTCACTCCGTAGAGGATTATTTTAGCCTGATCAGCTAATATGTAGCATATTTAGCCCATCCCATTGCTCATCCTTCTGGTTTTGGCTTCTTCTCCAGCACTGATGGTATTCTCCCCAGGCTTGGTCGTGGTAGATGCAGGACAGTGATCTCCATAAAGAGAAAATTCAACCGTGGCAGAACATTTTCTGTTCCAGGTGCTACAGTTTCAGCAAAGGACCTTTCGATTCTTCACTGGGGTGAGGCAGGGTTGGAGGGCAGGATGAAGAGACTGATTAATTTTTTAAAAAAATCCAGCTTAACTAGTTCCTCATAGGTAGAAGTAGAAATGCTGTGTCAAAGACCAATTACACAAAACCTTTGATATTAAAAATATTGAACCAGTAGCAAAGAATGATTCCATAATAGCCCTGCAGTGGAGGCAGAATCCAGTTATCTTTCCTGATTTCTCTTTCACTTTCTCAAAGCCCATCCTCCATTCACACACAAATTTTACCTCAGAAAACATATGTAACTTATTTCTTCTTATTAACTATTAGGAGGATGATGAATAATTTGGTGTGGGAGTAGGCAGAAAAATTGAGGAAGGCCTATTATTTTCTAATGTTCTATCTTCCTTCCTTTCCTTAGTGCTGGTGCAGTTTCTTGGCACTGATTTTGAGAACGTGTAATTACTGGACCATGGAAATTATCTGTTTCCTTGAGAAGAAATGTGGGAAGGAACTTGCCATGAAGTATACAAGGTGGAGTGAAGTGGGTAAGAAGGGGGTTGGGTAGACCTGAGAAATGGTTGAGGTATCCACAAGTATAAGAAGCTAAGGGGAAATGCTCAGGACTGGCCAAGGTGGAAATGCCCTCTCTTTTTAAAATCAAAATAACGTAACATAATGTAGTTAAAAATCACATAATATTTGATGCTTATGCAAAAACCCAGCAGTCCTCAGTTCACTCCACTGAGATAGTCTCTTTCAATTATTTCAGCTTTTTCATCTGGTATTTACTTCATATTTCTAAATTATATGTTTCTTCTTTTGTTTCTTAATTTAGAAATATTAGACATATCTGCTCTTTTTTTGTTATAGTATTTGAAATTTTAAGCATCTTACATCACATTGTATCCCTACCTTCCTGTTCCTCCTACCTCATCCTCCTTATAGAGTTATATAACGGTTTGGGCCAAATCAGTAGTCATTGTTTACATTATTATCACTGTGTAAATAGCATCAATTGTGGAGCTAAGTAGTGTATTTTGATTGTTTTGTGTCCTGAACAACCCTTTGTTTGTTATGAAGTTATAATTATTTACGCAATTTATTTAGTTTATTATGTACCTATCCTCAGTTTATGTCTGAAATGCCAATTCTGTCAAATACTTATTAATATTTTCTCTCAAATGGTCAACAGATCAGATAATCTAAGAAATTAATTTTCTTTTTCCTGAAGGCTTGCTCCATCCCCACTGGGTAATTCTTTTTAGTCATCAGTACTATCTGCTGACTGTGAAGTGAAGTGGAAAGACAAAACTGAGGCACAGGGTTGATATTTTTAAACCAGAAAATGTCCTTTCTGTGATCTCTGACCTGGAGAAAGACAATCTGGAGGAAGGAATATGGTCCTTGTGATAGGAGTAGAAGAGAGAGTGTACAATATTTAAATATTCTCTTTCCTTTCCCCATCATCCTCCTCTTTTCTGTGTTTTCCTAGAAGAAGGAAATTCTGTTCTAATCTTCCTTTTTACACTGTGGTCATTCTAAGCCTTTGACTGATCCACCAAAGGAAGAGGGAAATGCAGGCTACCTATTTTTTTAAATTACATATTTATTGGGTATACTGAATGTTTGCTGAACTGCACATATTTGAAGTGTATATTTTCATGGCTTTTGAAAAGAAATCACTGCCACAATCAAGATAATGAACATGTTACTCCAAAAAATTTCTTCATGTGTCTTTGTAAACCATCCCTCCCTCCCTCCCCCTGACCATCGCCAGGCAACCATTGATCTTTTTCCTGTCACTATATATTAGTTTACACTTTCTATAATTTTATATACATGGAAGTATACAGTATGTAGTCTTTTTTGTGGTTGTTTGGCTTCTTTCACTTCCATTCTTATTTTGAAATTCATATTGTTGTGTGTATCAGTAGTTTATTTCATTTTATTGCTGAGTGATATTGTATGCAAGTCATTGTGCAGACACATGTTATCATTTCTCTTCTTTCAATACTTAGAAGTGGAATGTTTAGATTGTAAGGTAAGTATATGCTTTAAAAGAAACTGCCAAACCATTTTACAAAGTAGTTGTACTATTTTACATTCCCACCAGTAGCATGTGAGAGCTTCACAATTTGTCAACACTTGATATGGTCAATCTTTTAAATTTTAGCCATTCTGGTGGGTGTGTAGTGTTTTCTTATTGTTTTTTTAAAATTTGATTTGCATTTCCATAATGAGTAATGATGTTGAGCATCTTTTCATGTGCTTATTTTGAGCTACCCATTTTTAAATACTCCATTGGTAATAGGGTTAACCTAAGTTTGGGCAAAGGAAGCAGTGTTGCATGACAGGTGCCATAAGAGAATCTCACTCACCAATTCGCTATGAAATTCTTCTTAACTTACTTGAAATTCCCACACCTGAGGGACAAAGTTACGTACTCTTTTGAGTTAAGAGAACCAATATAAGGAGCAGTTTCTAAAAAAGATGTTTTGAGTTAAAATGCCTAAGTTATCTGTAAGTGAAGACAGCAATGGATATGTTTCCTCCAATTTTCTTCCATTAGAACAGATTGTTTTCTAGATTAGCTAAAGGTCATATAGGGACTTCCCTGGCGGTCCAGTGGTTAAGACTCCTGCTTCCACTGCTGGGGGCGTGGGTGCCATCCCTGGTCAGGGAACTAAGACCCCACATGCCTCGTGGCGTGGCCAAAACAAAATAGAAAAAAATTTATAGAGACTGTGCTTTGTGGGAATGGCAGAGTGGCTATGGTCCTTAGAGAAGGTGGAGAGACCGGAATAGAGGATGAAGAATTGCAAAAGAATTTTGAAATGGCAGCCGAGATAGGACCCCCTGTCTGGTAAGCAGTGGCTGGTGTGTATGTGTATCCTGGGGGAGTTTGGTCAGGTGGGTGAGACTGAGAGAAGAGGGAGGAGACAGGGTGAATACACAATTATGTTAGGGAGGGCAGGCCCTAGATAATGGAGTGCCTAAAGGGGAGACTGAGACCAGAAGCAGGGGGACAACACTGAATGTTAATGTTCTCTCCTTCATAGTTTTGTTCAGAACAGAACTGTTACTTTCGAACATCCTGAACTAGAACAGCTTCTATTTTCAGTGTTTGCTTCTACAAACTAGATTCCTTCAATTTGGGGCCTTTCCCACCCTTTTCCAGCTCTCCCTTTTGGGTTTCATATGATAGAAGAAGAGAATAGTTTTTGTGGTGGCAGCCACTGCCTGCAGCTCCCCTTCCCTGCCAAGCTCCACAACCAAAATCTTTAATGGCTGTTTCCTTGACAGCATAGTTTTGTGGTTTAGAGTTCGTTAGGTCTCTGGAGCCAAATTGCCTGGGTTCAGTCTCTAGCTCTACCATTTATTAGCTGTATTACTGTGGGCAAGTTACTTAATCTTCCTGTACCTCAGTTTCCTTGTATAAAAATAGAGATAAGAATATTACCTTCCTTAGAGAGTTGTGAGGATTAAATGAATTAATAATTTTAAAGTGTTTAGGGAACGACTGGTGGTCCAGTGGTTAAGACTTGGCGCTTTCACTGCCACAGGCCCAGGTCCAATCCCTGGTTGGGGAACTAAGCCATGCCGCATGGCCAAAAAAAAAACCAGAGAAGTGTTTAGAACATTACCTGGCAAGTTTTAAGCTCTCAATAAATGTTAGCTGTTAATTGAATTTAAACTCTTTGGCCCCACTTTCAAGGCACTACATAATCTGGCCTCTGTCTATCTACCCTTCTATCCCATTACTTCTTGTCTACTTCATTTGAGTTTTGCTGATTTCCTCACTGAATCATGAATCTATGTATAAATCCAGATGGTGTCCATTGCCTGGAAGGTCCTTAATTCAAATCCTACCCAATCTTCAAAGATCACTTCAAATCCCATCTCCTCTACTACCTCTTATTATATCTTGAGTTCTCATCAACCATCTTCCCATTTGGATTCATAGTACCGTAGAATTTAGTGAATAATTACACTCTCATCACTCCTTCACGTGAATCAGTTTTGTCTCCTTAATAGCCTGTAAACTTCCTGAGGGCAGAAACAATATCTGATACTTCTGAGCCCTCTTTCAGTGGAGTGAACACATTGTCTTTATGCCATCTTAAGCGTCTGTAAAGAGATTCAACATAGGCAATAAATGTGAAGAATTCATAACTTTAATAACAGATTAGTTAGGGGTGGGGATGATAGCTTCTTTCCTATCTGTGCTATTCTCCAAAGACAGAGATTCCCTTCACCAAAAATCCAGACAACCCCCACTTCATCTCTGAACCAAGAAAGCAGCACACATCTTACCCACATATTCTTATCAAATAGACTCTTCTCCTTATCATTTCCTCCTCTTTCCACCTTCCAAGAGAAAATATCATTAGATTTTGAGTTTCTGATGGGTAATGATCACCTCTTTCTCTTTCAGTTCTTCTCTATTTCAGTTCTTCTCTATTAAGTTTTCTACTGATGGTCAGGACCCCATAACCTCTAAGCTTGTAGGGGTGATCTCAGGAGTAGATGGACTGGAACAATTTGCTTACTATAAACAAGACTGGGAAAATTAGTGAAGAGCCCCTACTGAGGTCTGGAATGCAGAAACCTTGCCCAGAATCCTCCCTCTGTGATCATTTCAACCCTGGACTGCAGTCTCTCTCACTCTGGATAAATGTCATTGTTTCACGTGTCTCTTAGTCCCCACTATTTCCTTCAGTGATTCTTTACGTTCTTCCTTGCCAATCTCTATCCACAAATCACTTCTAAACCAGTCATGAGATTGCTGGCCTAGTTATTGAATGCAAAGCCACAGAACAAAGACCCCAGAGAGGAGTGGGGCTAGGAGGGTTGCTGAGGAAAGAGGAACCCCAGCATCCGAGGGGAAGAGGTGCAGTTTTTCCAAGTCCGGCAGGAAGGCTCGGGCGTCCTCCAGAGCTGCCTGCGCTGCCACGGTAAAGTTGGGGTCACCAGAGATTAAAACATCAAAGACACAGGAATGGAAATAAGCGTCTTCAACTGGCAGCCCTTCCTTGCACAGCTGTCTGGCAGTATCAATGGTTATAGCTCCCCGGCGACTGCGCTCTGAGCGTGAGAGTCGCTGACTTGGAGGGCATCCCCCAACGCAGAGCTGCAAGTCCTGCTCAGCTGAGAAGGCCCTGGCCACATCCTCTGCTACTTTGATGGAGAAGGAGAGCTGCCCAGCTGTCTGCCGAATGATTATAGTTGTGCCAATGTAGGCAGCCCGGATCTCCACATGGCTCCCAGGGTTAGCAGTTCGAATGGATAAACTTGAGCCCCCAGGTCGGTCACCTCCATTGATAGAACCATCTTCAAAGGCTGCGGGAAGATTGTCCACCTCAGCCTGGTAGACCTTCTGATCAATGCATTCCTGCATGTTCTTAAATATAATGGTAAGCTGTGAGGGCAAGAGGGAAAACAGTTTATTTTGGGCTCAGTGCATCCTACCCGCTTCCACCAGTCAGGCCTCATTACATAGTCAGGGATCTGATCCCAGCAGAGATGAAAGGCTTATCATGGTTCTCACTCCTTGATCCCTTCTTTATGTTCCAATATTGCTTTATCCCTGCTCAACCCCTCTCTTTCTTATTTGGTCTCAACCTCGGAAACTCCCACAGGAGAAGGAAAAGTTTCCTTTCTGTAACTCCTCAACCCAGGGATCCTCAACTTTCCTCTTTCCAAATTTCTCTTCAGTGTTTTCTGCATTGGCATGAAATTCCCACTGAGGGAAAGTGATTTACAGGAGCGAGTGTTTGGTAGGAGGGAGTGATTCAAGATGTGAGAGCGGTTGAGGAGGAAAGGGAATAGGGAGCATTGCTGAGAAATAGTGGGAACGGCATGGGAGTGGTACCCTGAGGTGACCCTGGGAGGATCTGGAGGAGCAATTGAGTCCCTGACCTTCCGGGTGGTGGTGGCGTTGGCCCCCGATGCCACGGGGGAGCTGGTGGCCTGGACAAAAAGGAAGTCATTATCCAGCAAGGGCCAAGCTCCTTGGACACGGCACGTGTGAAAGTGGTGATGGAAGCTGCGCACGTGAGGGTCCCCGAAGGAGGCGCAATGCAAGAAGCCTGGGGGCTGACCGTTCAGCCGGAAAAACCGGCCTTCATAGTCACAGGGGTCCGGGGCTGGGGGACCAGAGGAGCGCACCGGGCCTGCGCCTGGAAGGGCTGGGCCCCGGGGTGGGGGAGGGGCCGTGGGGCCCTGGCGGGAGCAGTTGTGCTGGATCATCAGGTCTTCGATGCCGTGCACAGCAGAATGGAAGGCGAGGTCCCCGCGGCAGGTGCGGGCCGTGCGCCGAGTGCAGAGCGCGTAGGAGCGGAGGGCTCGGCAGAGGCCGCTGGAGCCCACCCCTCCACCCCGGCCTCCTCCTCGAAGGGCTCCTGGTGAACCCCCACCTCTAAGGCTCAGAGTGGAAGATACATACTCAGCATTGCAGCGGAGGATCTTGCACTGAGAATGAGCTGAGGACGGAAGGGAGAGAGGATTGTGAGATGGTCCCCAGATCCCCGCTCAACCATAACTCTCCCAAACCTCATCAGGGGATTCCAGCCGGTCCTAAAACCCAACTGAGAGCCTTCCACAGTCCCCAGTGCGCAGCCGCGAGCCCCCAGCCCCCCAGCTTTCTAGTCTTGCCCTCTTTCAATCTTGCTAAATATGTGTAAGCCCTGCTAGATCTATTCTCCCTGTGGATCAAGGGCTTTCCCAGTGCCCTTCCCCAAGTTGAATGGAGAATAAAATATACCTATCTGAGAGTGGGGCGAGTGACTGGAATTCCTCAGCACCCATCTCTTCTCACTCACCCAAGCTCACATGCCCACCCCTACATAGCAGCCTACCCCCTAGATTCCCCAAACCCTTATCTAACCCTTCCTTACCATGTCCACAGAGGAGCAGCAGGAGAGTGAGAATGCTTAGAGTTGGGGGACTGCCATGGGGGCACCAGGGACTAGGGGACTGGCCTGGATCCCCCATACCTATCCAGCCAGGTCCCCCCAGGTTCCGGTTCTTTCCAGCTGGTGACCCTCCTACCTAGTGAATTTTGACCGGACGTCCTGTAAGGGACTGAAAAAAGAGATTTGGCTGGGCATGGGGAAAGAGAAGAGTTGAAGATTGTTCAGAATCGTGTGAAGAGGATCTCGGGAGATCAGGAAAAAGATGAGCAGACTGGAGTTTGGGGAGAATGGGGTTCCCTGAACTAAAAGCGAGGCTGTTAAGCCTCTGTGCCCTGCTCTTGTGGCCACTTTCAGGTCCCTTATGCAATACCCCTAGGTGGGGGTGAAAGAAAGGTTGAGTGAACTCAGGGGGGCAGAGTCCACTGTATTGCCCCATTCTGAGCTACCAAACAGCAGAAATGTCAAAAAAGGAGGAATCATGTGGATAGATCAGATCTCAATCATACTAGTGGGCTCCCCAACAGAATTAGGATCTGAAAATGCTTCAGAAACATACCTCTTATTTGCCCTTCCCTATCAGGAGGGGACACCCTCCAGAGGTCATTCATTTATTTTCCTCCTTTGTATCAGAATTTTCAGCGAGAAGGGGTAAGGGTGGTATAACCATCCCTGTTCTCTGGAACGTCAGTATTCAAATGAAAAGGGAACCAGTCTCTTTCATCTACTCTAGAGAGCAAAAATTATAATCCCTCTCTCTCAGGGGATAATGGGATGCAAGCCAAGCATGCAAATAAATATTTGTTTGTAAGTCAACATTTCTTCTTGTATTTTTCCAAACCTCACTGAAGAACCACTCTTTCCATTAACCTTACCTTTCAAGTTTAGAAGTTCTCAATCTTTTGATGAGAACAGAGCTTGGGGAGGGGCTAACTCCCTTTTGCCAAACTACCCTCTCCTGGGATAAGGATACAATTGAGGGAGAGTCATGCAGGAGGAAGAACAGGATGATGGGACTAGAGTTGTGGGGAGAAATCATTTACAATGAGGAGTAACCCCCAGCCTTGGAAGCCCAATGTGAAGGGCACTGCTAAGTAGGAGCAGGGTAAAAGGGTATCAGTGGCTAATCATCTCAGGCTAAATTTGGCCTTGGTGAGAAAACCACAGAATAGGAAATGTGGGACACATATTAAAGAAGGAGACTTCATCAGAAGTCTTGAGGTAACAAGATAAGAAGAGAGCTGACTCTCAGAGGAGAGACGGAGGTTTAAATTTCTAATGGCCAGAGGCCAGAAAGAAATAAGACAGAAGGAGAAATGGAGATTGGGGCACCTTGGTATGGGAGAGATCCTAGCTTTTGGACCAGAGACATCCAAGTAGATTTTGTAATTTTATGAAATTCTAACTTCAATTCTAACTCCAAAAGCTTATTAGAGGAATTGCAGTTTCATTTTGACTTACTGTTTCCAGAGGTCAAACATTAGTCTGATATCCAATTCTCCAGCCATGACTGTCTACTGTCAGTCAGCTCCAGCCAGGGGATCCCCCGTCTCTTTCTCCATGTCTCCCCTAGGTCCCCAGACCGGCTGCAATCTCACTGAGGTCAGGGAACCAGAGAAGGTCTGGTGTGGGGGGAAGGGGGAGTATATGGCTGGCTGGAGTACTGGACAGCTGAGCAGGGGAGGGAGGTGGCTACTGAGTTGACTGTTTTAAAAATAGCTAAGTCCAAGATTCCAGGAGCATTGGTGGGGGTAGGGTGTTGGAGTGGGGGGAGTGGGGAGGGTAGGATTAGAAACAATATGGAGTATAGGGTGCCAAGTGCGGGTGGGAGGACAGAAATATGACAAGCAAGTCAGATATCCAGTTCGAGCTTATATGATTCTAGTCACTGCCTACTGCAGGCAGCCCTTCAGCATTGTCAGTAATGAGCTCCTGGCCTTTAAAAATTAGAGTGGACAATTGTATGCATTTCATTCACCACCCTCATCCCTGCTGTACTGAATATTGCGTTTAGTTTCTACAGAACATATCTAGGAGGTAGCTGACTTTAAATAAGGTGCATAGCAGAGGTAGTTCACAGCCCCTCCCCCATTTTTGTAGAGATTTCGAGACTAGAAAAGCCAGCTGTCTAAAGAAGAAATCTGAGCTCTGAGTTGTTTAGGATGAGGGTTTGTTTCAGTCTACCAGCTCAGATCCTTGCAGCTGTCTATCCCCCTACCTCCTCCATTCTCACTCCCTAGTTTATGTAGCAATTCCTCTTCCCAAGTATACACACAAACATATAAACTCCTCAGTTTCTGGGGAGGAAGCTAGCAAAGGCAAAGAGAAGAAGAAGGAATGGGGACAGAATTTTTTGAAGGTTAGTAATCCACAGGGAAGAAGAACTTGGAGAGATAAACTGAGAGAAAAAGAGATTCAGAAAGATACTTTTGTGAAGTAGCATAATCTAGTGACCTTTTAAGATATTGCAACCAAGGAATTTAGCCATGTCGTATTTTTGCAGCCATAGGCACCAGGGATCATCATCTCTTAGTACTTGCCAAGTGAAATTAACAGAAGGACTGATTCCAAATACTGTCATTAAAGCATCTTAAGTTACTCTACATTTAATTCAGAATTTAGAAGTCCACAGAGTACTCTTCTCTTTTTTATACATATAGATCTGAAAATTTTTCTCTCCACCACATGAAGCCATATCACAAGGGCTTTTATTATAAAAATGTAAAATGACCCCAACCAAACTATCCAAATGATTTTAAAACACAATAATTTGACTATGACATCCCAAGTGGGATATACTCTAAGGACAAAAAGAAGTGCAAAAACATTTTAGGTAGTCATATTGTTGGTGGTAGTGTCGGTATTGTTATTTTGAAAGTATTGTGGGTGTATTGTGGGATAAAACAAATGAGTAATAATGTTAGTGTCTTTGTGAACCAGGATTTTTGATGTAGAATAAAGAGATACAGATTTATGATGGATGAAGTTAAGTAAAAACTCTATATTCTGAATTTAAATTGGAAGTATAACTCATAGTTATACTCTTATACATGGTATATACTCATAGTTATACAGAGCTCATGGTGTATTTTATCCTAAAACATATTCTAACTTTATCCTGAAAAGACCTAGAAACAATAACCCAGTAGCAATGAACACCCCTGGTGTCCAATCTGAGCTATCTCAATACCATTTCACACTAAAAGGAACTCCTTGGAGAAATGGCTAATTTCAGGTATGGGGCAGGAATTGTCCAAGATACGCAAGGAAGTTTTCAAAAACTGTTAGAATTCTATCAAAAGGACTCAGAAGCAACTAGAAGAGTTCCCACTGGCCAAAGATGGGACAATTTGAGTGTCAAAATGGATACTATATGCAGTGGATCTAAACATATCAGGTTTGTTTAAATCTATGAGTTTACAGTGATTCTTAAACATACAAACTCATTGGTCATTGTTGGAGAATGCTAGGGGAACAACTAATTCATTATGTTGAAACTGGAAAGCAGTAAGCATTTATGCTATTTTTTCTGTGGGAACACAAGATGAGGGGAAATTTTCTCTTTTTAGAAGTTTTCTAGCAAATGAATGAAGAAGGAATGGCATTTTACAATATCAGCATTTTGTAACTCCTAATGAATTAATGTATCTAGTCAATGATCAATGATAGCTGTTATCCATCACAAAAGGAGAGACAAGCATGTCCTTCTGATCATAGGTGGAGTACACAATTCCACCTATGAAGTAGTCCTGCAAAAAAAAACACAACCCCTTCGGTCTGAATCTGATCAGCCGGTAGTTAGCTTACTACTTATTTAGAAGGAATACAGGAGACATAAAATGATACCTCAGAGGTGCAAATCCAGACTATGGGCATACTCTTCAGAGCAAATGACCTGGGTTCTTCAACAAATAAATTGGGGAAAAAAAAAAAAAAAGACGAAGATGGAGAGGAAACCTATAGCCTAAAAGAGAATTAAGAGACATCAAGCAGTTGCAGAGTATGGACTTTATTGTATTCTAATTCAAGAAAAAATATTATGAGATATTTGGAGAAACTTGAATGTTGATAAACACTT
Source organism: Orcinus orca (assembly GCF_937001465.1). NCBI lineage: Eukaryota > Metazoa > Chordata > Mammalia > Artiodactyla > Delphinidae > Orcinus > Orcinus orca. The sequence goes on along the minus strand of NC_064559.1, from coordinate 105,314,110 downwards.
ACTGGATACTTAATGATTTATAAGGAATTATTATTAAAGTTGTTGATGTGATACATTTTTTAAAAAGTGCTTATCTTTTAGCGATACATCTTGAAATAGTTGCAGGTGAAAAGATATGATAGCTGGGGTTTGCTTCCAAATAATCCAAGATGGGGGAGAAGTGGGTGGGGGTAAAATAAGATTGAAACATGAAGTGATCATTGTTAAAACTGGGCGATGGATACACAGGGATTTGTTATACTAGTCTCTTTCTTTTTGTAAATGTTTGAAATTTTCCATAATAAAATTTTAAAGTCAGAAGTCATCTGTGGGCCCTGTGAGATTATTGGAGAATTTTTACCAACATCCTTGTCAAAGCCCATTGACCAAAGACCACTGGGAACAAACCTGAAGTCAAAAAATTGGGTTTCTTGGGCTTCCCTGGTGGCGCAGTGGTTGAGAGTCCCCCTACCGATGCAGGGGATATGGGTTCGTGCCCCGGTCCGGGAAGATCCCACATGACACGGAGAGGCTAGGTCCGTGAGCCATGGCCGCTGAGCTTTCGCGTCCGGAGCCTGTGCTCCACAACGGGAGAGGCCACAACAGTGAGAGGCCCGCGTAATGCAAAAAAAAAAAAAAAAAAAAAATTGGGTTTCTTGCTGCAGCAAGGAAGAGAATGCTGCAGTGGGACTATGGGATCAGTTCAGTAAGGGGAAGTTAGGAGGAGCCTCTTGTAGAGACTGGGCTGCTGTTGGATGATTCTCAACTAGAGTTTAGAATAGTAAGGGCCAATTCTGGACTGAATATTGTCAAGAAGCAGGGGTATTTCAATGGTTGGGTATCTAAATTTTTATCTAGGAGATGGAAGGATTAAAGAGGGATTGGAGCTAAAATTGGTTAAAACAACGACAAAAAGTAGCAAATATGCATGTTAAGAGGGGATGTTTGCACATTTTTGTAATTGCAGAGTGGTCTTGTCTCTGTTTTATTCCAAAGTTGCAATGTGGGTCTGATAAGCTGAGAGATAATAATTGCCAACCTTGACTTCTATACTTAGCTAAAATATTATTCCAGAATCAAAAATAAGTAAAACATTTCAAACAAATTGAAACCTGAAGGAATTTACCACTAATATATCCTTGTCAAAAGAACTGTTAAAAAAAAAAAAGAACTTTTAAAAAGATTTACTACAGAAAGGATGATTTGAGCAAAGAAGATGGATTAGATGGGAGAAGAACTGGTAAACCAAGAAATGTGTGGCTAAATCTAAATAAATAATTACTGCATTTAAAAAACAACTGCTTCTGAAAGTAGGCATAGAGGGAACTTTCCTCAACGTAATAAAGGCCATATATGACAAGCCCACAGCCAACATCATCCTCAGTGGTGAAAAACTGAAAGCATTTCCACTAAGATCAGGAACAAGACAAGGTTGCCCACTCTCACCACTCTTATTCAACATAGTTTTGGAAGTTTTAGCCACAGCAATCAGAGAAGAAAAGGAAATAAAAGGAATCCAAATCGGAAAAGAAGAAGTAAAGCTGTCACTGTTTGCAGATGACATGATACTATACATAGAGAATACTAAAGATGCTACCAGAAAACCACTAGAGCTAATCAATGAATTTGGTAAAGTAGCAGGATACAAAATTAATGCACAGAAATCTCTGGCATTCCTATATACTAATGATGAAAAATCTGAAAGTGAAATCAAGAAAACATTCCCATTTACCATTGCAACAAAAAGAATAAAATATCTTGGAATAAACCTACCTAAGGAGACAAAAGACCTGTATTCAGAAAATTATAAGACACTGATGAAATAAATTAAAGATGATACAAATGGAGAGATATACCATGTTCTTGGATTGGAAGAATCAACATTGTGAAAATGACTCTACTACCCAAAGCAATCTATAGATTCAGTGCAATCCCTATCAAACTACCACTGGCATTTTTCACAGAACTGGAACAAAAAATTTCACAATTTGTATGGAAACACAAAAGACCCCGAATAGCCAAAGCAATCTTGAGAACGAAAAATGGAGCTGGAGGAATCAGGCTCCCTGACTTCAGACTATACTACAAAGCTACAGTAATCAAGACAGTATGGTACTGGCACAAAAACAGAAATATAGATCAATGGAACAGGATAGAAAGCCCAGAGATAAACCCACGCACCTATGGACACCTTATCTTTGATAAAGGTGGCAGGAATGTACAGTGGAGAAAGGACAGCCTCTTCAATAAGTGGTGCTGGGAAAACTGGACAGGTACATGTAAAACTATGAGATTAGATCACTCCCTAACACCATACACAAAAATAAGCTCAAAATGGATTAAAGACCTAAATGTAAGGCCAGACACTATCAAACTCTTAGAGGAAAACATAGGCAGAACACTCTATGACATAAATCACAGCAAGATCCTTTCTGACCCACCTCCTAGAGAAATGGAAATAAAAACAAAAATAAACAAATGGGACCTAATGAAACTTCAAAGCTTTTGCACAGCAAGGGAAACCATAAACAAGACCAAAAGACAACCCTCAGAATGGGAGAAAATATTTGCAAATGAAGCAACTGACAAAGGATTAATCTCCAAAATTTACAAGCAGCTCACGCAGCTCAATAACAAAAAAACAAACAACCCAATCCAAAAATGGGCAGAAAACCTAAATAGACATTTCTCCAAAGAAGATATACAGACTGCCAACAAACACATGAAAGAATGCTCAACATCATTAATCATTAGAGTAATGCAAATCAAAACTACAATGAAATATCATCTCACACCAGTCAGAATGGCCATCATCAAAAAATCTAGAAACAATAAATGCTGGAGAGGGTGTGGAGAAAAGGGAACACTCTTGCATTGCTGGTGGGAATGTGAATTGGTTCAGCCACTATGGAGAACAGTATGGAGGTTCCTTAAAAAACTACAAATAGAACTACCATATGACCCAGCAATCCCACTACTGGGCATATACCCTGAGAAAACCATAATTCAAAAAGAGTCATGTACCAAAATGTTCATTGCAGCTCTATTTACAATAGCCTGGAGATGGAAACAACCTAAGTGCCCATCATCGGATGATTGGATAAAGAAGATGTGGCACATATATACAATGGAATATTACTCAGCCATAAAAAGAAACGAAATTGAGCTATTTGTAATGAGGTGGATAGACCTAGAGTCTGTCATACAGAGTGAAGTAAGTCAGAAAGAAAAAGACAAATACCGTATGCTAACACATATATATGGAATTTAAGAAAAAAAAATGTCATGAAGAGCCTAGGGGTAAGACAGGAATAAAGACACAGACCTACTGGAGAACGGACTTGAGGATACGGGGAGGGGGAAGGGTGAGCTGTGACAGGGCGGGAGAGAGGCATGGACATATATACAGTAGCAAACGTAAGGTAGATAGCTGGTGGGAAGCAGCCGCATGGCACAGGGATATCAGCTCGGTGCTTTGTGACCGCCTGAAGGGGTGGGATAGGGAGGGTGGGAGGGAGGGAGATGCAAGAGGGAGGAGATATGGGAACATGTGTATGTGTATAGCTGATTCACTTTGTTATGGAGCAGAAACTAACACACCATTGTAAAGCAATTATACCCCAATAAAGATGTTAAAATAAATAAATAAAATAAAATTACATCAGAAAAAAACAACTGCTTCTGGCAGTAAAAAAACACAATAGTAACACATAAAGCAGGAGAGGAATTGTAATTAAAGCTGTCATATTTTTTGTCAAGATTTATTGGATTTATGCTTTAATTAATTATTTTAATTAATGAATATTTAAGTATGTATTGTAAGGGTAGGTACCAAAATAATAGGAAAAAACAGTGTGTTATTTCTGAACCAAGAGGAGAAAAAGGGGAATTAAAATAACAAAATAAGACCAAAACTTGATTAATTCAAAAGAAGATAAGAAAGAGGAGGAAAAAAAGTATAAATCAAAACACCATAATAATATCATAAGCCAAATTTTAAAATCAGGTAATTCTCACTGATCTGTAGAAAATGATTTTGGAAGTGGGGGAAGAGTGGAAGCAGGGTCAGCCATTCAGAACTATGATTGTGGCCAAGGAAACAATGAGAAGTGGTCAGTCTTAGGATATATTTTGCAGGTAAAACTATAGGACTTGCTGGTGCTCAGATATTGTTCTTGAGACTAATTTTTACTACTTTTGACAATGTCTATTTTTAAAGGTAGATCATGTCTCTCATGATTCTGTTCCTTATAAAGCTTTAAACTAGTCTATTTTCTCTAAATCCATGGCTTTTGATAGGAAAAGTTTCCCTTCTCTCCTAGAAGATGGTCACTAACTCATTGTTGCCCCAGGATGATTTGGAGCATGGTTCAGGTCCTTTAGATCTTTCCCATCCCATTTACAGACCTTTCTCCTTTACCCCTTTGGATTCATTTATATTGTAGTTGTAAGTTACTACATGTTCATTCAGTGTTAGGAAGCTGTAAAGAAGCTGCAACAGGAAAAGTAGTGGAATGAACTGGATAACAGCTACTAATTTGTGTACTATTTGTGCTAGGATAAAAAACATCCCAGCTGTGGCTGAGGGTAGTGCTACCTTTGAAAGTATAGACAAGGTTAAATGATAGGAGAAACACAGCAGAGAATATTATGTTGGTTTTACAATAGGGGAGTAGTCTTAGAAATGGGTAGGGAGAATTGTCATGTGACACAGTAAAGCAGACCAACCTGGACAAGGGTAACCATAATAATGAAAGTAGTTTAAATAATAGCATTGCTGAATATCTGCTGGTGCCATATGCTATGCTGAGTGATCTGCATGATAATATTTCTAATCCTTACAACAACCCTGAAAGGTAGATTTTATTCCCATTTTACAGATATGGAAGCTGAAGTTCAAAGGATCATCTTGCCCAAGGTTTACCTAATTCAAGCCCAGATTTACCTGACTCAGGTGCCAATACTCTTTGCATTATAATGTCTTTTATAGGTTCAAAGGTGGCTGAGTTTAAAGGATGAAAAGGAAAACAGAAAAGATACAGATTTAGACAGGGATGTGAGAGACAGTATTGGCAGAACAGAAAGAACAATCCCTAGATCTTCAAATTAGAATGCTGGCTCGGAGAATGGGCCTATCATTAGTAAATAATAAGAATAGAGACAGGCTGGCATCCAGCTTTTATATACCTAAGGAGTTCAACAAAATTTGTGTTTTGACTCATTTAAACTATGTTACAACCCTTAACTTATAGCAGTATGCTAAAAAAAAAAGAAGATAACATTTGATAGCCTCTTTATTTTGTGTCAAATGAAAAAACAAAACAAAAAAACAAACAAGGAAACAAGATACTTTTTTTGTGTTTTTTTTTTTTTTTTTTTTTTTTTTTTGCGGTATATGGGCCTCTTACTGCTGCGGTCTCTCCCGCCGCACAGGCTCCGGACACGCAGGCCCAGCCGCCCCGCCACATGCCGGATGTGGGATTCTCCTGGAGCGGGGCACGAATCCGCGCCTCCCGTATCGGCAGGCAGACTCCCAACCACTGCGCCACCAGTGAAGCCCACAAGATACTTTTTCAAATTCATTTCAGATAAAGCCAGTGATGGTTATGGTGTTCAGTTGTTATGGGTATAAGGGCCTACTTGATAAATTCACCTTGTAGTAAAAGTTTGCGGGACTTCCCGCAAGGGAAGGAGGCGCGGTGGTTGAGAATCTGCCTGTCAGTGCGAGGGGACGTGAGTTTGATCCCTGGTGCGCGAGGGTCCCACGTGCCACGGAGCAGCTGGGCCGGTGTGCCACAACTACTGAGCCTGCGTGCTGCAACAACTGAAGCCTGGCTTATTTCATTTAGCATAATGTTTTCGAGGTTCATCCAACTTGTAGCACGTCAGTACTTCTTTGTTATGTCCAAATAATATGCCATTGTATGTATATACCACAGTTTTTTATCCATTCATTCATCCATGGACATTTGGGTTGTTTATAACTTTGGGCTATTATGAATATCATGCTGCTATGAGTATGCACGTACAAGTATTTGTATGAGTACCTGCTTTTAGTTCTTTGGGATCTACCTAGAGTGAAATTACTGGACTGTGTTCTATGTTTAACATATTGAGGAGCCTCCAAACTGTGTTCCACAGCAGCTGCAACATTTTACATTCCTGCCACCAGTGTATTAGGGTTTCAATTTCACCTCACCACACTTGTTATTTTCCATTTTTAAAAATTACAGCCATTCTGGAAAGTGTGAAGTGGTATCTTACTGTGGTATTGATTTGCATTTCCCTAATGACTAATGGCATTGAACATCTTTCCATGTGCTTGCTGACCATTTAGATATCTTCTTTGGAGAAATTCTATTCAAATCTCTTGCTCACTTTTTAATTGAGTTGTTTGTCTTTTTTGTTGTTGAGTGGTAGCCCCTTCATTCTTTTTTTTTTTTTTTTTTTTTGCGGTATGCGGGCCTCTCACTGTTGTGGCTTCTCCCGTCACGGAGCACAGGCTCAGCGGCCATGGCTCACGGGCCCAGCCGCTCCGCGGCATGTGGGATCTTCCCGGACTGGGGCACGAACCCGTGTCCCCTGCATTGGCAGGCGGACTCTCAACCACTGCGCCACCAGGGAAGCCCGCCCCTTCATTCTTAAAGGATATTTTTGCTGGATATAGGAATCTGGGTTGACAGTCTTCTTTCAGTGCTTGAAAAATTTGTACCACTTCTCTGGCCTCCATGGTCTCTGATGAGAAATGTGCTGTCATTCAAATTGTTTATCCATGGTATATAAGGTGTCATTTTTCACGGATTTCAAGATCTTTTTTCTTTGTTTTTAGTTTTCTGCAATTTGACTATGATGTGTCTTGGCATGAATTTGTTTGGGTTTATCTTCTTTGGGGTTTGCTCAGCTTCTTGAATCTGTAGGTTTATCATCTGCTAAATTTGGGGAGTTTTACTCATTATTTCTTTTAGTACGTTTTTCAGTCCTGTTCTTTTTCTCTTCTTCTGGGAATCTGATGACACAAATGTTAGATCTTTTGTTATAATCCCACAAGTCCGTGTGACTCTGTTCTTTTTTTTTTTTCATTCTATTTTCTCTGTTGTTCAGATTGAGTAATTTCCATTGTTTTATCTTTCAAGTCACTGATTCTTTCCTCTGTCCCCTCCACTCTGCTGTTGAGCCCATCCATTGAGGGGTTTTGTTGTTATTGTATTTTTTAGTTATAAAATTTCCATTCAGTTCTTCTATTTCTTTGCTGAAACTTTTCTTTGCTGGGACTTTCTATTTTTTTGTTTGTTTCAAGTATCTTCATAGTTGCTTGTTGAAACATTTTTATGATGACTGTTTTAAAATCTTTGTCAGATAATTCTACCACGTTGATCATCTAGGTATTGTCTGTTTTCATTCAGTTCAAGATCTTTCTCATTCTTGATATGATGAGTGCTTTTTTATTAAAGCCTGGACATTTGGGACTCTGGATCATATTTAAACCTTCTGTTTCAGTTGGCTTCTTCTGATACTAATCAAGTAGAGGAAGTGGAGGTAAGGTACCTTGTTACAGCCAGGTAGGTGTAGGAATCCAGGTTCCCCACTTAGTCTCCATTAACACCTGAGAAGAGGGGCTCCTCATTACTGATGGGCAGGGGTAGGAGTTCCACCTTCCCATATGGCCTCCACTGATACTGGGAAATAGGAATAACCTTGCTATCACCAGGTGTTGGTGAAAGTACGATTCTCTACCATGTTTCCTCTGATACCAATCCAGCAGTGAAGAGGAGGACCACTTCTTTACTGGCCTGCTGAGAGGAAGTCTAGGTACCCCATATACCTAGACTTTACTAGGTATGGGTAGAGGTGAGCCACAATTCTTTCTATGGCATTTGGCTGGAAGTAGAGCAGTTATTATCTAAAAGTTTTCTATTTTGCTAGGCTACCTCTTCCCTGGTCCTTTGGCTAGAGAGAGCAGGTTTTGTTGTTGTTAATACTATTGATACTTCCTAGTTTCTCATGATACCAAAAATTACCGGCAGGTGGCAGAATAACTGATGAAAATGGACTGTTCACCAAAACATAAGAAGGCTGATTTCCTTTGTGACATAGGGAAATAAAATCTATGACCTTGCACCCACCCTGGATACAATCCCAAGATTTTGTTCTGAGGGTTAGATACTCTTTATCAGCCTTTGAGTACAGGTAGCTGCCCAGTGGGAATAGAGCTGGAGTAAAAGGAATGGGCTTTGTTAGGCTCCTTGGTGACATATGACACCAGGATTACTTGGGTTTTGTGAAAATAAATGTCTAGCATTTAGTTACTCTTCTCCCTAGGAAGGTGGAGATTGGATGACTGGAGAATTAATACTTTCTTTAAACAACATTGATACTTTGAAAGCGCAACAAAACCCCCAGAAACACCCCATATCCTATCACTCATTTTTTCTATCAGGCCCTGCTGATATGTACACATATATGATTCAATTTTTTAATTCTCGTTTTCACTTATTGTCAAAGCTGTTTTCTGATGTTAGTGCATGGGGGTGGCTTTTTAAAATTTATATTTGAACTCATGTGCAAAGAATTAATCACACTGCAGTCATCTGACCAAAAAAGGTCTGAGGGGAGGCTTTTGATTGTTTGTTTCATTTTTGGTTTTCTCAAATTTTTATTTTGAAAAATTTCAAACCTACAGAGAAGTTAAAAGAATAAAATATTGAACATTCAATTACCCTTCACCTAGATTCATTGTTAACATTTTGCCATATTTGCTTTCTTTTCTGTCTCATATAAAGCTAATTTGCAGACATTGATGGGTATGGCTTTCAAGGTTCCTTTAGTCTAGGTATGCACCCCAGTTTTCTTTTCTTTCTCCTCACTCCCTCTCTTCCTTCTTCATATTTGAAAAGTTTGAAGCTCCAAAACTCTTTCTCTTAGTTTCCCACCAGCGAGTTGTGCTCAGATCCTGCTGACCACCAAGCACCGTAGGCTGAGTCACTTTCACTTGTCTGTAATATTCGTTTTGGCCAACAGAGTTTGGCTTAAATTCACACGAGATGGAAAAAAAAAAAAAAAAAGCTGCTATAGGACCAGGATCTCCTAGAGTTGCTTACACGACAACCTTTATATTCCTTAAGGAAAAGTTCCTAGTCAATTTGGCAAAGCCCAGTTGGAGACCTCTACTTTTCTGCTGATCCCAATTCAGGAAATCACTGCAACTACAGGAAGCTGAGAGTTTCCTATTTGTCCTTCTATCTTTTCTCCAGACATTTGTCTCTGGTCTTGGGAACTGCGATCGTGTGTACACGATCCTCCCTCAGCTCTGGGAGCCATGCAGAGGAGTTCTCTCAAGGGTTTTCTACTCCAAAAAAGAAATACGAGGAAAAGGTAGCTTTGACGTGGGGAAGGCCCAGTAGTCAAGAATCTCAAAATCTAGGTGGTTGAAACAATATGTGTCACAAAAAGGGTGGAGACACACGTTGAATTAGCCTCATACATTCTCTGTCGCAAAGGTTTTCCACATTCCCTGGTGGTCTAGTGGTTAGGATTCGGCGCTCTCACCGCCGCGGCCCGGGTTCGATTCCCGGTCAGGGAAAGAGTGTTTTTTTCTACCTACACAATACTTTGTGTTCGTTTTTCTTCCTACAAAATACTTTTAATGACAGTTCCTATAGAACACTTTTAATGATTAATTTTGTTTCTTCTACACAGTTGCCACATGGGTGACCTTAGCTGAAATACAGGAAATGCAGGAAAACATAAAGAAAAAATCGTTTACCATTCTACCAACCACCGGTAGCTATTATCCAGTTTTTGAAACAGAAAATGGAATAATGCTGTACATACTATTTAATTATCAGCTTTTGTTTTAAACATCTTTATTAGAGTATAATTGCCTTACAATGGTGTGTTAGTTTCTGCTTTATAACAAAGTGAATCAGTTATACATATACATATGTCCCCATATCTCTTCCCTCTTGCGTCTCCCTCCCTCCCACCCTCCCTATCCCACCCCTCTAGGTGGTCACAAAGCACCGAGCTGATCTCCTTGTGCTATGCGGCTGCTTCCCACTAGCTACCTATTTTACGTTTTTACCAGCTATTTTTAAAGTTAATATATTTCTAACACTTTCCAGTAGAAATAAATACACTTCAGCAACATGATATTTTCTTTCAATTTAATTATTTAATTTTTGTAAAGGTAATATATTTACATGGTTTAGGATTCAAATATCCAAAAAGGCATAACTGATAAACCTACTTTTCACCTCGGCCATCTAGTTTTCTTCTAATAAGGCAGCCAGTAGTAAGTTTCATAACTATATTGTAATATAAGTATGTTGTAAATATAAAATATAAATAGATTGTAAATACAAGTACATGCATACATACGTATATATTTCAGTACGTTCCCCTCCCTCGCACAAATGATAGCAATCTATACACACTTTTCTGAACTTTGCCTTTTTCACTTAATTTTAGAAATAGTTGCAGATTACACATGAAGAGCTTCCTCTTTCTTTTCTATGGCACATAGTATTCCATTATATTGATATTCCATAATTAATCAAACCAGCTTCCTATTGATGACACTTCGGTTATTCTAATCCTTTGCGGCCATAAAAATAATCTTCTACATATGTTATTTTGTACGTGTGTAGAATAAATGTCCAAGAATTAAAATGTTGGTTCAAAAGACATGTGCATTTGTGGATGGGTAGTGCCAATATGCCCTCCTTAGAGGTCCTGCCAATTTATACTCCCACCAGCAATGTACAATATAAAAAAAAAAAATGTGGGTTTTCATCAAAATGGATTTCATCAATCGTATTTCTGGACTTTTAGGTTTTTCCCCCCTAAAATTTTGGTTTTACAAATAACACTTTGATGAACATCTGTGTGAATACATCTTTGTATATCCTTAGGGATTGCTTTAGGATAAATTCATAGAAGTGGAATTACCACTTCATATCATATATTAGATGGGTTAAATAATTAAATGTAAGAATTGAAACAATAAAAAAAATCGGTGGATAATTATCTTATTGAGCTGGAGAAGACTTTTTCAAGGTAAAAGCAAACACAGAAATCATAAAGGATAAAACTGATAGGTTAGACTACATAAAAACAGAAAACTGCCCATCTGAAAATCCTATAAATAATAATATAAGACAAATGCCAAACTAATATGTAAGTAATATACATATAACATAAATTACCCAATAGCAAAAATCGACAAAGCGTATGATTTAGTAAGTCCCAAACTAATACAAATAATTAGTAAGTTTATGAAAAATGATCAACCTCAATAGTAATACAATAAATGAAAGTTAAAATGAGACTCCAAATTTTTATGTTGCACTTTCATAAAGATAAAAAGAATGGTATCTAGTTACCTGAGGTAATTTGGTAATACTCATTGAAAAGTGAAAATTGGTGATATCGCTCCACACAGCAATTTGGCAATATGTATTCAAAGCTTTAAAATGTGGGTTATCTTTTCAATGGCAACTTTACCTTTATGCATTCGTGCTGAGGAAGTACTCTCAAATGCGTAACGATATGTGTACAGAGATAACACTAGCATTAAGGCCTTAACTCGTCCACTTGATTTCAGAGGCTCCCTTCAAAAGACAATAAACTAGAATTGATGATTTTCCTTCCCTAAACCTCTGAAACGACTAGAAAAACTACCACAACATTATCAATATAATCATAGGTAAAATCCTAGAGGTCTTTTTTTCCTCTTCGTCCTTTGGCTTTGTGTTGAATAGTTCTCTTAGCACGAATCCCTAAATATGAAAGACTTTGGTTGGAGCAAACCATGACGAACTAGTAATAAGGATACAAACAAGAAATTTCTCGTGTGCGTTGGTGGTATAGTGGTGAGCATAGCTGCCTTCCAAGCAGTTGACCCGGGTTCGATTCCCGGCCAACGCACTACTGACTTCTTCTTTTCTCCGGAAGCTCGAGTAGAGCAAATAGGGGGATAAAGAAAAACCTTTGACCACCCATCCGTCCTCAAACTCTGAACCTTCTGGGAGACTCTACCGTGAGCGAACCTCCAGACTTCATGCAGCTACCAAGGCAAGCCCATTTGCTGTGTTTGGCCTCTTGCTTCGCACCAGTTCACGATAATTCTCCTTTTGGGGGTCTTTAGGGAATGTCAGAAATGGAGGGTGATCGGATATGTTTTTCTGAATACTCGGAGGCGACTTAGATTTACTAAAGAGTCAGAATAAGGAAGTCAGCCCAAGACTCCGAAGTTCCTGAGAGAGCGCGCCAAGGAGCAGTGAGGGAAGCAAGAAAAATAATAAAGGGGGACCTCACGCCGTTTAGCATCTCACCAGCTTCGCTTCTCTGCCGGTTCCAACATTCGCAGGGTACAAGGTGGAGATGTAAATAGGAAAATCCTCGGGTTGCCTAGTGGGGGCGGCTTGATTATTTGGAGGGGAAAGAGAGAAGTGGCTTGAGGAGGGCGACTGGGGACGCGGTCCCCGAGCTGCAGGCGACGCTCTCAGACCTCGTCGGGACTGGGTGCGCCGCCGTCCAGCGGAGGGGGTGATGATGGCGCGGGCACGGCGGGATTCTGAGACCCAGATTCGGGTGTCAGGGCTTCGAGGTTATGGGTGGAAACGTTTGGGATTTTAACCTAGGCGAATCACGCGAACTAAGCAAAGAAAGCTGCAGCACCACTTAGACAATCCTGTTTGTAAAGACATTAAATCCAACCGCAGTGCGCCGCCTTGGAGGTGGCGCGCCGTGATCGTATAGTGGTTAGTACTCTGCGTTGTGGCCGCAGCAACCTCGGTTCGAATCCGAGCCACGGCAAAGGATTGTAGTTCACCTTGGTGGCCTCCCTTTTTGGAACCCTTTAAAGGTTAAAAAAAGCTTGTAATCCGTCTTTGCTCAAGGCTGCATCGCAGAAGTGCAGTCTACGAATTAGATAAATAACTGTCTCCACTCAGCTCCATTTGCGGCTCTCCCACCTAAGCGAATCTAACCAGCCCTGGCAAAGCTGCTTCAGGGCGGTGTGGAGCGCCTCGGAGCAGCAAGCAAGGCCTACCTTCACCTGAGCAGAGGATAGAGCCCTTCGCTGGTGACTCCGGAACTCAGCGCCTCTTCCAGAGGTTGGAGAAATGAACGTTTTGGAGAGTGCAGTGAAATCTCCCGGGAGCGCCCACGCCTGAGACTCTAAATCCCATCCGACTTTAAATCTCAATCCAGAAGAGGAGGCGAAAAAGCGCGAGGGAATGGGGATGAGAGGCACAAACTGCCGCGAGAAGTAGGGGGGGCGCGGGGACTTGTGCTCCCGGGACCTTGGTGCTGCAGCCTCGTCCTTCCTTCTACAAAATTTTAGTATTTAAAAACAAAATCGTGCCCCCAAATGAATAGTCAATTGGACCTAACTTCCGACTGACGCGTCCTTCAGCCTCACCCCCACCCCATCCCCTGGTGGTCACGGTTTAGGGGGGGGAAACGGTTTCGGACTGAGAAGAAGGAAGAACGAGGCTGCAGCACCAAGGTCCCGGGGGCACAAGTCCCCGCGCCCCCCCTACTTCTCGTGGCAGTTTGCGCCTCTCATCCCCATTCCCTCGCGCTTTTTCGCCTCCTCTTCTGGATTCCGGGTCCTAGAAACCGGGTTCTCCAAAAGAATTTGCTGTCCAAAAGGTCTCAAGACCTGTCTAAAAGGAATTTGAAGAAATGTCGAGGTTTCAGGACTACTGATTCCCGCGCCCTCTGCAAGCTCTTCTAGCCCCGTGCAGTCCCATCACTCTAGAAGCCTGGAGTTTCTCGGTGACAAAAGCTAGTGCTGCGTTTAAAATCCTGGAGCCAGAGAACTCTTTCAAACTAAGCTGTGTGTATCTTTGACCGTGCAAGCTGTCCCTCAAAAGAAATTATATTCCTGTAAGAAGGCTGGCAAAGCAGCGCCCGGCTAGCTCAGTCGGTAGAGCATGAGACTCTTAATCTCAGGGTCGTGGGTTCGAGCCCCACGTTGGGCGGTACTTGTTTTTCCCCGCCTACCTCTGTTTTATTGAATCTTCTCTTGTTAGCTACCAACTGAACCAGCAGCTTCTAAATAGCCATTGTGGTCACTGTTGTTTTAAACTTCGGTAAATTCCAGAAACCGCCTCTACTCGCCCCAAATCTAGCAAAGAAGAGGAATCCGAGCTACCGATTCCAGCATCTCAGGTTGAGATCAGGGGTCACAGATCTACAGCCGCCCGAACCCAGGCTCCTCCGAGGAGGCTCTTCCTCCTCCCCGCGGGGCCCTCCCTTCGTCCTGCCTCGACTCTGCTCCACTGAGAAGACATCTTAGGACATGACCAAAAGGAAACACTTTCGTTCTCTTCTTGTCTGCGGGAAATTTTGGATGAAGTGTTGAAGGGCCTTCTTAAGTAGTTAAAATGTTCTCCATTAGGTGCTAAGGAGCGTGCCTTTGCTTTTTAGGTTTTGAAACGTTCATCAGCCTCAAAGGGCTGTAAAATACAACTAGTTTAGGAAGATCTCGAAACGAAAAAGAGGAGAGGCCGCTGGAAATGGAGCTGAGGAGGAGGGACGCGGAAGAGCAAAGAAAGGGGGAAGTACGATAGGAAGGGGAGGGAGGAGCAAGGACGACAGCCCGGAGCTGGCAAGTGGAGAGATTGCAGCGGTCTCGTCAGATGGATGTAAGCGGACTCTCTGGAGCGCTGCGCCCAAGCGTTTCGAGTTAGCTATTGATCGACCGGAGAACTCTGTTCTACCCCGAAGGCCTGAAGTTGTTTGTCTGATATTTGTTCCTGCTAAATCTCTCATTCAGTGTTGGGATGAGTGGTGTGAGTAAAGTGGGTTTTCAAAGTGAGTGGAAGCAGAGTTTGTCCCCAGTCATCAGGCTTCTCCACCACAACGCGGACACTCGCTTTTAACTCCTCATACAGGTCTTTCCCACATCTCCCTAAGGATCATTTACCAGTCATACTTTTTTTTGTTTAAGTTTGTAAATGTGCTTTAATCTCCTTTATATATCCCGCCAACCATCTCCAAAATCATCAAAACACTAGCCGATTATTCTCAAGGTGTTGTGCCGGGACAAACATCACCAGCATCATCTGGAAACTTTTGAGAAACGCAAATTCTCAAGCCCTACCTCAGACCTACAGATTCAGAAACTCTGGAGGTGGGCCCAACAATCTGATACTTAAGCTCTCCAGGTGATTTGGATAAATGCTCGAGTTCAGGAACCACCCACTGAATTAGGGCAACTTCCTTTCCTATCAACCAAGATGTACCATGTTCTTGGGTAGGAAATTCAACGTCATAAAGATAACACCTCTCTTTAACTTGGTGTCTGAATTTAACATAGTTTTCATTAAAATATCAAAAATATTTTTCTTTTTTATTCAAACTGGACAATATAATTCTAAAGTTTAAATGGAAAAATAAGCAGTAATACTCAGGAAATTCTTTTTTTAAAAGAACAATAAGGAAGGATTAACCCTATGAAATATTAAAATGCCATAAATTATAATGATTAAAGCAGTAAAATATCGTGTATGGGTAAACAACAATTAATGGGACAGCACAGAGTCCAGAAATGGACCAAAACACATGAAGAAATGTAATACATTAGAAAGAGGGACTCAAATCAATAATTCTAATGACCAATTTTTTAATAACTAGGTAGCTGTCAACAGAAGGGCTGTGACAAAATAATGGGAAAAAATAATGGTCAATGAATATCATACCCTTTACATAAGGGTAAATTCCAAATTGATCAAAGATTTAAATAATAATGAAAAGGAACATAAAAGTTCTTGTAGAAGCATGAAACAATTATTTTATTATCTTGGGGTGTGTGTGTGTGTGGAAAAGCCTGTTCTAACTATGACACAAACTCAGAAGTCCTGAGAGAAAATATTGATGAGTTTGACTATATAAACCAAGTGGAATCTGCATAAGCAAAGTCCAAAGACAAATGACAATTTGGGGAAGTATTTGCAACTCACATTGTGTTAAAAATCCTCCATTTTGAGTTAATGCTTTGGCATATCAACATCCTTCTCACAGCCCTAATTGTGAATGCACACTCAAAAACAGCTGAAACACCCTGATAAGCAACCCAACCCCTGGACTCTAACTTTCCCCTCCTCCATCCTCTTCTCCCGTCCCCGCCCCCCTTCCTCCTCCTCTTTCCTTCCTCTCTTTCCCCAGCTTGGTTTGCTTTCCTTAGACCCCACTCAGGACCCCAGTGAAGGCTTTGGCCCACAGGTCCTGGCTCTCACTGCTCCCCAGATGTTCACTTGAACACACTGCCAGTTGGACTCCTGTGTGGCCCTGCGCACGCCCGCGGTGACCCCCTCTGGGACCTGTGAGTATAATAAACTTCTCTTCTGGTTCTCTTCCCTTCCTGTGGAGGCACCAAATTTACCATACCATGCTAGACATCTACATTCTTAGAACATACATCATGTACAAAAGGCTAATTTCCCTAATATTTACAGAACTATAAGCCAATAAGAAGTAAACCAATAACCCAATAAAAAGTAGCAAACATATAAAGAATAGAAAATATAAAAGGCTATTGCCCATATGAAAAGATACTTAACATTCAACATTACTATTAATGAAAGTACTGCAATTTAAAACTAAGTTGAGATAATATTTTCAACTATAATATGGTAAATTTTTTAAAGTTTAATATGTTGGAGAGTTAATAAATATTGTTAAAGAGAGGGTAAATTGGTTTAAGTTCTACAGGGTGTTTTGAACAATATCTATCAAAAATTTAAACTTTTTTTTAACTTCAGTAATCCACATTTAGAAGTTTATCCTACAATATTCCTATACTTATGTGAAATTAAGTGTATACAAAGTTATTCACGGAGCACTTTTTATTACGCAAAAGATTGTAAACTCTCTAAATGTCCATCAGTTTTGGGGGTGACTAAATAAATGACAGTACAACCATACAATGAAATATAGTTCAGCTAGCTGTAAAAAAGAATAAGGAAGCTCTTGAGGGGAGATTTACAGAAATTGGTTATAATTCAGTAATAAATACATGGAAAACCAAGCAAATGGAAAAGTAACATAATTGTTACTGCCAAGGGAAGATTATATTCAAAAAGTGATCATGTTAAATTATGTGGCTTCTCTGTTAATAGTTTATATATTAAAAATAATAATCATTGATCTCATCAAAATTAAGATATAAGTATATTGATGTATTAGGGTTCCCCAGAAAAACAGAACCAATAGAAGATACACATGTATGTATACAGAGATTTAGTTTAAGGAATGGACTCATGTTGTTGTGGAGGTTGGTAAATCTAAAATCTTCAGGGTAGGCCAACAGGCTGGATAGCCAGGGAAGAACAGATATTGCAACTCTAATCTGAAAGCAGAGTCTGGAGGCAGAACTCCCCCTTCCTCTGGGGACCTCAGTCTTTTTCTCTTAAGGCCTTCAATGGATTGGATGAGGCCTACTCACATTATGGAGGGTAATCTGCTTTACTCGGAGTCCACTGATTTAAATGTTAATCTCATCTAAAAAATACCTTCCCGGAAACATCTAGACTGATGTTTGACCAAATATCTGGGTACCATGGCCTAGCCAGGTTGACACATAAAATTAGCCATCACAATTGGGAAGATGGAGGAGTGGGAAAAGTGTGTGTGTGTGTGTGTGTGAAGTGGTAAGTGTAGGGGGAGTACGGAAAAGAGAGATAAAGTGCCTAAAACTAGAAAATCAAGATTTAACAATATATTTTTTTTTTCCGGTATGCGGGCCTCTCACTGTTGTGGCCTCTCCCATGTGGACCACAGGCTCTGGACGTGCAGGTTCAGGGGCCATGGCTCACGGGCCCAGCCGCTCGGCGGCCTGTGGGATCTTCCCGGACTGGGGCACGAACCCGTGTCCCCTGCATCGGCAGGCGGACTCTCAACCACTGCGCCACCAGGGAAGCCCAAGAATTAACAATATTTGTCTACAGAGACAGAGGTGAATAACAAATCACTGATTAAAAGAATTTAAAGAAATTACTTCTAGGGAGTAGGAAATGGGGAGAGTTTCAGGGGCCTGTTGGTTTTCATTACCGAGTTTATGAGTTTGACTCTCTAAACTATGTGCATATATAAGCTTGATAAAAATAAATACTAAATAAAAAAGGCTTTTTCTATGTTGTAGTTTTTCAAGTATTTTACCAAACTGTTGTCTTTTGAATTTTGTAGGGGAATGGCTCAGCTGTGGCACCCAGGTGACCTTGTATGTATTTGCACAGGCCACACCAGCCAAGGCTTGAACTAAAACTATTCTGAATCTTACCACAAGGCAGAGCACCTTGTGATTGTCCCAAAGCAAGAGAGGATGGGAGGGTTGTGAAGAGTGCCAGGAGACAGCTTCCATTCCCCTCCCTGTCTACCCTGGGACAGTTCCTAATTGCCCTTCAGGTTCTAATCACATATGAGGCATTCTGCTCACCTCCTTATCCCTTCCCTGGGGACAGCTGCAGACTGCAAAACTACTTAGCTGCAGTCTAGAATTGGCTTCTCAATAACAGGTATCCCCACAACTTGCATTGTAGTCACTGACCCCTTTTGTTTCAGTGTCATCCCTTTGGATGTGTGGGTTGAAGGCCCAGGAAGTCTATACCTTCAACTACTCTTCCTTTTGCTGTCTATGTAAGTAATAAACTTTCTGAATCTAAAAGTGACTTGTTATAGCTTTACAAGCTGAATCACTCAGGCCTTGGCTTTGCCAGATGTTGAGTGCTTGCTTGATTGATTTTTTGTTAAACAAATTCTTAAACTTTTTATGTAGCTAAATGTATTAAACTTTTTCCTTAGGGATTTTGAGTTTTGTCATGCTTAGAAAGGATTTTCCCTACAAGACTAAAAATTTTTTGAAAATTTTTTGGGGTATTTTTTGAAGGAAGAAAGGTGTAATTATTCTGCTTATGAGCTGAACAGAGATGCAATGAGCTCCCAGATAACTTTGTGGCACATTCCCCGAGGCTCTCTGAAACCCAGACCTGCTGAGGATTGAGAGGGTTTCCTGGGACCTCCCAACTCAGGAACCCTGGGCTCTAAGAGGGGGATGTAGCCACTAAACAGATGGTGCAACATCCCAGGCCTAGCAACAGTGGAGAGCAATTACTAGACCTGATTGGGCAAGGGGAGAGAGCTGTTCCTGGAACCTGGGAAAGTGATAGTTGTAGGTAAGGCTGTAACTGTAGTAGAGTGCCACTAAACAATAACTGTGGTCTTGGGGGGTGGCGGAGAACACAGCTACTGCCAACCTGCAGGAAATAATTACCCTGACCTCATATTCCTCCTACACTCCCATTCCCAGTCAGTGAATCCCATTGGCTGTAGCCAGCAAGAAGTCGGTGGGTAGAGGAGCCCTTTTGCACAGTTCAAAAAGATTAACTTTCTGGGGCATATAATAGGGTGGAAAATGTTGAGAATGTATCTGGAGGGACAAACGCAAAATACTCAGCAATTTTCATTCTTGTGATTTAAAAAAAAATCCCATATACTCCCTCTCCTCCACCCACACTGCTTCCCCTGTTATTAACATCTTGCATTGGTGTGGTACATTTGTTACAATTGATGAACCAATATTGATTCATTATTATTAACTAAAGTGCGTAGTTTCCATTAGGGTTCATGCTTTGTGTTGCATAGTTCTATTCCTGAGATTTTAATTGTGAAAGCATCTCATTATGAGGTGAGTTTTAGTGTCAACTAGGTTTTTCAAAAAAGGTTTTGTATTTCCTGAATTCTTTCATTTATTTGACATCTGTTTGTTGTCTTTAGACCTGTATGATATCTGGACTGGAGATATGTATGTATGTATTTGATTCCATCTTTTTTCCCTCTGATCATTATAAACCCTAGGTTAAATTTTCTTCCAATCATTGTTTGTCAGAACCTTATTCTCTTGTCAGAGCTTTCCAACTTCATTAAAGCAAAGTTCTATAACTGGTATATGTTTTTCATACCATAGCTAGAGCCTCTTTTCCACAAAAATGCTGGTAATGTGAATGAAATTTCAAAATGCAGGGGTTTTAGTTTCTTTCTTTTCGTTTTTGTTTGTTGGATTAATATCTGTGAATTTCTAGCTCAGATCAGACAAGCAGACAATGGAAGAAAGAAGCAAAAGAAAATCCTTCGGAACCTCTGGATCATGATGCTTTAAGTTCACAGAGATTGCTACTTGCCCAAGCTCCCAGAGGAAAGGCTGTGAGTGTGGTTAATGGCCTGCCTTGTGGCTTCAGCCTCCTATAGTCAAGTCTGAGTTACAGCTGGGTTTGTCTGAGGTTTTTAATATATACTTATAAAGTAGGTGACTACTTTGTTATAAAAATAATAAAGTCATGCCGGTTGACTTTATTGAAAATAAAATTATTTTATTTTATTAAAAATAAAATTGTTTATTAAAAACCACCAGGTTGGTATTATTTGGCCTTTGGGAACTGGGAGCTTGAGTAGTGGAGGTGAGAATTTTCTCAATGTATGTACCTTTCTATAATCCCTTGATTTTTCTATTCACACACACACACACACACACACACACACACACAGTGCCTCCAGGAAGAAAGAAAAGAACTGCTGGACAAGTTCTCTCCCACCTTCATGTGACTGTTAAGT
Source organism: Orcinus orca (assembly GCF_937001465.1). Lineage (NCBI taxonomy): Eukaryota > Metazoa > Chordata > Mammalia > Artiodactyla > Delphinidae > Orcinus > Orcinus orca. The sequence goes on along the minus strand of NC_064559.1, from coordinate 105,293,515 downwards.
CTGTGCAATCCGGTCACCATAAAGGCATTTTAGACACTTGAGGAATGTCTCTCTGTGTTACCACCTATTCTGCACTGAATGTTGTTGTCCGTCCCAAATTCCTATGTTGAAGCCCTAACTCCCCAATGTAATGGTATTAGGAGGTGGAGCCTTTGGGAGGTAATTAGGTTTAAATGAGTTCATGAAGATGAAGCCCCCATGCTGGGATTAGTACTTATAAAAACAGAAGAGACACCAGAGTTTCCTTTCTCTGCCATGTGAGGATGCTGTGACAAGGTCTTCTGCAAGCTGGGGAGGAGGCCCTCAACAAGAACTGAATTCTGTCGGCACCTTGATCTTGGACTTTACAGCCTCCAGAACTGTGAGAGGCTGTAAAGTGAATAGATAACCTAAAGTTGCAAGTAGCTAGCAAGGACTTCGATGAAGCAAAAGGTGACGTCCCTGGGTGGGCTTGAACCACCAACCTTTCGGTTAACAGCCGAACGCGCTAACCGATTGCGCTACAGAGACATGAGAGCACATTCCCCATAACTCGTTTCCTGATTCAAGAAATTGCTTTTCAACCTCTGGCTGGGGACATCCTTAGATTCTCATATTCCGGAAGCCGAGGGTGCGCGCGGGAGACATTGAAGCCAAGAGTTGGTGTCATCGGGCACGTTTGGACATCGATAGAACGTTTGGGAGTCAGCTAGGGGACTCTGACTGCCGAACGCCAGATCAATGGCCTTCCCACCTGCTACCCGCCTCAACAGCCGCCCGGCTCCAGGTGACGACCGCAGCCTCCCGGGCTGAAGGCCACGTTACCCTTCTTAGCTTCGCTCGCCGTGAGTCCCCAGTTGACTCTGTGGGCGCGTGTGCGAAGGACACGAACCAGCTGTGCCCCCACTGCGCTGCCCACGTTCTGCGCCTCTCTCTAGATGTGGACTCCGACCGGCAAGACCTCAGAACTGCTCGCGATGCAGCCCGCCCTCCAGGGCAGGGCCTCGCACCTAGTAGGCACTCAATAAATGCCCGGTGAAGGATGCATTCTGCCGCAGGGTCCTAGGCAACCAAGAATTCCAGTGTGTGCTGTAAGCTTTTAGGCCTATGAGTAACTCCGGAAACGGAAGGCTGGAAAGGTTTCTCAAAGCCGGAGGCGCTTTTATTCCCGCAGCTGACTGAGAACAAGGCAAAAGTCTTGACTGGACACGTGCGCCCCGGGACCGAGCTGAGTTCCCCACCCTGGACTGCGACTCAGCCTCGGTCTGGGGTCGTCCGTCCTGAGGGGTTGAATAGGGAAAGCTGAAGAAGAGGAGAAGAAAGCGAGTGGGAGTGGAGGCAACCCAGTGACGGACGGGGAGAGAGCGAGCTAGTGCTCTGGCCACTGAAGGAAAAGGCGAAAAGAAAACGGAAAATGCTATTTTCGTTAAATAACTTTGATTACCCTCCCCCTGCCTCCTCTTTGTCGGCCACCGCGCTGACCATGATTGTGTACTGTTGGATGCTCTCGAATCCGAATGACTGAGGTTCCTCTTTGAAATGCTTGGTTAAAGACCGCAACGCCGTGAGATGTCACCGGAGTCCAGACCTCGGAGCAGGTGGTGAGGCGCCCCCGGCCCCGCGCCGTAGGGGGCGCACAATCCCCTGCTCACCGCTGGAGGGTGAGACAGGACTCCGACTCCGCCCCAGCCCTCCGAGGCCGGGAGTCGGCTGCGCGCCTCCTCTCCCCCTTCCCCTGCGCCCTGTGCCTTGCGGAGGAATGCTGAAGAATGTTATCCAACCACTTGTACTGTCGGGTAGATGCACTGTCAGAAGCAACCGTAGAGAGATACTGATAAAAATTCTGAAGAACAGAAAGTCTGAGTAAGCTTAATCTCATTCCTGGAGCAGACTGAGTAATGCTGACTGTTTACTAAAGGTAGGATGATGACAACTGTAGCTTTAATCCCACATAAATAGAGCTGGAAGTCCACAATAGCTTTGTAGTCATGTGCGGGCTACCTGCAAGCATGCACTCTGAGGGGTTTTTTTTTTTCTCAATAATAAAATTAGCTAATACTCAGTTGGTCAACATGCGTGCTCCTTTGAGTCTCGATTTCTTATTTCCCCAACAGCCCCACAGAAGAGGTGGAGGATGCGCAGGGCTGAAGCACCGAAAGTGCACTTGGCGCTGCCTGAATTCTCCCTTGTGACTGAAGACCTTGGAGAAAAGCATTCACGATTGTCGTGGAAAGTTAGAAAATTCCAGTAACAGGACTAAGGAGGTGGATCCGGTAAACCTCGGTGGGACCTCTTGGGATGAATTGGAAAAGACCCTTTTATCCTGGACGTCCTTTCCATTGAAGTCTGGGGTTCCATCTGAGCGGAAATGAGCACAGGGAGAGGCCGTTGTAAAAGTCCCAGAGGAGGGCGGAGTCGCTCCCTCAACCCGACCCCACCTCTGCGCAGCAGTTTCTACCCACTACCCCGGTTCCTCCTTGAAGTCGGAAGTAGGACGATCGTAGGCCTGGTCCGTGACTTACTGCCGATGAGCCCTGGGCCGGAGGAAATCCATTAAACTCTCTACAAACCTATTTCCTCATCAGCAACTCGCCGTGGTTGCCTTCAGTCTTGGCGCAGACATTTTCCATTTGGGCAACTGATACCAAGCTGGTAGGGAGAAGAGAAGCTCACGGCTTTTCGTCTTCCTGCTAGCTCAGTTTGTAGCGTGCACGACTTCTAATTTCAAAGGCTTGAGCATAGCCCAGCTTCCAGTGCGTTTTATTTGGTTTTCTTTGGATTAGTATCCGCAGTTGCAGGGCTGTACTGCTCCCCGCAGTGGCCACGAGAGGGCGCGTGGTCCTTCTCCTTGGAACTCCGTCCCAGGAACCACTACTTTGTCTCAGTTTGGTTAGTATAGAATAGTGATGTCCAGTCGTTTTAATTCCTCTGAGACCGGCGGAACCCAAGATCTCTTATTTTTCACCACCTCAACTCTAGGGTCATCTTGGGTCGAGGCATGGGAGGTTGATTGTGTAAGCTCAGCCTTCCTGCTCATTCTATCAGACTGGGGAAGGCTCACAAAGAAAACTGTATTTGATTCAACATATTAAAATTCATTATTCTCACCCCAGGACCTAGAATAGTGGATATAAATAGGAGATGTTCGATAAATATCTTTTTTAATTAAAAAATTCATTATTCTGAGAAGGGTGTGTAGGTTTCAGCAGATCACCAGAGGAGTTCTTGGTAGAAGAAAGATTAAAAACCCAAACACATGGAGAGAGACATTGGTGGGACGAAGACCCAGGCCCCGGGTGCAGCCTAAACACAGGCAGGGTAGAAATGGGAAGGAAGACTCAGAGGGAAGAACGGCAGAACTGGGAGGAGGAAGAGGAAAGGGGAGGAAAGAGATGGATTCAAAGGAGAAATGTATTCACTGGTCCCCAGTTATATGACAGCTGGTCTCTCTGGGCTTCCCCAGGCAACCATTGTCTTTTAAGGTAGCCTCTCACCCTTCCACCCATATGATTCTGGGAATTCTAGCATTTCCTATGAGGTCTACCAAGCCTACAACAAGTCCCCTCTACCAGGACCAGTTCTGGCCCCTTACAGATAGCCTTTTTTTTGTGGTCCTAGGACAGCCTGTAGGGGAGGCAAACTTCACCTCAACCCTCTTAGGGTCTCCAGCTAGGCCTGAGAATTAGATTGACATAAGACAGATTAAGAGGAGGAAAGCATCCAGATTTTCACATGTACACGGGAGCTCCAATAGGAAAATGAAAACCCAAAGAAGTGGCTAGGCCTAAGTATTTATATACTAGGTTGAACAAAGAGAAGTGATTATGGAAAAGTAAAACACATTGGAAGACTAAAGGAAGATACAAGTTATTTAAACAAAGTCTGTTTGTGTGGATTTCTCTCGGCCTTGACTTCCTGTCTCTGGTGACAAGAATGATTGTACTTGCTGTTTTCCAAATGCCTTTAGCTCAAAATAATTCTTATGCCAAATTGGCATACTTTGGAGTGGCATATAGTCAAAGCATTGGAATATAGCCAAAGAACAGGATCCTCAGCGCAGATGTCCTTGTGGTGCTGGGGGGTCACCACGCTGAAAGTGAATCCAGCAAGCCTAGATTGGTTTAGTTGTACTTCTTAATAAAGTAAAAACAAAACCCTTGGACCAGGTCATTTTAAATGTGGAAAACAGTGTTCAAATTATTTAGACATCAGTAATGCGTGCGATTAAAACTTAATTTTAAGGCACTGAAAAGAATCCAGGACTTCCACCTACAGCTATAGTATAGTAATGCCACCAGTTTAGTCTTCTTGCTGTAAACAACTATAAAAATGGACAAAATATGTGAAGCACCTGTTATAGACACTGGACAGAGGCAGTGCAAGACTATGATTGCCTGAGAGAGGGTTGCGGAAATGACCTGATGGTGGTATATAGCAAGCTGGAATCCCAGGAGAGCATGGTGTTCACACCGAGCTAAGGTAGATATCAGAGGACAGCTGAAGCAACTGGAATCTGCAGAGAACCAGAAAGGAGAAGACAGTTTACAGGCTAGTTTTCAGAAATCCATACTGGGTCTCCTGCCAGTCATTTGCTGAGTGCTGGGCTGCTCATGTGTGGAGAGCTACTACCAAGGCTTACCGGACAACAGATGCTACAGGATGGAAAACAGAACAGAGATCTTAGAAGTCTCTGCTGGCAACATTGGAATTCAGGCTTTGTTAATGACTCTTTACCACCCTGAGCATCCAGTTGATACTCCAGAAAGGCTGCTTTAGGAGTAAAGACCACAACCTAGTGTGAGGCCTACTCTTGATCCTCCCTAAAAAAGGATAAAACCAAGACCTGACAAGATGAGCAGGGTTTGGACGTTGAGTCACACCAAAGAGGGCTTTGGGAAACACCCTGGACTTTCCTCAGATCTACTGAGAAACCATTAATCCAGTCCTACACAAGTTCAAGGTCACTGGCCAGTAATCAAAGTGCATAGTAGAACAAATGTTGATACTCTTTGGAGGAAGATATCAGAATCCAGAGTCTCTACATTGCATCATTCAAAGTGTCCAGTAAACTATAAAAAATACTAAACACGCAAAGAAACAGAAAAATGTGACCCGTTCAATACATATTCTTAAAAAGGAAAACAAAGCAGGTAAAAGAAACGAACTCCAAGATGTCTCAGATGTTGGATTTAGCAGATTTTAAAGCAGGGTTGCATTTTATGTGTGGTTCAGCAACGTGGGTTCCACTCATCATGGCTAATCTAGCTACAATCACTAGTGGTGCCCAAACAGTCAACAGCAGAGAACAACTCTGCCCCTGATAATGACAGCAGTCCCTAAATCGTTGAATAAAGACAACTAGATGTTCACATTTATCTGGCTGAATTTTATTTGTTGATAGTAGCTAAGAAGACAGTTGTTATAGATATCAATGACAGTTGCAGAAAGGAGGTCCATAACAGGTATGAATATTTCCTTATTATATTACTAATAGTTTTATATGTATCAACCAATATTTTTCTCTTTTCCTCTTTCATCCCACTACCAGCTAACAAAATCTGTTGCTAGGAGTTAACTTTTAATTGCAGTATTTATTACAGCATATCTAAGGTAAAAAGAATGTGACTCTGCTGGAAGAACAAAAAACATTCAAACTTTACCCTCTTCTGTGGAAAGATTGGCATGTTTTCACTGTTTGAGATAAGCATAATTTTGTTATTGGCTTTGTTTGAAAGTTAAGAATGGCTACCAAAGGAGGAAAAGGAAAAGATATATAAATATAGATATCTCCATATATATGGATGTCAAGTGCAGAAGATGTTTATTGTGGAAGATTCGTGTCAATATTAGTAGGCTAGAAAAAAATCTCCCAGAACTCCCTTCTCTGCATAGTTCTGGGTTAACTTCGACCATAGGACGACATCAGCTGAGACTTTGAAAACGGAAAAGGAAGTGGCTACCACATTCATTTGGACCCTGAAAAGGTTAGAGAAGTCACCAGCGCTTTTTACTACTTGCACATGCAATTTATCAGCTGATAACAGGCACGCTTGCAACAACCTAAAGCTCCTCTCACATTTCTTCCTACTGCTCTGGATCCTTGACCCAGCAAGGTGTTTAGCTTCTGGCAAACAGCAGTAACAAAACACTTTTCTCGGCCAACAACAGTAACAGAACACTCCCATTTTTAAACTTTGGACATTAGAAGTAGTAACAGACCGACGAGAACTCCAATTGTTCTTTTCTTGAGAACTTCATTTCTTCATTGAGTTTCCTGAAGCATCTGCTCAGGATCCTGCAAAAACTTTTTTGCATCTGATCTCGCACAAGTCTGTGTGGTAAAGAACAATAATTTCCAGACACAAACGTAAAACAACTGAAATTTTCTAAATTCTAAGGTGTAATAAGGAAGCACAGTGAAAATGAAAAGAAAAACAAAGAACTCGGCACACATACAAGAACGAAAACGCTTTTTCAACTTCCACGCCGCGATACGTTGCATTACCAGACATCCGTGCGCTTTACTGCCTTCCAGAAACAAAGCAGAGATTCGCAGGAAAACCGACTCTTTTCAGTCATGGCTGTTAATAGTATTTCAATGATTTGCAGCTATTTCCCTTCTCCTTAACAATCACTGACTTGACTCGTTCAATTATCTAACAACAAATGATCTTTCTGTAGTAATAAAAAGAAAAGGTATTTCTGAAAATCAGTAACGCTCCACACACGTACTTCGATTGTCATAATTGAAAACACACAGTTAACCTTCGCTATTCTATCTAGTAAAATTACAGTGAAAACTACTGCCAAAGCTACTAAAACAAACACTGTTCTTAATACGTAGAAATAAGTAGAGGAAAGCGCGAACGCAGGCCCCCACTACTACAAATTTTGCAGTCGAGTTTCCCATATCTGGGGAAACCGCAGGGGTCAGCAAATCCGAAGTGCAATGGATAAGTCTCACTCTGGGAAACTCACTTTCGCGATCACGGTATCTCTGCCAAGTAAGTATGAGTTTATTACGTTCTGCCCTGACACACCCTCAGACGCCCTATACTGTGCACACACGGTCACTTTCCTCCCCGCAGCCCCGAACCTTCCTGCCGCTTCCAGACAGCTGATCCATGCACTTACAACCAACAGCCCTCGATTCGCTTCCACACTACGGGAGATCATGTCGTCTTTCACCACCAGATCACGAACCAGCAGACCCTGTGCTGAGATATCTACATACGACACGCCCAATCCGTCAAGCCAACGGGAATTACCGCTCCCGTCCAGCCCATGCCCCGCCCTACTCCGCGCCTCCCTCCTCCCACGCCGTCCAGACAAGCCTACCAGAGGGCGGGCGCCCTCTGGGGGAAGTGACGTCGACCGCTCGCTCTTTTCCTCCCACCCGCCCCCACCCGCCCCCACCCGCCCCCACCCGCCCCCACCCGTTGGGGCCGTGCGCGGGTGGCTGGCTGCATAACCTCTGTCCTGCCGAGCGCCTGTCTGGCGGCCTGCTGAAGCCTGAGCACCTTTTTGAACTGTAACGGCTTTCAATGCGCAGAATAGAGAACATTTAGGAGTCCAGGGGAAACCGGTTCCTTTCAAATCCAGTTGTCTTTGTGATGTACTATTGTGTGTACGTCTAGTAAAACGCATTAACCATTATGACTGGCGGTGAACTCTATTCCATCTTGAAAGTTCAATTTCATTCATCGGAAATTTCATTCATTTTATTTCCATTTTCAGGTGTTGTTTTGATTCTATCTTCGAACAGATCTTAACATCTATCTACTACCCTCTGTCTTACCGAGACAGGCTGGGACCTGGGACCCTTTCCTGCAGTGTTTGCACCTGGACAAACTGGGGCAGAAGATAGATGGGCCCCAGGCTGAGCAGTTGGAATCCGTCCCCTGTGGACAGATACTCCAAGGTAAAGCTAATAGCAGCAGCAAGGTGGAGCTGAGTCCTACTTGGATAGAATATCAAGAGACCACATATTTCTTATTCTTGAGGTCAAGGAGACCTCCCAAACTATACATGCTCAGAAAGGTTCCTCTGGGGTCAAAAGGGAGGGAGGGAGCCACCCCATAATAGGTGATGTCAACCTTCCCGTAGGCCTCTGGGCCAGAATCTATCTTGGCAAAAAGATGCACACGCATGTCGGGAAGGGCGCTAGGACAGGTTAGGTGTGAAAAAGAATCGAGATAATTGGCTAAAGGTAAACAAAGACCCAGAAGAAATGCAATATATAAGTGATTTGAATCACCTCTCTGGTGCGCTCTTCCTCATTAGGGAGGATGGCCACACCCTTTATCTCCGGGTGTGTATCTCTGCCTTGCTTCCGTCTTAAACTGTTTCTCTGTGTGCCCTCCCACTTGTGCTGTGGCTCTAATAATAAACTTTGAGCCTGTTTTTACAGTTTTTGCCTCCTTGAAAAATTCATTTTTCAATACGGGCAAGAGCCAGGGCAACTTTGCTTCTAGCCCTAGCCCCTTGTGGACTGGTGGCTAGGATTCCTGCTTTTCACCCAGGCCAGTCACATTCAATTCCTGAGCAGGAAACAAAGATCTCAATTCAAGCCACCACTGGCTGCTATCTCCTCGAGATCAAAACGTCTCCTCCTTCAACAAAATACAAAGAAACTATATGAGACTAAAAATAACTTGCGTGCATGCTCCGTTGGAAAGAATTAAGAACAACAAGATACAAAAAGACAAAAAACCTAACTGCCATCTCTGAAGAGCTGGTAGCAAAAATAGGGAACTGCACATGACCCCTGCACACAACACCACCAAATGGATGGGCAAACCTAAGCCACAGCCCAGCCCAACCCCGGAACCCACCCCTATCCTGGCCCCATATAAGGAACCAGCTGGCCGCTGCCCCCGGCCCCCACCTCCAAGCAAGGGAACCTGTTATTTGTTTTCCTGCTTCAGGGATCGCAGTAAAGCTTTGTCTGAATTTCTTGTCTGGCCTGTTATCAATTTCTATTGATTAAGAAAGGCCAAGAACCCTTGGTAAACAAATAAGCTGAAAACAATCAAACAGCTAGTCCGGATAGGTAAATTTGGTGAAGATGACTAACTAATCAGGTAAACGCTTTTGGCTATGTGTGGAGGCTCCAAAAATTCATCAGCGTTTAGTGGTGAAGTGAATGTGGTGGCTTTTCTTTGTGTACGACCTGCCAGTGTCCTCCCTTTGGCACCTCTGAGTTACTTAAGCCTAATTGAACTACTTTCCTCATCAGAATTTCTCAATTTCATATACCCTCCCCCTTCCTTGACTCATATTGATTCTTAACAGAGCAAGATTTGATCATGAACTCTTGCTTCTCTCTTTGCCGCAGTATGAACAGTGGAATGTCAGCTTAGGGTCATGGTTGTGAGCAGCATATAAGTAAGTAGTCAGACACCCGATACTGAAGGGAAGCCAGAAATCTGAGGACAGCAAGAATATCCCAGTAACTACTTTGAACTTACTTTTCCTCCTAACCCAGGACAAAGCAGAAGAAAAGGTATCAACCTCACTTTTAAAAAATTAAACTTTTAAAAAATGGCATTAAACTTCTAAAAAATGAGGCATAATATGTATAAAGTACAAAGAGTAACAGTTCCAAAACCATTACCAGTGTACACAAACCTGAATAACCTGAATAACGAAGCAGTACCCAGACTAAGGTATGGAAAATTACCAGGTAACAAAAGGCTTCCTTATGATTCTTCCCATGCAAGAGCTCGGAGTAATCACACACATACCCCTCCCCTCTCTGCCTGTTACTTTCACATAAATAGAATCACAAGGAAAACACGAGGTTTGGGGGGGGAGGGGCATAGGTCTGACTTCGACTTGATATTATATCTATAAAATTTAACCATATTTTTCATGTAGTTCTTTGTCTCTGCATGTATTCCTTGTAAGAATATAACTCTACATAGTTTTCTACTGTTGAACATTTTAGTTGTTTCCAGCTGAGGATATTCTGAAATGGTACTAACCTTCTTTTACGACTTTTGGTGGACATACACATTTCTCTAGGGCACCCATTCCAACAGCCAGCACTCAGACCCAGGCACTTTGCCTCCAGAGCCCTTCCCCTTGGCCACCATGCTCACGGGTAACTGAGAAAACTTCACTGAGATTTGCATCCCTTCCTTGTTCAACCTCCAAGATTTCAAAAGGAAAAGAAAATTGAAAGGTAGGCCTACAAAACTCCCCAAACTAATTAATGAAATGAAGAAGAAGAAGAGAAAGAGGAAACGGGACCTTTGGAGAAGCAACGACGTTAGACGCAGAGAGAATGACGATGAGCTTGTTAAACACATACTAACTGGAAACTGTCTATTTAAAGACTAAGAAGGACCCATCTTCCAACAATTTAAGGCCTAAACTTTCCCTTTCCATGGCAGTCTCCACCCAGAATACATTTCAAAGCTCCCAATAGAGTGCATACAGATGTGAATATGAAAATCATACTTCAACAATAGTTGTAAAGAGATTATTTTTGAATTTTGCTTATTTTTTATACAGCAGGTTTTTATTAGTAATTTTATACATATTAGTGTATATATGTCAATACCAATCTCCCAATTCATCCCACCACCACCAACCCCTCTGCCACTTTCCCCGCGTTGGTGTCCATGTGTTTGTTCTGTACATCTGTGTCTCTCTTTCTGCCCTGCAAACCAGATCACCTGAATCATTTTTCTGGGTTCCACATATATGCATTAATATACGATAGTTGTTTTTCTCTTTCTGACTTACTTCAAGTAGTAAAGAGATTTTGAATGAGTTAGCCCTCATGGTTCCTAATAAAAATGGGAAACAGTTATTAGGATGTTGTCATTAAAAAAGATAGGATTTATAAAAGAGCCAGAAAAGAGAAGAGAGGAAACACACACACACACACACACACACACACACACGCACACACACACAGAAAGCTTGAGAAAGGGGAGTTTTCCCTTTCCTTGAGGAACAGATAGCTGAAAGCCATCAAACACCTAGTCTGGACGGGTTAATCTCGTGACGTTCCGAACTAATCAGGTAAACGCTTTTGGCTATGTGTGGAGGCTCCAAAAATTCTTCAGAGTTTAGTGGTGAAGTGAATGTGGTGGCTTTTCTTTGTGTACGACCTGCCAGTGTCCTCCCTTTGGCACCTGTGAGTTACTTAAGCCTAATTGAACTACTTTCCTCATCAGAATTTCTCAATTTCATATACCCTCCCCTTTCTTTGATTCATATTCATTCTAAAAAGAGCAGATTATATCATGAACACATGGTTCTCTCTTTGACACAGTATTAACAGCGGAATGTCAGCTTAGGGTAATAGTTGTGAGCAACATATAAGTAAGTAGTCAGATATCTGATACTGAAGGGAAGCCAAAAATCTGAGGACAGCAAAAATATCCCAGTAACTACTTTGAACTTACTTTTCCTCCTAGCCCAGGATAAAGCAGAAGAAAAAGTATCAACATCACTTTAACAATAACCAAGTGGCATTAAATTTTAAAAAATGAGGCATAATATGCATAAAGTACAAAGAGTGTACAGTTCCCAAACCATTACCTGTGTACACCAACGTGAATAACTGATGAAGCAACCTGAATAACTAAGGTATGGAAAATTACCAGACCACGGAAGACTTCCTCATGACTCTTCCCATGCAAGAGCTCAGAGGACTCACGCACGTACCCCTCCCAACCTCTCTGCCTGTCACTTTCACATAAATTGCATCACAGGGCATGCACTGGGGTTGGGGGCCTGGGGGGGCATGGGTCTGACTTCTTTCACTCAGCATTATGTCTATGAAATTTAACCCTATTTTTCACGTAGTTCTTTGTCTCTGTGTAGTCGTTGTAAGAATATAACTCTCCATAGATTTCTACTGTTGGACATTTCAGTTGTTTCCAGTTGAGGATATTCTGAAATGGTACGAACATTTTTTTGTGACTTTGGTTGAACATACACATTTTTCTAAGGCACCCCATTCCAGCAGAATAATGCCAATGTTGACTTTAAAATTAATACTTTTGGGGGCTTCCCTGGTTGCGCATTGGTTAAGAATCTGCCTGACAATGCATGGGACACGGGGTACAGCCGTGGTCCGGGAAGATCCCACGTGTTGTGGTGCAACTAAGCCCGTGCACCCCAGCTACTGAGCCTACGCTCTAGAGCCTGTGATCCATAACTACTGAGCCCTCATGCCACAGCTACTGACGCCTGCGTGCCGACAGGCAACAAGAGAAGCAACAAGAGAAGCCACCACGATGAAGAGTAGGCCCCAGTCACTGCAACTAGAGAAAGCCCTCGCCCAGCAACAGAGACACAACGCAGCCAAAAACAAAGAAGCAAAATAAATGTAAAAAATTTATAAATATATAAAAGTTGGGGTTTTTTTCTTTTTTCTCCAGCAAAAACAGTTTATTCAGGAATAGCGGAAGAATTGCAATTCAGGACAAGCAAGCTATAGCAAAAGCCATAGGCAAGTCCCACAAACAAAGGACAGGAAGGAACCTTACTTACAGAGAAAGAGGAGGAAGCTGAGGGAGGTTGTTGTGAACCCAAGCCCATTGGAGAAAAGCAAAAATTCAAGGTGATGACGGTTTCTCGTTGCGAAGTTGCTGATTTCTTGCAGGAGATGCAACGTACATGTTTTTCTGTTGGGGCCTGTAATCCATGATTCTTTCCTATTGATGCTCCTTCTGTTTGGGTCTATAATTGATGATACTTCCTGTCTTTGAACTTGAGTGGTACCCCATGAGAGCTCCCACTTCTGGTCTACCGACTTCATTTTAGTGACGTTTCCCTTTATTAGTTTTCAACCCTGTCACAAGGAATTTTGAATTTTCAAGTTTAATCTATTTTAATGCTTTAGGAGACTTAATACATCAAACTATTATCATTACAACCTGTGGCCCTAGCAACTTTCAAGTGTTCAGTAGCTACATGTGGCTTGTACCTATCATATTGGAGAGCACAGGTCAAAGGTGTAGCACAGCTAAAAGTACGATTTCTGGGCCACAGCATATAACTGTGTATGTCTGTATGACCCTCCTTTGATGCTGCCAAATTTTTTTCCAACCTGTTGAACTTTTTTATACCCATTCCAGAAATGAATAAGAATTTCCAGTGCTGTCCATGCTGTCAACATTTGGTTTTGTTTGTCCTTTTTTGTTAAAAGTAAGCTTTATTGAGGTGTAATTTACATAGTAAAATCTGCCAACATTAGATTCTCCTACATTCTTTTCAATGATATCATTTCTGTGCAAAGCTGGATTTTGGTGCTTGCTGTGATAAAAAGCAAGGGCCATGCAAAAATGAATGTGTAACAAGAAGCAAGGAGGCGATTGAGAAGGTTTCAGAGGCTGTGCAGTGCGCAGCATTAAGGTTATGATTCTGCCGTGTCAGAGCAGTGAAAACACAAGCTACGCTACTGAACTTTTGTCAAGGGGACACATAAGAATAGCCACAGCACCAGCCAGAAACCTACAAAATATAGAAATATATGTGAACCCAGAAAACAACAGCATTCCCCAACGAAAGCGCTGTTGTCAGCCAACCTATCAGGAAATCAGGGCAAACGGGAAGGACAAAGACAGAGAGAATTTGCAGGCAACCAAAGATGATTCATTAATTAAATCAGTTTAATGTTAGTGAAAGGATTAAAGTTAACTCTAGATCTTGAATTTGTAATTTAAGCGGACACATGTTGGAACATGAGAATGTTGGAATCATATATTCATATATATGGAATCACATATTAGATGACACCTAAAAATATTTACCAAAAATTGTAAGTGGAATAATTGAGTCGTCTGGTTTCTAGAATTACAAGTATTCATTCCTCTTTAAAGATATTAGTATATTTAATGTACTTGACTAGTATATTTAATATCCTTCAACACATAAATTTAAATGTTTAGATGTTTAAAACTTATTGGATATGTTTGCTTATTTAACCGGTACAACCAGTATAGGAAATTTAGGAAGTCCAACTTAACTCAGACGTTCAAGACAAAATAAAGGCAAGACTTACGTACCAGAATACTATACCACCATTATTTTCTACATTATATGATAATCTGAAAATATATATATAGTCGTTTTTAGACAAAAATTATTAAACCAATCTAAGTTTTCTGACTAACCTCGATAAAAACACACCACGTGATATAAACATTTTAAATGCCATTATATATTAAATGTATAAATTATTTAAATTGCTTAAAAGTATTAAGGGCCATCTTTGTAATCAATTTCTTTTCGTTTCTCACTGTTCTTCCAAGTAATCAAGACCATTAATTGAATCTACAGCTAAATCTGTTATTGTTCCTTGTCACCAGTTCAACAACAAAATTTTTCCTTATATAAATACCACATTGAAAGCATAAGTAGTAAAGCATTTTTCCCAGAAATTCTTAATTTTCTTATTTTAAATTTATATAAGTGATTATTACTTTCCCAAAATTAATTGGGGAATTAATTTTTAATTAATTAAAATTTTAGAGGCCTGATTTATCTATTCTCTCCCAAGGAAGAGAAAGTATATTGTTTAGTTTCTGAGAAAATATATTTAAAGGGGAAAAAATTCATCAAACTAGTGGGCATTATTTAAGGTGGAAGCAGAGGCAACGATATGTATTAACAGCAACTGACAGTGAGGGAAACAAAATGAAATAAGCCAGCCACATTAGGTCCTTGAAGGAAGCTCATTAATGAAAATCGGAGTGCTTCTGAGATATGCTTTTGACTCTCCAGGTTATGTATCTGTGCATGATGTCATTGCTCCTCATCCATCTGTATCGAGGACTGAACTGGCTTGCAGTTCTGGAAGGTTTAAATCTTGACTTGTAGGGTTGCCACAAGTGCTCGTTGCTGACTTTGTTGCTTGTTTCTAATGATATAAATGTCTTTCCTCTGCTTTCTGTAGTCTGATGTAAGCAATTTCTAAAGGACATTTGTTTGAAGTTTTTCAGTTTTTAAGAAACTTGGGTATACCAATGAAAGAAACTTGCCTATTCCATGCTAAAAATTCAATATTCTTCCTGTATTAATACCCCTTATTACTGTGGAGCTCCACTTGAGGGAAAAATTGCATATTAAGGTCATCCTTATTGTAGCTCCTACACTTTTGCAGTTATTGACAAGGATTGCCTGGGCCCATGTGGTTTTTACGTAATAGTGGAAAAACAAGAGGTGGACACCTTCTCATTGTTGCGGTGTCACATACCAGGAAATACCAGAATCCTCAGGACAAGCATCAGACAAGAAAGACACATGGTCCAGATTAGTTGTCATCTTCTACCTAACAGGGAATAAATCCCTGTAAACCACTACCCAACAGTGATTATCCCCAGAAGTTCACTTCCTAAAATTAAAACCAGAATCCCGCACTGAGAGGACAAATTAGTGATGTACAAATGAGAGGGAGAGAGAGAGAGAGAAAATCGTTGTCCAATAACCACACAGTATGAAAAAGCCAAAATGCTCATTTTCTGCACATGAGATTTAACAGAAAAGAGCAAACATGTGCTAATAACTCTAAGGGTCCAGGTCTGAAGCAGGAACCTGTGGGGGGGCAGGATTCTGTTGGCTCCCACGATGTGTCATAGATGGGCTAAGTTTTATTGTCACAGCCAAAAAACACAGAAACAAAGAAACAAACAAAAAACTGACAAGGAATAACATAGAAACACTTATTCCCATGCTAATTACCCATTTTATACGAGGAAGGACAGGCATTATATTGTTTTCATCAAATTAAAAGTATAAGCAAAATTTATAAATAAAAGAGAAAAGGGGAGAAGGAAAAAACCTCTGGGATCAGTGAGATTCTTCTCTTTGGATAAGTTGCTTGGCAGGACGTTATCAAAGAGGTCATTCTGGGCAGTCTTCTCTGGACCCTGTTGACTAGGTCAGCAGAGAAAACAATTACATTTATTGGAGGATTTAAAAAATATTGAATGTTGAGCTTTTGAACATATGCAATAGAATATCTCTGTGTAATGCCCACAATGTCCCTCTCTTGTCCTTCCACTTAGTTATGTCGGGAGCGCACTGCTCCCTTTATTAGTTAGACTATATTAGAGAGATGTATACAAAGATTGCTGAGTTGGCAAGTAAATGAAGAAAGGGACATTGAAAGACTGGAAAATAAAATAGAACATGATTCAGTCCCACTTCTGTGGAAGGAAAATTTGAAGGATTTACCAACATTAGAAGCATAGAAACACTAAACGTAGCACTTGCACTTCCAGTTCTCTAAGCTATGGAAACACCTGCACGAGTGGTCAGAGGTGTGTGTACAATAATGATGGTTGTAGCATATTCATCATCGTGAAACCATGAAACCAAGTAATACACAACCATGGAAGAAAGCTCTTTACCAAAAATAATGCAGAGGAGAATTATGATGATGAGTTCAGTGTTAACATCATTCATAGAACAATTACTAACGTTCACAGATGAAAAGTTTAAGACACATAAAATATGACTTTCTTGTCCAAGAATATAGACTTGCCGAATAAACACTATCTCACCAGACCGTGGATTCCTGGATCTCTTCCAGGAGGCCGTAAGTTAGGCAAGCATAGAGTCCAATAGAGACGACAGACAATAGAGCTGGGAAGGGGAGTGTGGCCCAAGACTGGCAGCAGTCGTGAGGTGGACAGGACCCCGAACTGCATTCGGTAAACTTTGTGGAAGCAGATGTACAGGTAATAATCAGCATGGAACACCGGGAATGGTAATCAACACGGAAAACCTTGAATTGGTTCTAAAACCTCTCCCACCGTCCCTGGGTGGGCTCGAACGACAACCCTTCCGATTAACAGCCGAACGCGCTAACCCACTGCGCGACAGAGACAGCAGCACGTGACTCTTCTGGACTCTCTGTGGAGTAGACACTTACGAATTCCCAGGATGTGCCGCCTTTCTCGCAGGAAAATGGTACCCGTTCCAAAGCCTCGGAAGAATGGACGGTTTAGAGCAGTTAATCACACTGGACCTGAGCCTGGGTCAAGGTCAGGAAAAGACAACACTAAGCACTATTATCACAGGGCATCCACCCATGCAGACAATTCTGACAAGCACTTGAGAATACTCCCCCTGCCTTTGACGCATTTCCCATCTGCTCCTCTCATCCTCCCACTCACCACAGGGAAGGATTCGTCCTCACCTTTGTGTCCTGTCAGAACCCTTTACGCTCCCTGCAGGGCACAGAGACCCAGGCAACAGCCAAGGGGCAGCTGCACTTCCCTGAAGGGCCTTTCCCCAGGTAGGCGGTTCCAGCGCTCAGGCTGACCCAAGACCCCACTGCCCGCCAAGGCAACCGGGAGGAGACCGGAGGGCAGCCGGTCCGGGGGGATTCCTACTAGCACAGAAAGTGCCTGGCCTGCACTTCGGGGGGAGCTGAATAAAACTCCTCCTGAAGCTTCTCTACAGCCTGAAGAGAACGGATTTCAGGTTCCTGAAAGGGCAAGGGGGCGTCCCCGCGAGGACAAAGGCTTCCCCTGGTCTTGGAGGACAAGTCCCGCAGAAGCTGGCTTTGAGAGACACGCCAAACGAAAGGAGCAATCTTGAGTGGAGATGTCTGCAAGGAACTCTCAAGTGGTGTCGCCATTCTTATAGACGGAGAGAGAGTGAGAAACCCAACGTGGGAAAATGTTTACTGTGCACTTAGGTATAGAATATACGATGTTATTACTCTTGCAACTTTTTTGTATGTTTCAAAGGGTTTTCGTTTTGGTTTTCAATGAACTCGTGTCCCCGATGCTCTTGGGATGAAAACTCTGTAAACAAGTCTTCGGGTTTGTAACATGCAGGGAGAAAAGAGCCGAGGCGAGAGCTGGCCAGCCCAGGCTGTTCTTTACATCTCACCTCCTCCAGCCTGCGCGATGTCAAGGACCCTGAGGCCAGGACTCACCTGCTTCTGGGGACTCAGTGCAGAGGCTCTTCTGCATCTGAACCTTGAAGTAAAACACAGCTCTGGTCGGGACAGGAAGCGGAAGACTCCTGCCAGTGGAGATGCTGAAGGGGGAAAAAAAGGAAAAAAAAAAACACCTTCCCTGACCGGGAATCGAACCCGGGCCGCAGCGGTGAAAGCGCTGAATCCTAGCCACTAGACCACCAGGGAACCACTGACCAGGCGCGATTTAGCGTCTCCAGAAGAAAATTGTAAAAGTAAAGATTCCACTTCAGAGACCCGGAGAGCAGGAACGGAGATTTCCCAGAAGCCCAGGGCTGAATGCAGCTGTGCAAGGCTCCCAGCCCTTGCCCGGCTGCTCATCACCCTTCACATCTGCAGTCTTGGGCGACGCTGTGGGCTCTGACACAGGACACAAGGTCCGTCCTGGTCTAGCTTCAGCGCTGTGTGCTGCCGAGCCAAGGTCATGCTCTGTGAACCTCGGTTTTCTCTTGAGTCAGGTGCCGACTGGGATGTCAATAGGTGATGGGCGGATCCGTCCACTTCCTGATGTCTGCCCTGGCTCTGGGGGCTCTCCTGGTTAACGGCACCGGTACGGGCTCCTTCCCCTCCGCGACCAGCTCAGTTCGTGGAGCCTGACATTGTTCATTTCCGTGTCTTTGGCTCGAGTCCCCGGTGCACAGTTGGGTTCGGTCTCTTTTGTTCCGTCACGCAAATCAAACTGTTGCGTAAGTGTGGCGAGGTGGGGGAAAGCCAAGTGTGAAGGGATGAACTTGTGTGAAGCCAAGCCAGGGATGAACTCCTTGGTTTCCAGAGACATAACTCGCGTGAACATGTGCAAGAGATTTAGGCGCCTGATTTGGAGGTGAGGGGATTTCCGGATGTAAAAATGAGCCGAAGTCGGCCTTGTCCTTTGCGCACTTGGTCAGCTGGCTGTGGCCTGGACTCCGCAGTGACTCAGAGCGGAGAAAGGAGGGCTGGCTCCTAGCGCTGAGCAGGCTCTCAGGCAGCAACGGAACTCCTGGCCTGTACCTTGGGGATGGAAAATGCAGCTGCGCCCGCTGCCTCAGCCCCTGCCTTTCGGCCGTTTTGCTTTTTTGAAAGGGAAGGTAAAAGTCTCAGAAAGGAAGAACGTTTGTTTCCGCCCGGTTTCGAACCGGGGACCTTTCGCGTGTGAGGCGAACGTGATAACCACTACACTACGGAAACACGGCGTATGGTACACCTCAGTGACACATCCGTGAATTCCGTACGTCCTGCCACCACTATCCTAGTCGCCAACTTTTTAAACTGAAGAATGAACCTTGAAGCCCCAAGACCTCTCAGGCAAGGACACTGCGGCTTCCGAGAGGCCCTGCTTTTAGGGTTCTGAGCCTGCCCCGAAGGGAGGACCCCCGAGCCTCCCACAGTCGGCCTTTGGGCTCCCGCACCGACCGCAGAGTCCTCGGATCCACAGCTATGCCCCGGAGTGCAGGGGTCGCCCCCGCTGACTCCTCAGCTCCCAGAAGCCGCGGGAGCCGGGGGTTCGCGCAAGTGCCCTTTGGGCCTAAGGGGAAAAGGTAGAGAATTAGGTTCATTCGAGTGAGCTTCTTTCTCTCTGGAGCTGATCCTGTGGGTCCCAGCTGCATTCCTCCAAAGCCTTCAAACAGAGTTCCTTTAATCCACACTTGACTTAGTCGTTTTCAGGGTGAATGCCAGCTTGCTACAAACACCCCATCATAACTGAAGGAGGAAATCTACAACTTCCAGGTAAATTCTATTTTCTTCCTTTGATTTCTTCAAACAACAACAACCA
Source organism: Orcinus orca (assembly GCF_937001465.1). Lineage (NCBI taxonomy): Eukaryota > Metazoa > Chordata > Mammalia > Artiodactyla > Delphinidae > Orcinus > Orcinus orca. The sequence goes on along the minus strand of NC_064559.1, from coordinate 105,273,827 downwards.
AAGAGACATGTAACTGGTACATCCTTGCACTTTTCTTATAATACTAAAGGTATGTCTGACTATCTGTGAAAAGCTCTTGCTATAGATACATGTGCAAGAGATTGTCTACCGTGAGCTAAACAATCGTCATGCCTGTCCAAGGTCCAAGAATCTGATGAAGTTGGATCTAGTTCCCCACTGCCTTTAGATCACCAGTTAGATGACCATCCAAACCAACCAGCTTTCCAGATGCAGGTCACTAATATGAGGGAGAAGAGGTCAGCTAAACATTTAAACAATCGTAATTTGTTCTGGGGAAATTGAAGGTCAGCACTGGTACAGTTAGAAGGGGAAATAAAAGCCTTCATAATAAGGATAATAGCAGCTTTCTCGAGCTTTACTGAGTGACCAGCACTGTTCCTCAGTGCTTTACTCTGGAATAACTTAGTAAGTCCACATAAAAACCCTGGAAGATAGTGTAGGACTTTACTACCCCTTATTGCATATGAGAACACCGAGGCACTGAAAAGCTGAGCTAACCTTTTCAGGGTCTCACCCCCGTGACAGTGAGAGCCAGCACTCAGACCCAGGCACTTTGCCTCCAGAGCCCTTCCCCTTGGCACCATGCTCACAGGTAACTGAGGAAACTTCACTGAGATTTGCATCCCTTCCTTGTTCAACCTCCAAGATTTCAAAAGGAAAAGAAGTTTGAAGGGTAGGCCTACAAAACTCCCCAAACTAATTAATGAAATGAAGAAGAAGAAGAGGAGATAGAGGAAATGGGCCCTTTGGAGAAGCAACGACGTTAGACGCAGAGAGAATGACAATGAGCTTGTTAAAGACATACTAACTGGAAACTATTTAAAGACTAAGAAGGACCTATCTTCCAACAATTGAAGGCCTAAACTGTCCCTTTCCGTGGCAGTCTCCACCCAACAATACATTTCAAAGCTACCAATATAGTATATACAGTTGTGAATATGAAAATCATACTTCAACATTAGTAGTAAAGAAGATTATTTTTGAATTTTCTTTATTTTTATACAGCAGGTTCTTATTAGTAATTTTATACATATTAGTGTATATATGTCAATCCCAATCTCCCAGTTCACCCCACCACCACGAACCCCTTTGCCACTTTCCCCGCGTTGGTGTCCGATGTTTGTTCTCTACAGCTGTGTCTCTCTTTCTGTGCTACAAACCGGTTCATCTGAACCATTTTTCGAGGTTCCACATATATGCGTTAATATACGATATTTGTTTTCCTCTTTCTGACTTACTTCAAGTACTAAAGAGACTTTGAATGAGTTAGCTCACATGGATCCTAATAAAAATGGGAAACAGTTATTAGGATGTTGTCATTAAAAAAAGACAGGATTTATAAAAGAGCCAGAAGTGAGAAGAGAGGAAACACACACACACACACACACTCACACACACACACACAAGCCTGGGAAAGGGGAGTTTTCCCTTTCCTTGAGGAACAGATAGCTGAAAGCCATCAAACACCTAGTCTGGACGGGTTAATCTCGTGACGTTCCGAACTAATCAGGTAAACGCTTTTGGCTATGTGTGGAGGCTCCAAAAATTCTTCAGAGTTTAGCGGTGACGTGAATGTGGTGGCTCTTCTTTGTGGACGACCTGCCAGTGTCCTCCCTTTGGCACCTCTGAGTTACTTAAGCCTAATTGAACTACTTTCCTCATCAGAATTTCTCAATTTCATATACCCTCCCCCTTCCTTGACTCATATTGATTCTTAACAGAGCAAGATTTGATCATGAACACTTGCTTCTCTCTTTGCCGCAGTGTTAACAGTGGAATGTCAGCTTAGGGTCATGGTTGTGAGCAACATACAAGTAAGTAGTCAGACATCCAATACTGAAGGGAAGCCAGAAATCTGAGGACAGCAAAAATATCCCAGTAACTACTTTGAACTTACTTTTCCTCCTAGCCCAGGACAAAGCAGAAGAAAAAGTATCAACATCACTTTAACAATAACCAAGTGGCATTAAACTTTTAAAAACTTAGGCATAATATGCATAAAGTACAAAGAGTGTACAGTTCCCAAAGCATTACCTGTGTACACCAACGTGAATAACTGATGAAGCAACCTGAATAACTAAGGTATGGAAATTACCAGACCACAAGAGGCTTCCTCATGACTCTTCCCATGCAAGAGCTCAGAGGACTCACGCACATACCCCTCCCAACCTCTCTGCCTGTCACTTTCACATAAATTGCATCACAGGGCATGCACTGGGGTTGGGGGCCTGGGGGGGCATGGGTCTGACTTCTTTCACTCAGCATCATGTCTATGAAATTTAACCCTATTTTTCACACAGTTCTTTGTCTCTGTGTAGTCGTTGTAAGAATATAACTCTCCATAGATTTCTACTGTTGGACATTTCAGTTGTTTCCAGTTGAGGATATTCTGAAAAGGTATGAACATTTTTTTTTTGACTTTTGGTGGACATACTCATTTTTCTAGGGCACCCCATTCCAGCAGAATAGTGCCAGTGTTGACTTTAAAAATAATACTTTTGGGGGCATCCCTGCTTCCGCACTGGTTAAGAATCCGCCTGCGAAGGCAGGGGACACGGGGTCGAGCCCTGGTCCGGTAAGATTCCACGTGTTGAGCAGCAGCTAAGCCCGTGCAGCCCAGCTACTGGGCCTACGCTCTAAAACCCAGGAGCCACAAATACTGAGCCCTAATGCCACAACTACTGACGCCTGCACGCCGAGAGCACAGGCTCCGCAAGAAGAGAAGCCACCATGACGAAGAGTAGGCCCCAATCACTGCAACTAGAGAAAGCCCTCACCCAGCAACGGAGACCCAACGCAGCCAAAAACAAAGAAGCAAAATAAATGTAAAAAATTTATAAATATAAAAATATATAAAAGTTGGGGGTTTTTTTGTTTTTTGTTTTTTTCCAGCAAAAAGGGTTTATTCAGGAATAGCAGAAGAATTGCAATTCAGGACAAGCAAGCTATAGCAAAAGCCATAGGCAAGTCCCACAAACAAAAGACAGGAAGGAAACTTACTTTACACAGAAAGAGGAGGAAGCTGAGGGAGGTTGTTGTGAACCCAAGCCCATTGGAGAAAAGTGAAAGTTCAGGGTGATGACGGTTTCTCATTGCCAAACTGCTGATTTCTTGCAGGAGATGCAACGTACATGTTTTTCTGTTGGGGCCTGTAATCGATGATTCTTTCCTATTGATGCTTCTTCTGTTTGGGTCTGTAATTGATGATACTTCCTGTCTTTGGACTTGAGTGGTACCCCATGGGAGCTCCCACTTCTGGTCTCCCGACTTCATTTTAGCAACGTTTCCCTTTTTAGTTTTCAAACCCGTTACAAGGAATTTTGAATTTTCTAGTTTAATCTACTTTAATATTTTAGGAGACTTACTACATCAAAATATTAGCATTACAACCTGTGGCCCTAGCAACTTTCAAGTGTTCAGTAGCTACATGTGGCTTGTCCCTATCATATTGGAGAGCACAGGTCAAAGGTGTAGCACAGCTAAAAGTACGATTTCTGGGCCACAGCATATAACTGTGTATGTATGACCCTCAGTTGATGCTGCCAAATTTTTTTCCAACCTGTTGAACATTTTTATACACTTTCCAGAAATGAATAAGAATTTCCAGTGCTGTCCATCCTGTCAATATTTGGTTGTGTTTGCCCTTTTTTGTTAAAAGTAAGCTTTATTGAGGTGTAATTTACATAGTAAAATCTGCCAACATTAGATTCTCCTACAATCTTTTCAATGATATCATTTCTGTGCAAAGCTGGATTTTGGTGCTTGCTGTGATAAAAAGCAAGGGCCATGCAAAAATGAATGTGTAACGAGAAGCAAGGAGGCGATTGAGAAGGTTTCAGAGGCTGTGCAGTGCGCAGCATTAAGGTTATGATTCTGCTGTGTCAGAGCAGTGAAAACACAAGCCACGCTACTGAATTTTTGTCAAGGGGACACATAAGAATAGCCACAGCACCAGCCACAAACCTACAAAATAGGTGAGCCCAGAAATCTGTGAACCCAGAAAACAACAGCATTCCGCAACGAAAGCACTGTTGTCAGCCAACCTATCAGGAAATCAGGGCAAACGGGAAGCACAAAGACAGAGAGAATTTGCAGGCAACCAAAGATGATTCGTTAATTAAATCAATTTAATGTTAGTCAAAGTTTTAAATTTAACTCTAGATGTTGAATTTGTAATTTAAGCTGACACATGATGGAACATGAGAATGTTGGAATCATATATTCGTATATATGGAATTACATATTAGATGACACCTAAAAATATTTACCAGAAATTGTAAGCGGAATAATTGAGTTGTCTGGTTTCTAGAATTACAAGTATTCATTCCTCTTTAAAGATATTAGTATATTTAATGTACTTGGCTAGTATATTTAATATACTTCAACACATAAATTTAAATGATTTTTTCAATGACATTGAAATCTTCCTGAATATGTTTCCTTATTTAGCTGCTACAACCAGTATAAGAGATTTAAGAAGTCCAACATAACTCAGATGTTTAAGCCAAAATAAAGCCAAGACTTACATACCAGAATATTATACAACCATTATTTTCTACATTATAAGATAATCTGAAAAAATATATATAGTTATCTTTAGACCAAAATTATTAAACCAATCTAAGTGTTCTGAGTAACGTCGATAAAAACACACCACATGACATAAACATTTTAAATGTCATTATATATAAAATGTATAAATTATTTAAATTGCTTAAAAGTATTAAGGGTTGTCTTTGTAATCAATTTCATTTCATTTCTCACTGTTCTTCCCAGTAATCAAGACCATTAATTCATTCTACAGCTGAATCTCTTATAGTTCCTTGTCACCAATTCAACAACAAAAATTTTCCTCATATAAATACCACATTGAAAGCATAAGTAGTAATGCATTTTTCCCAGAAATTCTTAATTTTCTTATTTTATATTTACCTAAGTGATTATTACCTTTCTGAAATTAATTGGGAAATTAATTTTTAATTAATTTAAACTTTTAGAGGCCCAATTTGTCTATTCTATCCCAAGGAATATAAAATATATTGTTTTGTTTCTGAGAAAATATATTTAAAGGGAAAAAAATTTATCAAACTAGTGCTCATTATTTAAGGTGAAAGCAGAGGCAACGATATGTATTAACAGCAACTGACAGTGAGGGAAACAAAATGAAATAAGTCAGCCACATTAGGTCCTTGAAGGAAGCTCATCAGTGAAAATCGGAGTGCTTCTGTGATATGCTTTTGAGTCTCCAGGGTATGTATCTGTGCATGACGTCATTGCTCCTCATCCATCTGTATTAAGGACTGAACTGGCTTACAGTTCTGGAAGGTTTAAATCTTGACTTGTAGGGTTGCCACAAGTGCTCATGTTGCTGACTTGGTTGCTTGTTTGTAATGATGTGTCTTTCCTCTGCTTTCTGTAGTCTGATGTAAGGAATCCCTAAATGACATTTGTTTGAATTTTTTCAGTTATTTAGAAACTTGAGTATACCAATGAAAAGAAAGCTGCGTATTCCACGCTAAAAATTCAATATTCTTTCTGTATTAATCCCCCTCATTACTCTGGAGCTCCATTTGAGGGAACCATTGCATATTAAGATCATCCTTATTGTAGCTACTACACTTTTGGAGAAATTAGTGATGCAAAAATGAGAGGGAGAGAGAGAGAGAGAGATAATACCCTTGTCCAGTAACCACACAGTATGTAAAAGCCAAAATACTCAATTTCTGCACATGAGATTTAACAGAACAGAGGAAACATGAGCTAATAACTCTAGGGGTCCAGGTCTGAAGCAGGAACCTGTGGGGGGGCAGGATTCTGTTGGCTCCCACGATGTGTCTTAGATGGGCTAATTTTTATAGTCACAGCCAAAAACCACAGAAACAAAGAAAAAAACAAACAACTGACAAGGAATAACATAGAAACACTTATTCACATGCTAATTCCCCTTTTTATACGGGGAAGGACAGGCATTAGATTGTTTTCATCAATTTAAAAGTAAAAGCAAAATTTATAAATAACAGAGAAAACGGGAGAAGGAAAAAACCTCTGGGATCAGTGAGATTCTTCTCTTTGGATAAGTTGCTTGGCAGGACGTTATCAAAGAGGTCATTCTGGGCAGTCTTCTCTGGACCCTGTTGACTAGGTCAGCAGAGAAAACAATTACAGTTATTGGAGGATTTTAAAAATATTCAATGTTGAGCTTTCGAACATATGCAATAGACTATCTCTGTGTAATGCCCACAATGTCCCTCTGTTGTCCTTCCCCTTAGTTATGACAGGAGGGCACTGCTCCCTTTATTAGTTAGACTATCATAGAGAGATGTATAGAAAGATTTCCGTGTTGGCAAGTAAATGAAGAAAGGGACATTGAAAGACTGGAAAATAAAATGGAATATGATTTAGTCCCAGTTCTGTGGAAGGAAAATTTGAAGGATTTACCAACATTAGAAACACTAAAGGTAGCACTTGCACTTCCAGTTCCCTATGCTATGGAAACACTTTCATGAGTGGTCAGAGGTGTGTGTACGATAATGATGGTTGCAGCATATTTGTCATCGTGAAACCATGAAAGCAAGTAATACACAACCATGGAAGAAAGGCCTTTATCAAAAATAATGCAGAGGAGAATTATGATGATGAGTTCACTGCTAACATCATTCATAGAACAATTACTAACGTTCACACATGAAAAGTTTAAGACACATAAAATATGACTTTCAGTCCAAGTCTATAGACTTGCCGAATAAAGACTATCCCACCAGACCGTGGATTCCTGGATCTCTTTCAGGAGGCCGTAAATTAGGCAAGTATAGAGTCCAATAGAGACGACAGACAATAGAGCTGGGAAGGGGAGTGTAGCCCAAGACTGGCAGCAGTCGGGAGGTGGACAGGACCCCGAACTGCATTCGGTAAATTTTGTGGGAGCAAATGTACAGCTAATAATCAGCATGGAACACCGGGAATGGTAATCAACACGGAAAACGCTGAATGAGTTCTAAAACCTCTCCCACCGTCCCTGGGTGGGCTCGAACCACCAACCCTTCTATTAACAGGCGATCGCACTAACCCACTGCACCACAGAGACAGCAACACGTGACTCTTCTGGACTCTCTGTGGAGTAGACACTTACGAATTCCCAGAATGTGCCGCCTTTCTCACCGGAAAATTGTACCAGTTCCACAGCCTCAGAAAAACGGACGGTTTAGAGCACTTAATCACACTGGACCTAGACTGGGTCAAGGTCAGGAAAAGACAACACTAAGCACTAGTATCACAGGGCAGCCACCCATGCAGACAATTCTGACAAGCACTTGAGAATACTCCCCTGCCTTTGACGCATTTCCCATCTGCTCCTCTCATCCTCCCACTCACTACAGGGAAGGATTCGTAACCTTTGTGTCCTGTCAGAACACTTTACGCTCCCTGCAGGGCACAGAGATCCAGGCAACAGCCAAGGGGCAGCGGCACTTACCTGAAGGGCCTTTCCCGAGGTAGGGGGTTCCAGCGCTCAGGCTGACCCAAGACCCCACTGCCCGCCAAGGCAACCGGGAGGAGACCGGAGGGCAGCCGGTCCAGGGGGATTCCTACTAGCACAGAACGTGTCTGGCCTGCACTTCGGGGGCAGCTGAATAAAACTCCTCCTGAAGCTTCTCTACAGCCTGAAGAGAACGGATTTCAGGTTCCTGAAAGGGCAAGGGGGCGTCCCCGCGAGGACAAAGGCTTCCCCTGGTCTTGGAGGACAAGTCCCGCAGAAGCTGGCTTTGAGAGACACGCCAAACGAAAGGAGCAATCTTGAGTGGAGATGTCTGCAAGGAACTCTCAAGTGGTGTCGCCATTCTTATAGACGGAGAGAGAGTGAGAAACCCAACGTGGGAAAATGTTTACTGTGCACTTACGTATAGAATATACGATGTTATTACTCTTGCAACTTTTTTGTATGTTTCAAAGGGTTTTGGTTTTGGTTTTTAATAAATTTTTGGAACTCGAGTCCCCGATGCTCTTGGGATGAAAACTGTGTAAATAAGTCTTCGGGTTTGTAACATGCAGGGAGAAAAGAGCCGAGGCGAGATCTGGCCAGCCCAGGCTGTTCATTACATCTCACCTCCTCCAGCCGGCGCGATGTCAAGGATCCTGAGGCCAGGACTCACCGGCATTTGGGGACTCAGTGCAGAAGCTCTTCTGCATCTGAACCTTGAAGTAAACACAGCTCTAGTCGGGGCAGGAAGACTCCTGCCAGTGGAGATACTGAAGGGGAAAAAAAAGGAAAAAGAAAAAATAGGCTTCCCTGACCGGGAATCGAACCCGGGCCGCAGCGGTGAAAGCGCCGAATCCTAGCCACTAGACCACCAGGGAACCATTGAGGGGCCTCGACTTCGACTCTCCAGATGAAAACTGTAAAAGTAAAGATTACACTTCAGAGACCCGGAGAGCAGGAACGGAGATTTCCCAGAAGCCCAGGGCTGAATGCAGCTGTGCAAGGCTCCCAGCCCTTGCCCGGCTGCTCATCACCCTTCACATCTGCAGTCTTGGGCGACGCTGTGGGCTCTGACACAGGACACAAGGTCCGTCCTGGTCTAGCTTCAGCGCTGTGTGCTGCGAGCCAAGGTCATGCTCTCTTTCTGAACCTCGGTTTACTCTTGAGTCGGGTGCCGACTGCGATGTCAGCAGGTGATGGGCGGATCCGTCCACTTCCTGATGTCTGCCCTGGGTCTGGGGGCTCTCCTGGTTAACGGCACCGGTACGGGCTCCTTCCCCTCCGCGACCAGCTAAGTTAGGGGAGCCTGACATTGTTCATTTCCGTGTCTTTGGCTCGAGTCCCCGGTGCACAGTTGGGTTCGGTCTCTTTCGTTCCGTCACGCAAATCAAACTGTTGCGTAAGTGTGCCGAGGTGGGGGAAAGCCAAGTGTGAAGGGATGAACTTGTGTGAAGCCAAGCCAGGGATGAACTCCTTGGTTTCCAGAGACATAACTCGCGTGAACATGTGCAAGAGATTTAGGCGCCTGCTTAGGAGGTGAGGGGATTTCCGGATGTAAAAATGAGCCGAAGTCAGCCTTGTCCTTTGCGCACTTGGGTCAGCTGGCTGTGGCCTGGACTCCGCAGCGACTCAGAGCGGAGAAAGGAGGGCTGGCTCCTAGCGCTGAGCAGGCTCTCAGGCAGCAACGGAACTCCTGGCCTGTACCTTGGGGATGGAAAATGCAGCTGCGCCCGCTGCCTCAGCCCCTGCCTTTCGGCCGTTTTGCTTTTTTGAAAGGGCAGATAAAAGTTTCAGAAAGGAAGAACGTTTGTTTCCGCCTAGTTTCGAACCGGGGACCTTTCGCGTGTGAGGCGAACGTGATAACCACTACACTACGGAAACACGGCAGGTGCTATGGCTTAGTGACACATCCCTGAAATCCGTAGGTCCTGCCACCACTGCCCTACTCGCCAACTTTTTAAACTGAAGAATGAACCTTGAAGCCCCAAGACCTCTCAGGCAAGGACACTGCGGCTTCCGAGAGGCCCTGGTTTTAGGGTTCCGAGCCTGCCCCGAAGGGAGGACCCCCGAGCCTCCCACAGTCGGCCTTTGGGCTCCCGCACCGACCGCAGAGTCCTCGGATCCACAGCTATGCCCCCGAGTGCAGGAGTCGCCCCCGCTGACTCCTCAGCTCCCAGAAACCGCGGGAGCCGGGGGTTCGCGCAAGTGCCCTTTGGGCCTGAAGGGAAAAGGTAGAGAATTAGGTTCATTCCAGTGAGCTTCTCTCTCTCTGGAGCTGATCCTGTGGGTCCCAGCTGCATTTCTCCAAAGCCTTCAAATAGAATTCCTTTAATCCACACTTGACTTAGTCGTTTTCAGGGTGAATGCCAGCTTGCTACAAACACCCCGTCAAAACTGAAGGAGGAAATCTACAACTTCCAGGTAAATTCTATTTTCTTCCTTTGATTTCTTCAAACAACAACAACCAAAAAGGTCACTGGTACATACTTGCACTTTTCTTATAATACTTAAGGTATGTCTGACTATCTATGAAAAGCTCTTGCTATAGATACATGTGCAAGAGATTGTCTACCATGAGCTAAACAATCGTCATGCCTGCCCAGGGTCCAAGAAGCTGATGAAGCTGGATCCAGTCCCCCACTGCCTTTAGATCACCAGTTAGATCACCATCCAAACCAACCAGTTTTCCAGATGCAGGTCACTAATATGAGGGAGAAGAGGTCAGCTAAACAATGGTAATTTGTTCTGGGGAATGTTGAAGGTCAGCACTGGTACAGTTAGAAGGGGAAATAAAAGACTTCACAATAAGGATAATAGCAGCTTTCTCGAGCTTTACTGAGTGACCAGCACTGTTCCTCAGTGCTTTACTCTGGAATAACTTATTAAGCCCACATAACAACCCTGGAAGATAGTGTAGGACTTTACCACCCCTTGTTACAGATGAGAACACTGAGGCACTGAAAAGCTGAGCTAACCTTTTCAGGGTCTCACCCCCGTGACAGTGAGAGCCAGCACTCAGGCCCAGGCACTTTGCCTCCAGAGCCCTTCCCCTTGGCCACCATGCTCACGGGTAACTGAGAAAACTTCACTGAGATTTGCATCCCTTCCTTGTTCAACCTCCAAGATTTCAAAAGGAAAAGAAGTTTGAAGGGTAGGCCTACAAAACTCCCCAAACTAATTAATGAAATGAAGAAGAAGAAGAGGAGATAGAGGAAATGGGCCCTTTGGAGAAGCAACGACGTTAGACGCAGAGAGAATGACAATGAGCTTGTTAAAGACATACTAACTGGAAACTATTTAAAGACTAAGAAGGACCTATCTTCCAACAATTGAAGGCCTAAACTGTCCCTTTCCGTGGCAGTCTCCACCCAACAATACATTTCAAAGCTACCAATATAGTATATACAGTTGTGAATATGAAAATCATACTTCAACATTAGTAGTAAAGAAGATTATTTTTGAATTTTCTTTATTTTTATACAGCAGGTTCTTATTAGTAATTTTATACATATTAGTGTATATATGTCAATCCCAATCTCCCAGTTCACCCCACCACCACGAACCCCTTTGCCACTTTCCCCGCGTTGGTGTCCGATGTTTGTTCTCTACAGCTGTGTCTCTCTTTCTGTGCTACAAACCGGTTCATCTGAACCATTTTTCGAGGTTCCACATATATGCGTTAATATACGATATTTGTTTTCCTCTTTCTGACTTACTTCAAGTACTAAAGAGACTTTGAATGAGTTAGCTCACATGGATCCTAATAAAAATGGGAAACAGTTATTAGGATGTTGTCATTAAAAAAAGACAGGATTTATAAAAGAGCCAGAAGTGAGAAGAGAGGAAACACACACACACACACACACACTCACACACACACACACAAGCCTGGGAAAGGGGAGTTTTCCCTTTCCTTGAGGAACAGATAGCTGAAAGCCATCAAACACCTAGTCTGGACGGGTTAATCTCGTGACGTTCCGAACTAATCAGGTAAACGCTTTTGGCTATGTGTGGAGGCTCCAAAAATTCTTCAGAGTTTAGCGGTGACGTGAATGTGGTGGCTTTTCTTTGTGGACGACCTGCCAGTGTCCTCCCTTTGGCACCTCTGAGTTACTTAAGCCTAATTGAACTACTTTCCTCATCAGAATTTCTCAATTTCATATACCCTCCCCCTTCCTTGACTCATATTGATTCTTAACAGAGCAAGATTTGATCATGAACACTTGCTTCTCTCTTTGCCGCAGTATTAACAGTGGAATGTCAGCTTAGGGTCATGGTTGTGAGCAACATATAAGTAAGTAGTCAGACATCCAATACTGAAGGGAAGCCAGAAATCTGAGGACAGCAAAAATATCCCAGTAACTACTTTGAACTTACTTTTCCTCCTAGCCCAGGACAAAGCAGAAGAAAAAGTATCAACATCACTTTAACAATAACCAAGTGGCATTAAACTTTTAAAAACTTAGGCATAATATGCATAAAGTACAAAGAGTGTACAGTTCCCAAAGCATTACCAGTGTACACCAACGTGAATAACTGATGAAGCAACCTGAATAACTAAGGTATGGAAAATGACCAGACCACAAGAGGCTTCCTCATGACTCTTCCCATGCAGGAGCTCAGAGGACTCACGCACATACCCCTCCCAACCTCTCTGCCTGTCACTTTCACATAAATTGCATCACAGGGCATGCACTGGGGTTGGGGGCCTGGGGGGGCATGGGTCTGACTTCTTTCACTCAGCATCATGTCTATGAAATTTAACCCTATTTTTCACGTAGTTCTTTGTCTCTGTGTAGTCGTTGTAAGAATATAACTCTCCATAGATTTCTACTGTTGGACATTTCAGTTGTTTCCAGTTGAGGATATTCTGAAAAGGTATGAACATTTTTTTTTTGACTTTTGGTGGACATACTCATTTTTCTAGGGCACCCCATTCCAGCAGAATAGTGCCAGTGTTGACTTTAAAAATAATACTTTTGGGGGCATCCCTGCTTCCGCACTGGTTAAGAATCCGCCTGCGAAGGCAGGGGACACGGGGTCGAGCCCTGGTCCGGTAAGATTCCACGTGTTGAGCAGCAGCTAAGCCCGTGCAGCCCAGCTACTGGGCCTACGCTCTAAAACCCAGGAGCCACAAATACTGAGCCCTAATGCCACAACTACTGACGCCTGCACGCCGAGAGCACAGGCTCCGCAAGAAGAGAAGCCACCATGACGAAGAGTAGGCCCCAATCACTGCAACTAGAGAAAGCCCTCACCCAGCAACGGAGACCCAATGCAGCCAAAAACAAAGAAGCAAAATAAATGTAAAAAATTTATAAATATAAAAATATATAAAAGTTGGGGGTTTTTTTGTTTTTTGTTTTTTTCCAGCAAAAAGGGTTTATTCAGGAATAGCAGAAGAATTGCAATTCAGGACAAGCAAGCTATAGCAAAAGCCATAGGCAAGTCCCACAAACAAAGGACAGGAAGGAAACTTACTTTACACAGAAAGAGGAGGAAGCTGAGGGAGGTTGTTGTGAACCCAAGCCCATTGGAGAAAAGTGAAAGTTCAGGGTGATGACGGTTTCTCATTGCCAAACTGCTGATTTCTTGCAGGAGATGCAACGTACATGTTTTTCTGTTGGGGCCTGTAATCGATGATTCTTTCCTATTGATGCTTCTTCTGTTTGGGTCTGTAATTGATGATACTTCCTGTCTTTGGACTTGAGTGGTACCCCATGGGAGCTCCCACTTCTGGTCTCCCGACTTCATTTTAGCAACGTTTCCCTTTTTAGTTTTCAAACCCGTTACAAGGAATTTTGAATTTTCTAGTTTAATCTACTTTAATATTTTAGGAGACTTACTACATCAAAATATTAGCATTACAACCTGTGGCCCTAGCAACTTTCAAGTGTTCAGTAGCTACATGTGGCTTGTACCTATCATATTGGAGAGCACAGGTCAAAGGTGTAGCACAGCTAAAAGTACGATTTCTGGGCCACAGCATATAACTGTGTATGTATGACCCTCAGCTGATGCTGCCAAATTTTTTCCAACCTGTTGAACTTTTTTATACCCTTTCCAGAAATGAATAAGAATTTCCAGTGCTCTCCATCCTGTCAACATTTGGTTTTGTTTGTCCTTTTTTGTTAAAAGTAAGCTTTAGGGCTTCCCTGGTGGCGCAGTGGTTGAGAGTCTGCCTGCCAATGCAGGGGACACGGGTTTGTGCCCCGGTCCGGGAAGATCCCACATGCTGCAGTGGCTGGGCCCGTGAGCCATGGTCGCTGAGCGTGCGCGTTCAGAGCCTGTGCTCCGCAACGGGAGAGGCCGAAACAGTGAGAGGCCTACGTACCACCAAAAAAAAAAAAAAAGTAAGCTTTATTGAGGTGTAATTTACATAGTAAAATCTGCCAACATTAGATTATCCTACATTCTTTTCAATGATATCATTTCTGTGCAAAGCTGGATTTTGGTGCTTGCTGTGATAAAAAGCAAGGACCATGCAAAAATGAATGTGTAACGAGAAGCAAGGAGGCGACTGAGAAGGTTTCAGAGGTTGTGCAGTGCGCAGCATTAAGGTTATGATTCTGCCGTGTCACAGCAGTGAAAACACAAGCCACGCTACTGAACTTTTGTAAAGCGAACACATAAGAATAGCCACAGCACCAGCCAGAAACCTACAAAATATAGAAACATATGTGAACCCAGAAAACAACAGCATTCCCCAAAGAAAGCGCTCTTGTCAGCCAACCTATCAGGAAATCAGGGCAAACGGGAAGCACAAAGACAGAGAGAATTTGCAGGCAACCAAAGATGATTCGTTAATTAAATCAATTTAATGTTAGTCAAAGGATTAAAGTTAACTCTAGGTCTTGAATTTGTAATTTAAGCTGACACATGATGGAACATGAGAATGTTGGAATCATATATTCGTATATATGGAATCACATATTAGATGACACCTAAAAATGTTTGCCAGAAATTGTAAGCGGAATAATTGAGTCGTCTGGTTTCTAGAATTACAAGTATTCATTCCTCTTTAAAGATATTAGTATATTTAATCTACTTGGCTAGTATATTTAATATACTTCAACACATAAATTTAAATGATTTTTTCAATGACATTGAAATCTTCCTGAATGTTTCCTTATTTAACTGGTACAACCAGTATAAGAAATTTAGGAAGTCCAACTTAACTCAGATGTTCAAGCTAAAATAAAGCCAAGACTTACATTCCAGAATATTATACCACCATTATTTTCTACATTATAAGATAATCTGAAAAAAAATATGTAGTCATTTTTAGACCAAAATTATTAAACCAATCTAAGTTTTATGAGTAACCTTGATAAAAACACACCACATGACATAAACATTTTAAATTTCGTTATATATAAAATGTATAAATTATTTAAATTGCTTAAAAGTATTAAGGGTCGTCTTTGTAATCAATTTCATTTCATTTCTCACTGTTCTTCCCAGTAATCAAGACCATTAATTTACTCTACAGCTAAATCTGTTATAGTTCCTTGTCACCAATTCAACAACAAAATTTTTCTTCATATAAATACCACATTGAAAGCATAATTAGTAATGCATTTTTCCCAGAAATTCTTAATTCTCTTATTTTATATTTACATAAGTGATTATTACTTTTCTGAAATTAATTGGGAAATTAATTTTTAATTAATTTAAATTTTTAGAGGCCAAATTTGTCTATTCTATCCTAAGGAATAGAAAGTATATTGTTTTGTTTCTGAGAAAATATATTTAAAGGTAAAAAAATTTATCAAACTAGTGGGCATTATTTAAGGTGAAAGCAGAGGCAATGATATGTATTAACAGCAACAGACAGTGAGGGAAACAAAATGAAATAAGTAAGCCACATTAGGTCCTTGAAGGAAGCTCATTAGTGAAAATCGGAGTACTTCTGTGATATGCTTTTGAGTCTCCAGGGTATGTATCTGTGCATGACGTCATTGCTCCTCATCCATCTGTATTAAGGACTGAACTGGCTTACAGTTCTGGAAGGTTTAAACTTGACTTGTAGGGTTGCCACAAGTGCTCATGTTGCTGACTTGGTTGCTTGTTTGTAATGATGTGTCTTTCCTCTGCTTACTGTAGTCTGAAGTAAGCAATCCCTAAAGGACATTTGTTTGAATTTTTTCAGTTATTTAGAAACTTGAGTATACCAATGAAAAGAAACCTGCGTATTCCAAGCTAAAAATTCAATACTCTTCCTGTAATAATCCCCTTATTACTGTGGAGCTCCTTATGAGGGAACCATTGCATATTAAGATCATCCTTATTGTAGCTACTACACTTTTGCAGTTATTGACAAGGATTGCATTGGCCCACGCGGTTTTTACCAAATAGTGGAAAGACAAGAGGTGGACAGCTTCTCACTGCTGCGGTGTCACATACCAGGAAATACCAGAATCCTCAGGACAAGCATCAGACAAAAAAGACTCATGGTCCAGATTAGCTGTCATCTTCTACCTAACAGGGAATGGATCCCTGTCAACCACCACCAAACAGGGATTATCCCCAGAAGTTCACTTCCTAGGATTAAAACCAGAATCCTGCACTGAGAGGAGAAATTAGTGATGCACAAATGAGACGGAGAGAGAGAAAATACCCTTGTCCAGTAACCACACAGTATGTAAAAGCCAAAATACTCAATTTCTGCACATGAGATTTAACAGAACAGAGGAAACATGAGCTAATAACTCTAAGGGTCCAGGTCTGAAGCAGGAACCTGTGGGGGGCAGGATTCTGTTGGCTCCCACAATGTGTCTTACATGGGCTAATTTTTATAGTCACAGCCAAAAAACACAGAAACAAACAAACAAACAAAAAAACTGACAAGGAATAACATAGAAACACTTATTCCCATGCTAATTCCCCTTTTTATACGAGGAAGGACAGGCATTAGATTGTTTTCATCAAATTAAAATTATAAGCAAAATTTATAAATAAAAGAGAAAAGGGGAGAAGGAAAAAACCTCTGGGATCAGTGAGATTCTTCTCTTTGGATAAGTTGCTTGGCAGGACGTTATCAAAGAGGTCATTCTGGGCAGTCTTCTCTGGACCCTGTTGGCTAGGTCAGCAGAGAAAACAATTACAGTTCTTGGAGAATTTTAAAAATAATCAATGTTGAGCTTTTGAACATATGCAATAGAATATCTCTGTGTAATGCCCACAATGTCCCTCTGTTGTCCTTCCCCTTAGTTATGTCGGGAGGGCACTGCTCCCTTTATTAGTTAGACTATCATAGAGAGATGTATAGAAAGATTTCCGTGTTGGCAAGTAAATGAAGAAAGGGACATTGAAAGACTGGAAAATAAAATGGAATATGATTTAGTCCCAATTCTGTGGAAGGAAAATTTGAAGGATTTACCAACATTAGAAACACTAAAGGTAGCACTTGGACTTCCAGGTCCCTACGCTATGGAAACACATGCTCGAGTGGTCAGAGCTGTGTGTACGATAATGAGGGTTGCAGCATATTCGTCATCGTGAAACCATGAAACCAAGTAATACACAACCATGGAAGAAAGGCCTTTATCAAAAATAATGCAGAGGAGAATTATGATGATGAGTTCACTGCTAACATCATTCATAGAACAATTACTAACGTTCACACATGAAAAGTTTAAGACACATAAAATATGGCTTTCTTGTCCAAGTCTATAGACTTGGCCGAATAAAGACTATCCCACCAGACCGTGGATTCCTGAATCTCTTTCAGGAGGCCGTAAATTAGGCAAGTATAGAGGCCAATAGAGACGATAGACAATAGAGCTGGGAAGGGGAGTGTGGCCCAAGACTGGCAGCAGTCAGGAGGTGGACAGGACCCCAAACTGCATTCGGTAAATTTTGTGGGAGCAGATGTACAGGTAATAATCAGCATGGAACACCGGGAATGGTAATCAACACGGAAAACGCTGAATGAGTTCTAAAACTTCTCCCACCGTCCCTGGGTGGGCTCGAACCACCAACCTTCCCATTAACAGCCGATCGCGCTAACCCACTGCACCACAGAGACAGCAGCACGTGACTCTTCTGGACTCTCTGTGGAGTAGACACTTACGAATTCCCAGGATGTGCCGCCTTTCTCGCAGGAAAATTGTACCAGTTCCACAGCCTCAGAAAAAAGGACGGTTTAGAGCAGTTAATCACACTGGACCTGAGACTGGGTCAAGGTCAGGAAAAGACAACACTAAGCCCTATTATCATAGGGCAGCCACGCATGCAGACAATTCTGACAAGCACTTGAGAATACTCCCCCCGCCTTTGCCGCATTTCCCATCTGCTCCTCTCATCCTCCCACTCACTACAGGGAAGGATTCGTCCTCACCTTTGTGTCCTGTCAGAACCCTTTACGCTCCCTGCAGGGCACAGAGACCCAGGCAACAGCCAAGGGGCAGCTGCACTTCCCTGAAGGGCCTTTCCCCAGGTAGGCGGTTCCAGCGCTCAGGCTGACCCAAGACCCCACTGCCCGCCAAGGCAACCGGGAGGAGACCGGAGGGCAGCCGGTCCGGGGGGATTCCTACTAGCACAGAACGTGCCTGGCCTGCACTTCGGGGGCAGCTGAATAAAACTCCTCCTGAAGCTTCTCTACAGCCTGAAGAGAACGGATTTCAGGTTCCTGAAAGGGCAAGGGGGCGGCCCCGCGAGGACAAAGGCTTCCCCTGGTCTTGGAGGACAAGTCCCGCAGAAGCTGGCTTTGAGAGACACGCCAAACGAAAGGAGCAATCTTGAGTGGAGATGTCTGCAAGGAACTCTCAAGTGGTGTCGCCATTCTTATATACGGAGAGAGAGTGAGAAACCCAACGTGGGAAAATGTTTACTGTGCACTTACGTATAGAATATACGATGTTATTACTCTTGCAACTTTTTTGTATGTTTCAAAGGGTTTTGGTTTTGGTTTTTCATGAATTTTTGGAACTCGAGTCCCCGATGCTCTTGGGATGAAAACTGTGTAAATAAGTCTTCGGGTTTGTAACATGCAGGGAGAAAAGAGCCGAGGAGAGAGCTGGCCAGCCCAGGCTGTTCATTACATCTCACCTCCTCCAGCCTGCGCGATGTCAAGGACCCTGAGGCCGGGACTCACCGGCATTTGGGGACTCAGTGCAGAAACTCTTCTGCATCTGAACCTTGAAGTAAACACACCTCTAGTCGGGGCAGGAAGAGGAAGACTCCTGCCAGTGGAGATACTGAAGGGGAAAAAAAAGGAAAAAAAAAAAAAAAGGAAAAAAGTCTTCCCTGACCGGGAATCGAACCCGGGCCGCAGCGGTGAAAGCGCCGAATCCTAGCCACTAGACCACCAGGGAACCATTGAAGGGCCTTAATTAGCGTTTCCAGTTGAAAGTTGTAAAAGTAAAGATTACACTTCAGAGACCCGGAGAGCAGGAACGAAGATTTCCCAGAAGCCCAGGGCTGAATGCAGCTGTGCAAGGCTCCCAGCCCTTGCCCGGCTGCTCATCACCCTTCACATCTGCAGTCTTGGGCGACGCTGTGGGCTCTGACACAGGACACAAGGTCCGTCCTGGTCTAGCTTCAGCGCTGTGTGCTGCCGAGCCAAGGTCATGCTCTCTTTCTGAAGCTCGGTTTTCTCTTGAGTCAGGTGCCGACTGGGATGTCAATAGGTGATGGGCGGATCCGTCCACTTCCCGCTGTCTGCCCTGGCTCTGGGGGCTCTCCTGGTTAACGGCACCGGTACGGGCTCCTTCCCCTCCGCGACCAGCTCAGTTCGTGGAGCCTGACATTGTTCATTTCCGTGTCTTTGGCTCGAGTCCCCGGTGCACAGTTGGGTTCGGTCTCTTTTGTTCCGTCACGCAAATCAAACTGTTGCGTAAGTGTGCCGAGGTGGGGGAAAGCCAAGTGTGAGGGATGAACTTGTGTGAAGCCAAGCCGGGGATGAACTCCTTGGTTTCCAGAGACATAACTCGCGTGCACATGTGCAAGAGATTTAGGCGCCTGCTTAGGAGGTGAGGGGATTTCCGGATGTAAAAATGAGCCGAAGTCAGCCTTGTCCTTTGCGCACTTGGGTCAGCTGGCTGTGGCCTGGACTCCGCAGTGACTCAGAGCGGAGAAAGGAGGGCTGGCTCCTAGCGCTGAGCAGGCTCTCAGGCAGCAACGGAACTCCTGGCCTGTCCCTTGGGGATGGAAAATGCAGCTGCGCCCGCTGCCTCAGCCCCTGCCTTTCGGCCGTTTTGCTTTTTTGAAAGGGAAGGTAAAAGTTTCAGAAAGGAAGAACGTCTGTTTCCGCCCGGTTTCGAACCGGGGACCTTTCGCGTGTGAGGCGAACGTGATAACCACTACACTACGGAAACACGGCAGGTGCTGTGGCTCAGTGACACATCCCTGAAATCCGTAGGTCCTGCCACCACTGCCCTACTCGCCAACTTTTTAAACTGAAGAATGAAACTTGAAGCCCCAAGACCTCTCATGAAAGGAGACTGCGGCTTCCGAGAGGCCCTGCTTTTAGGGCTCCGAGCCTGCCCAGAAGGGAGGACCCCCGAGCCTCCCACAGTCGGCCTTTGGGCTCCCGCACCGACCGCAGAGTCCTCGGATCCACAGCTATGCCCCCGAGTGCAGGGGTCGCCCCCGCTGACTCCTCAGCTCCCAGAAGCCGCGGGAGCCGGGGGTTCGCGCAAGTGCCCTTTGGGCCTAAGGGGAAAAGGTAGAGAATTAGGTTCATTCGAATCAGCTTCTCTCTCTCTGGAGCTGAAACTGTGGGTCCTAGCTGCATTTCGCCGAAGCCTTCAAACAGAATTCCTTTAATCCACACTTGACTTAGTCGTTTTCAGGGTGAATGCCAACTTGCTACAAACACCCTGTCATAACTGAAGGAGGAAATCTACAACTTCCAGGTAAATTCTATTTTCTTCCTTTCATTTCTTCAAACAAGAACAACCAAAAAGACAGGTCACTGGTACATACTTGCACTTTTCTTCTAATGCTTAAGATATGTCTATCTATGAAAAGCTCTTGCTATAGAAACATATGCAAGAGATGGTCTACCATGAGCTAAACAATCGTCATGCCTGCCCAGGGTCCAAGAAGCTGATGAAGTTGGATCCAGTCCCCCACTGCCTTTAGATCACCAGTTAGATCACCATCCAAACCAGCCAGTTTTCCAGATGCAGGTCACTAATATGAGGGACAAGAGGTCAGCTAAACAATCGGAATTTGTTCTGGGGAATGTTGAAGGTCAGCAGTGGTACAGTTAGAAGGGGAAATAAAAGACTTCACAATAAGGATAATAGCAGCTTTCTCGAGCTTTACTGAGTGACCAGCACTGTTCCTCAGTGCTTTACTGTGGAATAACTTCCTAAGTCCACATAACAACCCTGGAAGATAGTGTAGGACTTTACCACCCTTGTTGCAGATAAGAACACTGAGGCACTGAAAAGCTGAGCTAACCTTTTCAGGGTCTCACCCCCGTGACAGTGAGAGCCAGCACTCAGACCCAGGCACTTTGCCTCCAGAGCCCTTCCCCTTGGCCACCATGCTCATGGGTAACTGAGAAAACTTCACTGAGATTTGCATCCCTTCCTTGTTCAACCTCCAAGATTTCAAAGGAAAAGAAAATTGAAAGGTAGGCCTACAAAACTCCCCAAACTAATTAATGAAATGAAGAAGAAGAAGAGGAGAAAGAGGAAAGAGGACCTTTGGAGAAGCAACGACGTTAGACGCAGAGAGAATGACGATGAGCTTGTTAAACACATACTAACTGGAAACTGTCTATTTAAAGACTAAGAAAGACCTATCTTTCAACAATTTAAGGCCTAAACTTTCCTTTTCCATGGCAGTCTCTACCCAAGAATACATTTCAAAGCTCCCAATATAGTGTATACACATGTTAGTATGAAAATCATACTTCAACATTAGTGGTAAAGAGATTATTTTTGAATTTTGTTTATTTTTTATACAGCAGGTTCTTATTAGCAGTTTTATACATATTAGTGTATATATGTCAATCCCAATCTCCCAATTCAGCCCACCACCACAAACCCCTCTGCCGCTTTCCCCGCGTTGGTGTCCATACGTTTGTTCTCTACAGCTGTGTCTCTCTTTCTGCCCTGCAAACTGGTTCATCTGTACCATTTTGCTAGGTTCCACATATATGCGTTAATATACGATATTTCTTTCCCTCTTTCTGACTTACTTCAAGTAGTAAAGCGATTTTGAATGAGTTAGCTCACATGGTTCCTAATAAAAATGGGAGACAGTTATTAGGATGTTGTCATTAAAAAAGACAGGATTTATAAAAGAGCCAGAAAAGAGAAGAGAGGAAACACACACACACACGCACATACACACAAACACACACACAAAGCCTGAGAAAGGGGAGTTTTCCCTTTCCTTGAGGAACTGATAGCGGAAAGCCATCAAACACCTAGTCTGGACGGGTTAATCTCGTGACGTTCCGAACTAACAAGGTAAACGCTTTTGGCTATGTGTGGAGGCTCCAAAAATTCTTCAGAGTTTAGTGGTGACGTGAATGTGGCGGCTTTTCTTAGTGTACGACCTGCCAGTGTCCTCCCTTTGGCACCTCTGAGTTACTTAAGCCTAATTGAACTACTTTCCTCATCAGAATTTCTCAATTTCATATACCCTCCCCCTTCCTTGACTCATATTGATTCTTAACAGAGCAAGATTTGATCATGAACACTTGCTTCTCTCTTTGCCGCAGTATGAACAGTGGAATGTCAGCTTAGGGTCATGGTTGTGAGCAACATATAAGTAAGTAGTCAGACATCCGATACTGAAGGGAAGCCAAAAATCTGAGGACAACAAAAATATCCCAGTAAGTACTTTGAACTTACTTTTCCTCCTAGCCCAGGACAAAGCAGAAGAAAAAGTATCAACATCACTTTAACAATAACCAAGTGGCATTAAACTTTTAAAAAATGAGGCATAATATGCATAAAGTACAAAGAGTGTACAGTTCCCAAACCATTACCTGTGTACACCAACGTGAATAACTGATGAAGCAACCTGAATAACTAAGGTATGGAAAATGACCAGACCACAAGAGGCTTCCTCATGACTCTTCCCATGCAAGAGCTCAGAGGACTCACGCACATACCCCTCCCAACCTCTCTGCCTGTCACTTTCACATAAATTGCATCACAGGGCATGCACTGGGGTTGGGGGCCTGGGGGGGCATGGGTCTGACTTCTTTCACTCAGCATCATGTCTATGAAATTTAACCCTATTTTTCACACAGTTCTTTGTCTCTGTGTAGTCGTTGTAAGAATATAACTCTCCATAGATTTCTACTGTTGGACATTTCACTTGTTTCCAGTTGAGGATATTCTGAAAAGGTATGAACATTTTTTTTTTGACTTTTGGTGGACATACTCATTTTTCTAGGGCACCCCATTCCAGCAGAATAATGCCAGTGTTGACTTTAAAAATAATACTTTTGGGAGCTTCCCCGGTTGCACATTGGTTAAGAATCCGCATTGGTTAAGAATCCGCCTGCCAAGGCAGGGGACACGGGGTCAAGCCCTGGTCTGGGAAGATCCCACGTGTTGTGGAGCAACTAAGCCCGTGCACCCCAGCCACTGAGCCTATGCTCTAGAGCCCGTGAGCCACAACTATTGACCCGTCATGCCACAACTACGGACGCCTGCGCGCCAAGATCCCATGCTCCGCCACAAAAGAAGCCACCACGATGAAGAGTAGGCCCCAATCACTGCAACTAGAGAAAGCCATAGCCGAGCAACGGAGACCCAACGCAGCCAAAAACAAAGAAGCAAAATAAATGTAAAAACTTTACAAATGTAAAAATATATAAAAGTTGGGATTTTTTTTGTTTTTTTCCAGCAAAAACGGTTTATTCAGGAATAGCGGAAGAATTGCAATTCAGGACAAGCAAGCTATAGCAAAAGCCATAGGGAAGTCCCACAAACAAAAGACAGGAAGGAACTTTACTTAACAGAAAGAGGAGGAAGCTGAGGGAGGTTGTTTTGAAACCAAGCCCTTTGAAGAAAAGTGAAAGTTCAGGGTGATGATTGTTTCTCATTGCCAAGTTGCTGGTTTCCTGCAGGAGATGCAAGGTACATGTTTTTCTGTTGGGGCCTGTGATCCATGATTCTTTCCTATTGATGCTTCTTCTGTCTGGGTCTGTAATTGATGATACTTCCTGTCTTTGAACTTGAGTGGTACCCCATGAGAGCTCCCACTTCTGGTCTCCCGACTTCATTTTAGTGACGTTTCACTTTATTAGTTTTCAAACTTGTCACAAGGAATTTTGATTTTTCTAGTTTAATCTATTTTAATGCTTTAAGAGACTTAGTACATCAGACTAGTATCATTACACCTTGTGGCCCTAGCAACTTTCAAGTGTTCAGTAGCTACATGTGGCTTGTCCCTATCATATTGGAGAGCACAGGTCAAAGGTGTAGCACAGCTAAAAGTACGATTTCTGGGCCACAGCATATAACTGTGTATGTATGACCCTCAGTTGATGCTGCCAAATTTTTTTCCAACCTGTTGAACATTTTTATACACTTTCCAGAAATGAATAAGAATTTCCAGTGCTGTCCATCCTGTCAACATTTGGTTGTGTTTGCCCTTTTTTGTTAAAAGTAAGCTTTATTGAGGTGTAATTTACATAGTAAAATCTGCCAACATTAGATTCTCCTACAATCTTTTCAATGATATCATTTCTGTGCAAAGCTGGATTTTGGTGCTTGCTGTGATAAAAAGCAAGGGCCATGGAAAAATGAATGTGTAACGAGAAGCAAGGAGGCGATTGAGAAGGTTTCAGAGGCTGTGCAGTGCGCAGCATTAAGGTTATGATTCTGCTGTGTCAGAGCAGTGAAAACACAAGCCACGCTACTGAATTTTTGTCAAGGGGACACATAAGAATAGCCACAGCACCAGCCACAAACCTACAAAATAGGTGAGCCCAGAAATCTGTGAACCCAGAAAACAACAGCATTCCGCAACGAAAGCACTGTTGTCAGCCAACCTATCAGGAAATCAGGGCAAACGGGAAGCACAAAGACAGAGAGAATTTGCAGGCAACCAAAGATGATTCGTTAATTAAATCAATTTAATGTTAGTCAAAGTTTTAAATTTAACTCTAGATGTTGAATTTGTAATTTAAGCTGACACATGATGGAACATGAGAATGTTGGAATCATATATTCGTATATATGGAATTACATATTAGATGACACCTAAAAATATTTACCAGAAATTGTAAGCGGAATAATTGAGTTGTCTGGTTTCTAGAATTACAAGTATTCATTCCTCTTTAAAGATATTAGTATATTTAATGTACTTGGCTAGTATATTTAATATACTTCAACACATAAATTTAAATGATTTTTTCAATGACATTGAAATCTTCCTGAATATGTTTCCTTATTTAGCTGCTACAACCAGTATAAGAGATTTAAGAAGTCCAACATAACTCAGATGTTTAAGCCAAAATAAAGCCAAGACTTACATACCAGAATATTATACAACCATTATTTTCTACATTATAAGATAATCTGAAAAAATATATATAGTTATCTTTAGACCAAAATTATTAAACCAATCTAAGTGTTCTGAGTAACGTCGATAAAAACACACCACATGACATAAACATTTTAAATGTCATTATATATAAAATGTATAAATTATTTAAATTGCTTAAAAGTATTAAGGGTTGTCTTTGTAATCAATTTCATTTCATTTCTCACTGTTCTTCCCAGTAATCAAGACCATTAATTCATTCTACAGCTGAATCTCTTATAGTTCCTTGTCACCAATTCAACAACAAAAATTTTCCTCATATAAATACCACATTGAAAGCATAAGTAGTAATGCATTTTTCCCAGAAATTCTTAATTTTCTTATTTTATATTTACCTAAGTGATTATTACCTTTCTGAAATTAATTGGGAAATTAATTTTTAATTAATTTAAACTTTTAGAGGCCCAATTTGTCTATTCTATCCCAAGGAATATAAAATATATTGTTTTGTTTCTGAGAAAATATATTTAAAGGGAAAAAAATTTATCAAACTAGTGCTCATTATTTAAGGTGAAAGCAGAGGCAACGATATGTATTAACAGCAACTGACAGTGAGGGAAACAAAATGAAATAAGTCAGCCACATTAGGTCCTTGAAGGAAGCTCATCAGTGAAAATCGGAGTGCTTCTGTGATATGCTTTTGAGTCTCCAGGGTATGTATCTGTGCATGACGTCATTGCTCCTCATCCATCTGTATTAAGGACTGAACTGGCTTACAGTTCTGGAAGGTTTAAATCTTGACTTGTAGGGTTGCCACAAGTGCTCATGTTGCTGACTTGGTTGCTTGTTTGTAATGATGTGTCTTTCCTCTGCTTTCTGTAGTCTGATGTAAGGAATCCCTAAATGACATTTGTTTGAATTTTTTCAGTTATTTAGAAACTTGAGTATACCAATGAAAAGAAAGCTGCGTATTCCACGCTAAAAATTCAATATTCTTTCTGTATTAATCCCCCTCATTACTCTGGAGCTCCATTTGAGGGAACCATTGCATATTAAGATCATCCTTATTGTAGCTACTACACTTTTGGAGAAATTAGTGATGCAAAAATGAGAGGGAGAGAGAGAGAGAGAGATAATACCCTTGTCCAGTAACCACACAGTATGTAAAAGCCAAAATACTCAATTTCTGCACATGAGATTTAACAGAACAGAGGAAACATGAGCTAATAACTCTAGGGGTCCAGGTCTGAAGCAGGAACCTGTGGGGGGGCAGGATTCTGTTGGCTCCCACGATGTGTCTTAGATGGGCTAATTTTTATAGTCACAGCCAAAAAACACAGAAACAAAGAAAAAAACAAACAACTGACAAGGAATAACATAGAAACACTTATTCACATGCTAATTCCCCTTTTTATACGGGGAAGGACAGGCATTAGATTGTTTTCATCAATTTAAAAGTAAAAGCAAAATTTATAAATAACAGAGAAAACGGGAGAAGGAAAAAACCTCTGGGATCAGTGAGATTCTTCTCTTTGGATAAGTTGCTTGGCAGGACGTTATCAAAGAGGTCATTCTGGGCAGTCTTCTCTGGACCCTGTTGACTAGGTCAGCAGAGAAAACAATTACAGTTATTGGAGGATTTTAAAAATATTCAATGTTGAGCTTTCGAACATATGCAATAGACTATCTCTGTGTAATGCCCACAATGTCCCTCTGTTGTCCTTCCCCTTAGTTATGACAGGAGGGCACTGCTCCCTTTATTAGTTAGACTATCATAGAGAGATGTATAGAAAGATTTCCGTGTTGGCAAGTAAATGAAGAAAGGGACATTGAAAGACTGGAAAATAAAATGGAATATGATTTAGTCCCAGTTCTGTGGAAGGAAAATTTGAAGGATTTACCAACATTAGAAACACTAAAGGTAGCACTTGCACTTCCAGTTCCCTATGCTATGGAAACACTTTCATGAGTGGTCAGAGGTGTGTGTACGATAATGATGGTTGCAGCATATTTGTCATCGTGAAACCATGAAAGCAAGTAATACACAACCATGGAAGAAAGGCCTTTATCAAAAATAATGCAGAGGAGAATTATGATGATGAGTTCACTGCTAACATCATTCATAGAACAATTACTAACGTTCACACATGAAAAGTTTAAGACACATAAAATATGACTTTCAGTCCAAGTCTATAGACTTGCCGAATAAAGACTATCCCACCAGACCGTGGATTCCTGGATCTCTTTCAGGAGGCCGTAAATTAGGCAAGTATAGAGTCCAATAGAGACGACAGACAATAGAGCTGGGAAGGGGAGTGTAGCCCAAGACTGGCAGCAGTCGGGAGGTGGACAGGACCCCGAACTGCATTCGGTAAATTTTGTGGGAGCAAATGTACAGCTAATAATCAGCATGGAACACCGGGAATGGTAATCAACACGGAAAACGCTGAATGAGTTCTAAAACCTCTCCCACCGTCCCTGGGTGGGCTCGAACCACCAACCCTTCTATTAACAGGCGATCGCACTAACCCACTGCACCACAGAGACAGCAACACGTGACTCTTCTGGACTCTCTGTGGAGTAGACACTTACGAATTCCCAGAATGTGCCGCCTTTCTCACCGGAAAATTGTACCAGTTCCACAGCCTCAGAAAAACGGACGGTTTAGAGCACTTAATCACACTGGACCTAGACTGGGTCAAGGTCAGGAAAAGACAACACTAAGCACTAGTATCACAGGGCAGCCACCCATGCAGACAATTCTGACAAGCACTTGAGAATACTCCCCTGCCTTTGACGCATTTCCCATCTGCTCCTCTCATCCTCCCACTCACTACAGGGAAGGATTCATCACCTTTGTGTCCTGTCAGAACACTTTACGCTCCCTGCAGGGCACAGAGATCCAGGCAACAGCCAAGGGGCAGCGGCACTTACCTGAAGGGCCTTTCCCGAGGTAGGGGGTTCCAGCGCTCAGGCTGACCCAAGACCCCACTGCCCGCCAAGGCAACCGGGAGGAGACCGGAGGGCAGCCGGTCCAGGGGGATTCCTACTAGCACAGAACGTGTCTGGCCTGCACTTCGGGGGCAGCTGAATAAAACTCCTCCTGAAGCTTCTCTACAGCCTGAAGAGAACGGATTTCAGGTTCCTGAAAGGGCAAGGGGGCGTCCCCGCGAGGACAAAGGCTTCCCCTGGTCTTGGAGGACAAGTCCCGCAGAAGCTGGCTTTGAGAGACACGCCAAACGAAAGGAGCAATCTTGAGTGGAGATGTCTGCAAGGAACTCTCAAGTGGTGTCGCCATTCTTATAGACGGAGAGAGAGTGAGAAACCCAACGTGGGAAAATGTTTACTGTGCACTTACGTATAGAATATACGATGTTATTACTCTTGCAACTTTTTTGTATGTTTCAAAGGGTTTTGGTTTTGGTTTTTAATAAATTTTTGGAACTCGAGTCCCCGATGCTCTTGGGATGAAAACTCTGTAAATAAGCCTTCGGGTTTGTAACATGCAGGGAGAAAAGAGCCGAGGCGAGATCTGGCCAGCCCAGGCTGTTCATTACATCTCACCTCCTCCAGCCGGCGCGATGTCAAGGATCCTGAGGCCAGGACTCACCGGCATTTGGGGACTCAGTGCAGAAGCTCTTCTGCATCTGAACCTTGAAGTAAACACAGCTCTAGTCGGGGCAGGAAGACTCCTGCCAGTGGAGATACTGAAGGGGAAAAAAAAGGAAAAAGAAAAAATAGGCTTCCCTGACCGGGAATCGAACCCGGGCCGCAGCGGTGAAAGCGCCGAATCCTAGCCACTAGACCACCAGGGAACCATTGAGGGGCCTCGACTTCGACTCTCCAGATGAAAACTGTAAAAGTAAAGATTACACTTCAGAGACCCGGAGAGCAGGAACGGAGATTTCCCAGAAGCCCAGGGCTGAATGCAGCTGTGCAAGGCTCCCAGCCCTTGCCCGGCTGCTCATCACCCTTCACATCTGCAGTCTTGGGCGACGCTGTGGGCTCTGACACAGGACACAAGGTCCGTCCTGGTCTAGCTTCAGCGCTGTGTGCTGCGAGCCAAGGTCATGCTCTCTTTCTGAACCTCGGTTTACTCTTGAGTCGGGTGCCGACTGCGATGTCAGCAGGTGATGGGCGGATCCGTCCACTTCCTGATGTCTGCCCTGGGTCTGGGGGCTCTCCTGGTTAACGGCACCGGTACGGGCTCCTTCCCCTCCGCGACCAGCTAAGTTAGGGGAGCCTGACATTGTTCATTTCCGTGTCTTTGGCTCGAGTCCCCGGTGCACAGTTGGGTTCGGTCTCTTTCGTTCCGTCACGCAAATCAAACTGTTGCGTAAGTGTGGCGAGGTGGGGGAAAGCCAAGTGTGAAGGGATGAACTTGTGTGAAGCCAAGCCAGGGATGAACTCCTTGGTTTCCAGAGACATAACTCGCGTGAACATGTGCAAGAGATTTAGGCGCCTGCTTAGGAGGTGAGGGGATTTCCGGATGTAAAAATGAGCCGAAGTCAGCCTTGTCCTTTGCGCACTTGGGTCAGCTGGCTGTGGCCTGGACTCCGCAGCGACTCAGAGCGGAGAAAGGAGGGCTGGCTCCTAGCGCTGAGCAGGCTCTCAGGCAGCAACGGAACTCCTGGCCTGTACCTTGGGGATGGAAAATGCAGCTGCGCCCGCTGCCTCAGCCCCTGCATTTCGGCCGTTTTGCTTTTTTGAAAGGGCAGATAAAAGTTTCAGAAAGGAAGAACGTTTGTTTCCGCCTAGTTTCGAACCGGGGACCTTTCGCGTGTGAGGCGAACGTGATAACCACTACACTACGGAAACACGGCAGGTGCTATGGCTTAGTGACACATCCCTGAAATCCGTAGGTCCTGCCACCACTGCCCTACTCGCCAACTTTTTAAACTGAAGAATGAACCTTGAAGCCCCAAGACCTCTCAGGCAAGGACACTGCGGCTTCCGAGAGGCCCTGGTTTTAGGGTTCCGAGCCTGCCCCGAAGGGAGGACCCCCGAGCCTCCCACAGTCGGCCTTTGGGCTCCCGCACCGACCGCAGAGTCCTCGGATCCACAGCTATGCCCCCGAGTGCAGGAGTCGCCCCCGCTGACTCCTCAGCTCCCAGAAACCGCGGGAGCCGGGGGTTCGCGCAAGTGCCCTTTGGGCCTGAAGGGAAAAGGTAGAGAATTAGGTTCATTCCAGTGAGCTTCTCTCTCTCTGGAGCTGATCCTGTGGGTCCCAGCTGCATTTCTCCAAAGCCTTCAAATAGAATTCCTTTAATCCACACTTGACTTAGTCGTTTTCAGGGTGAATGCCAGCTTGCTACAAACACCCCGTCAAAACTGAAGGAGGAAATCTACAACTTCCAGGTAAATTCTATTTTCTTCCTTTGATTTCTTCAAACAACAACAACCAAAAAGGTCACTGGTACATACTTGCACTTTTCTTATAATACTTAAGGTATGTCTGACTATCTATGAAAAGCTCTTGCTATAGATACATGTGCAAGAGATTGTCTACCATGAGCTAAACAATCGTCATGCCTGCCCAGGGTCCAAGAAGCTGATGAAGCTGGATCCAGTCCCCCACTGCCTTTAGATCACCAGTTAGATCACCATCCAAACCAACCAGTTTTCCAGATGCAGGTCACTAATATGAGGGAGAAGAGGTCAGCTAAACAATGGTAATTTGTTCTGGGGAATGTTGAAGGTCAGCACTGGTACAGTTAGAAGGGGAAATAAAAGACTTCACAATAAGGATAATAGCAGCTTTCTCGAGCTTTACTGAGTGACCAGCACTGTTCCTCAGTGCTTTACTCTGGAATAACTTATTAAGCCCACATAACAACCCTGGAAGATAGTGTAGGACTTTACCACCCCTTGTTACAGATGAGAACACTGAGGCACTGAAAAGCTGAGCTAACCTTTTCAGGGTCTCACCCCCGTGACAGTGAGAGCCAGCACTCAGGCCCAGGCACTTTGCCTCCAGAGCCCTTCCCCTTGGCCACCATGCTCACGGGTAACTGAGAAAACTTCACTGAGATTTGCATCCCTTCCTTGTTCAACCTCCAAGATTTCAAAAGGAAAAGAAGTTTGAAGGGTAGGCCTACAAAACTCCCCAAACTAATTAATGAAATGAAGAAGAAGAAGAGGAGATAGAGGAAATGGGCCCTTTGGAGAAGCAACGACGTTAGACGCAGAGAGAATGACAATGAGCTTGTTAAAGACATACTAACTGGAAACTATTTAAAGACTAAGAAGGACCTATCTTCCAACAATTGAAGGCCTAAACTGTCCCTTTCCGTGGCAGTCTCCACCCAACAATACATTTCAAAGCTACCAATATAGTATATACAGTTGTGAATATGAAAATCATACTTCAACATTAGTAGTAAAGAAGATTATTTTTGAATTTTCTTTATTTTTATACAGCAGGTTCTTATTAGTAATTTTATACATATTAGTGTATATATGTCAATCCCAATCTCCCAGTTCACCCCACCACCACGAACCCCTTTGCCACTTTCCCCGCGTTGGTGTCCGATGTTTGTTCTCTACAGCTGTGTCTCTCTTTCTGTGCTACAAACCGGTTCATCTGAACCATTTTTCGAGGTTCCACATATATGCGTTAATATACGATATTTGTTTTCCTCTTTCTGACTTACTTCAAGTACTAAAGAGACTTTGAATGAGTTAGCTCACATGGATCCTAATAAAAATGGGAAACAGTTATTAGGATGTTGTCATTAAAAAAAGACAGGATTTATAAAAGAGCCAGAAGTGAGAAGAGAGGAAACACACACACACACACACACACTCACACACACACACACAAGCCTGGGAAAGGGGAGTTTTCCCTTTCCTTGAGGAACAGATAGCTGAAAGCCATCAAACACCTAGTCTGGACGGGTTAATCTCGTGACGTTCCGAACTAATCAGGTAAACGCTTTTGGCTATGTGTGGAGGCTCCAAAAATTCTTCAGAGTTTAGCGGTGACGTGAATGTGGTGGCTTTTCTTTGTGGACGACCTGCCAGTGTCCTCCCTTTGGCACCTCTGAGTTACTTAAGCCTAATTGAACTACTTTCCTCATCAGAATTTCTCAATTTCATATACCCTCCCCCTTCCTTGACTCATATTGATTCTTAACAGAGCAAGATTTGATCATGAACACTTGCTTCTCTCTTTGCCGCAGTATTAACAGTGGAATGTCAGCTTAGGGTCATGGTTGTGAGCAGCATATAAGTAAGTAGTCAGACATCCAATACTGAAGGGAAGCCAGAAATCTGAGGACAGCAAAAATATCCCAGTAACTACTTTGAACTTACTTTTCCTCCTAGCCCAGGACAAAGCAGAAGAAAAAGTATCAACATCACTTTAACAATAACCAAGTGGCATTAAACTTTTAAAAACTTAGGCATAATATGCATAAAGTACAAAGAGTGTACAGTTCCCAAAGCATTACCAGTGTACACCAACGTGAATAACTGATGAAGCAACCTGAATAACTAAGGTATGGAAAATGACCAGACCACAAGAGGCTTCCTCATGACTCTTCCCATGCAGGAGCTCAGAGGACTCACGCACATACCCCTCCCAACCTCTCTGCCTGTCACTTTCACATAAATTGCATCACAGGGCATGCACTGGGGTTGGGGGCCTGGGGGGGCATGGGTCTGACTTCTTTCACTCAGCATCATGTCTATGAAATTTAACCCTATTTTTCACGTAGTTCTTTGTCTCTGTGTAGTCGTTGTAAGAATATAACTCTCCATAGATTTCTACTGTTGGACATTTCAGTTGTTTCCAGTTGAGGATATTCTGAAAAGGTATGAACATTTTTTTTTTGACTTTTGGTGGACATACTCATTTTTCTAGGGCACCCCATTCCAGCAGAATAGTGCCAGTGTTGACTTTAAAAATAATACTTTTGGGGGCATCCCTGCTTCCGCACTGGTTAAGAATCCGCCTGCGAAGGCAGGGGACACGGGGTCGAGCCCTGGTCCGGTAAGATTCCACGTGTTGAGCAGCAGCTAAGCCCGTGCAGCCCAGCTACTGGGCCTACGCTCTAAAACCCAGGAGCCACAAATACTGAGCCCTAATGCCACAACTACTGACGCCTGCACGCCGAGAGCACAGGCTCCGCAAGAAGAGAAGCCACCATGACGAAGAGTAGGCCCCAATCACTGCAACTAGAGAAAGCCCTCACCCAGCAACGGAGACCCAATGCAGCCAAAAACAAAGAAGCAAAATAAATGTAAAAAATTTATAAATATAAAAATATATAAAAGTTGGGGGTTTTTTTGTTTTTTGTTTTTTTCCAGCAAAAAGGGTTTATTCAGGAATAGCAGAAGAATTGCAATTCAGGACAAGCAAGCTATAGCAAAAGCCATAGGCAAGTCCCACAAACAAAGGACAGGAAGGAAACTTACTTTACACAGAAAGAGGAGGAAGCTGAGGGAGGTTGTTGTGAACCCAAGCCCATTGGAGAAAAGTGAAAGTTCAGGGTGATGACGGTTTCTCATTGCCAAACTGCTGATTTCTTGCAGGAGATGCAACGTACATGTTTTTCTGTTGGGGCCTGTAATCGATGATTCTTTCCTATTGATGCTTCTTCTGTTTGGGTCTGTAATTGATGATACTTCCTGTCTTTGGACTTGAGTGGTACCCCATGGGAGCTCCCACTTCTGGTCTCCCGACTTCATTTTAGCAACGTTTCCCTTTTTAGTTTTCAAACCCGTTACAAGGAATTTTGAATTTTCTAGTTTAATCTACTTTAATATTTTAGGAGACTTACTACATCAAAATATTAGCATTACAACCTGTGGCCCTAGCAACTTTCAAGTGTTCAGTAGCTACATGTGGCTTGTACCTATCATATTGGAGAGCACAGGTCAAAGGTGTAGCACAGCTAAAAGTACGATTTCTGGGCCACAGCATATAACTGTGTATGTATGACCCTCAGCTGATGCTGCCAAATTTTTTCCAACCTGTTGAACTTTTTTATACCCTTTCCAGAAATGAATAAGAATTTCCAGTGCTCTCCATCCTGTCAACATTTGGTTTTGTTTGTCCTTTTTTGTTAAAAGTAAGCTTTAGGGCTTCCCTGGTGGCGCAGTGGTTGAGAGTCTGCCTGCCAATGCAGGGGACACGGGTTTGTGCCCCGGTCCGGGAAGATCCCACATGCTGCAGTGGCTGGGCCCGTGAGCCATGGTCGCTGAGCGTGCGCGTTCAGAGCCTGTGCTCCGCAACGGGAGAGGCCGAAACAGTGAGAGGCCTACGTACCACCAAAAAAAAAAAAAAAGTAAGCTTTATTGAGGTGTAATTTACATAGTAAAATCTGCCAACATTAGATTATCCTACATTCTTTTCAATGATATCATTTCTGTGCAAAGCTGGATTTTGGTGCTTGCTGTGATAAAAAGCAAGGACCATGCAAAAATGAATGTGTAACGAGAAGCAAGGAGGCGACTGAGAAGGTTTCAGAGGTTGTGCAGTGCGCAGCATTAAGGTTATGATTCTGCTGTGTCAGAGCAGTGAAAACACAAGCCACGCTACTGAACTTTTGTAAAGCGAACACATAAGAATAGCCACAGCACCAGCCAGAAACCTACAAAATATAGAAACATATGTGAACCCAGAAAACAACAGCATTCCCCAAAGAAAGCGCTCTTGTCAGCCAACCTATCAGGAAATCAGGGCAAACGGGAAGCACAAAGACAGAGAGAATTTGCAGGCAACCAAAGATGATTCGTTAATTAAATCAATTTAATGTTAGTCAAAGGATTAAAGTTAACTCTAGGTCTTGAATTTGTAATTTAAGCTGACACATGATGGAACATGAGAATGTTGGAATCATATATTCGTATATATGGAATCACATATTAGATGACACCTAAAAATGTTTGCCAGAAATTGTAAGCGGAATAATTGAGTCGTCTGGTTTCTAGAATTACAAGTATTCATTCCTCTTTAAAGATATTAGTATATTTAATCTACTTGGCTAGTATATTTAATATACTTCAACACATAAATTTAAATGATTTTTTCAATGACATTGAAATCTTCCTGAATGTTTCCTTATTTAACTGGTACAACCAGTATAAGAAATTTAGGAAGTCCAACTTAACTCAGATGTTCAAGCTAAAATAAAGCCAAGACTTACATTCCAGAATATTATACCACCATTATTTTCTACATTATAAGATAATCTGAAAAAAAATATGTAGTCATTTTTAGACCAAAATTATTAAACCAATCTAAGTTTTATGAGTAACCTTGATAAAAACACACCACATGACATAAACATTTTAAATTTCGTTATATATAAAATGTATAAATTATTTAAATTGCTTAAAAGTATTAAGGGTCGTCTTTGTAATCAATTTCATTTCATTTCTCACTGTTCTTCCCAGTAATCAAGACCATTAATTTACTCTACAGCTAAATCTGTTATAGTTCCTTGTCACCAATTCAACAACAAAATTTTTCTTCATATAAATACCACATTGAAAGCATAATTAGTAATGCATTTTTCCCAGAAATTCTTAATTCTCTTATTTTATATTTACATAAGTGATTATTACTTTTCTGAAATTAATTGGGAAATTAATTTTTAATTAATTTAAATTTTTAGAGGCCAAATTTGTCTATTCTATCCTAAGGAATAGAAAGTATATTGTTTTGTTTCTGAGAAAATATATTTAAAGGTAAAAAAATTTATCAAACTAGTGGGCATTATTTAAGGTGAAAGCAGAGGCAATGATATGTATTAACAGCAACAGACAGTGAGGGAAACAAAATGAAATAAGTAAGCCACATTAGGTCCTTGAAGGAAGCTCATTAGTGAAAATCGGAGTACTTCTGTGATATGCTTTTGAGTCTCCAGGGTATGTATCTGTGCATGACGTCATTGCTCCTCATCCATCTGTATTAAGGACTGAACTGGCTTACAGTTCTGGAAGGTTTAAACTTGACTTGTAGGGTTGCCACAAGTGCTCATGTTGCTGACTTGGTTGCTTGTTTGTAATGATGTGTCTTTCCTCTGCTTACTGTAGTCTGAAGTAAGCAATCCCTAAAGGACATTTGTTTGAATTTTTTCAGTTATTTAGAAACTTGAGTATACCAATGAAAAGAAACCTGCGTATTCCAAGCTAAAAATTCAATACTCTTCCTGTAATAATCCCCTTATTACTGTGGAGCTCCTTATGAGGGAACCATTGCATATTAAGATCATCCTTATTGTAGCTACTACACTTTTGCAGTTATTGACAAGGATTGCATTGGCCCACGCGGTTTTTACCAAATAGTGGAAAGACAAGAGGTGGACAGCTTCTCACTGCTGCGGTGTCACATACCAGGAAATACCAGAATCCTCAGGACAAGCATCAGACAAAAAAGACTCATGGTCCAGATTAGCTGTCATCTTCTACCTAACAGGGAATGGATCCCTGTCAACCACCACCAAACAGGGATTATCCCCAGAAGTTCACTTCCTAGGATTAAAACCAGAATCCTGCACTGAGAGGAGAAATTAGTGATGCACAAATGAGACGGAGAGAGAGAAAATACCCTTGTCCAGTAACCACACAGTATGTAAAAGCCAAAATACTCAATTTCTGCACATGAGATTTAACAGAACAGAGGAAACATGAGCTAATAACTCTAAGGGTCCAGGTCTGAAGCAGGAACCTGTGGGGGGCAGGATTCTGTTGGCTCCCACAATGTGTCTTACATGGGCTAATTTTTATAGTCACAGCCAAAAAACACAGAAACAAACAAACAAACAAAAAAACTGACAAGGAATAACATAGAAACACTTATTCCCATGCTAATTCCCCTTTTTATACGAGGAAGGACAGGCATTAGATTGTTTTCATCAAATTAAAATTATAAGCAAAATTTATAAATAAAAGAGAAAAGGGGAGAAGGAAAAAACCTCTGGGATCAGTGAGATTCTTCTCTTTGGATAAGTTGCTTGGCAGGACGTTATCAAAGAGGTCATTCTGGGCAGTCTTCTCTGGACCCTGTTGGCTAGGTCAGCAGAGAAAACAATTACAGTTCTTGGAGAATTTTAAAAATAATCAATGTTGAGCTTTTGAACATATGCAATAGAATATCTCTGTGTAATGCCCACAATGTCCCTCTGTTGTCCTTCCCCTTAGTTATGTCGGGAGGGCACTGCTCCCTTTATTAGTTAGACTATCATAGAGAGATGTATAGAAAGATTTCCGTGTTGGCAAGTAAATGAAGAAAGGGACATTGAAAGACTGGAAAATAAAATGGAATATGATTTAGTCCCAATTCTGTGGAAGGAAAATTTGAAGGATTTAC
Organism: Orcinus orca; assembly: GCF_937001465.1. Taxonomy (NCBI): domain Eukaryota; kingdom Metazoa; phylum Chordata; class Mammalia; order Artiodactyla; family Delphinidae; genus Orcinus; species Orcinus orca. Next base: position 105,236,544 of record NC_064559.1, on the reverse strand, counting down.
CAACATTAGAAACACTAAAGGTAGCACTTGGACTTCCAGGTCCCTACGCTATGGAAACACATGCTCGAGTGGTCAGAGCTGTGTGTACGATAATGAGGGTTGCAGCATATTCGTCATCGTGAAACCATGAAACCAAGTAATACACAACCATGGAAGAAAGGCCTTTATCAAAAATAATGCAGAGGAGAATTATGATGATGAGTTCACTGCTAACATCATTCATAGAACAATTACTAACGTTCACACATGAAAAGTTTAAGACACATAAAATATGGCTTTCTTGTCCAAGTCTATAGACTTGGCCGAATAAAGACTATCCCACCAGACCGTGGATTCCTGAATCTCTTTCAGGAGGCCGTAAATTAGGCAAGTATAGAGGCCAATAGAGACGATAGACAATAGAGCTGGGAAGGGGAGTGTGGCCCAAGACTGGCAGCAGTCAGGAGGTGGACAGGACCCCAAACTGCATTCGGTAAATTTTGTGGGAGCAGATGTACAGGTAATAATCAGCATGGAACACCGGGAATGGTAATCAACACGGAAAACGCTGAATGAGTTCTAAAACTTCTCCCACCGTCCCTGGGTGGGCTCGAACCACCAACCTTCCCATTAACAGCCGTTCGCGCTAACCCACTGCACCACAGAGACAGCAGCACGTGACTCTTCCGGACTCTCTGTGGAGTAGACACTTACGAATTCCCAGGATGTGCCGCCTTTCTCGCAGGAAAATTGTACCAGTTCCACAGCCTCAGAAAAAAGGACGGTTTAGAGCAGTTAATCACACTGGACCTGAGACTGGGTCAAGGTCAGGAAAAGACAACACTAAGCCCTATTATCATAGGGCAGCCACGCATGCAGACAATTCTGACAAGCACTTGAGAATACTCCCCCCGCCTTTGCCGCATTTCCCATCTGCTCCTCTCATCCTCCCACTCACTACAGGGAAGGATTCGTCCTCACCTTTGTGTCCTGTCAGAACCCTTTACGCTCCCTGCAGGGCACAGAGACCCAGGCAACAGCCAAGGGGCAGCTGCACTTCCCTGAAGGGCCTTTCCCCAGGTAGGCGGTTCCAGCGCTCAGGCTGACCCAAGACCCCACTGCCCGCCAAGGCAACCGGGAGGAGACCGGAGGGCAGCCGGTCCGGGGGGATTCCTACTAGCACAGAACGTGCCTGGCCTGCACTTCGGGGGCAGCTGAATAAAACTCCTCCTGAAGCTTCTCTACAGCCTGAAGAGAACGGATTTCAGGTTCCTGAAAGGGCAAGGGGGCGGCCCCGCGAGGACAAAGGCTTCCCCTGGTCTTGGAGGACAAGTCCCGCAGAAGCTGGCTTTGAGAGACACGCCAAACGAAAGGAGCAATCTTGAGTGGAGATGTCTGCAAGGAACTCTCAAGTGGTGTCGCCATTCTTATATACGGAGAGAGAGTGAGAAACCCAACGTGGGAAAATGTTTACTGTGCACTTACGTATAGAATATACGATGTTATTACTCTTGCAACTTTTTTGTATGTTTCAAAGGGTTTTGGTTTTGGTTTTTCATGAATTTTTGGAACTCGAGTCCCCGATGCTCTTGGGATGAAAACTGTGTAAATAAGTCTTCGGGTTTGTAACATGCAGGGAGAAAAGAGCCGAGGAGAGAGCTGGCCAGCCCAGGCTGTTCATTACATCTCACCTCCTCCAGCCTGCGCGATGTCAAGGACCCTGAGGCCGGGACTCACCGGCATTTGGGGACTCAGTGCAGAAACTCTTCTGCATCTGAACCTTGAAGTAAACACACCTCTAGTCGGGGCAGGAAGAGGAAGACTCCTGCCAGTGGAGATACTGAAGGGGAAAAAAAAGGAAAAAAAAAAAAAAAGGAAAAAAGTCTTCCCTGACCGGGAATCGAACCCGGGCCGCAGCGGTGAAAGCGCCGAATCCTAGCCACTAGACCACCAGGGAACCATTGAAGGGCCTTAATTAGCGTTTCCAGTTGAAAGTTGTAAAAGTAAAGATTACACTTCAGAGACCCGGAGAGCAGGAACGAAGATTTCCCAGAAGCCCAGGGCTGAATGCAGCTGTGCAAGGCTCCCAGCCCTTGCCCGGCTGCTCATCACCCTTCACATCTGCAGTCTTGGGCGACGCTGTGGGCTCTGACACAGGACACAAGGTCCGTCCTGGTCTAGCTTCAGCGCTGTGTGCTGCCGAGCCAAGGTCATGCTCTCTTTCTGAAGCTCGGTTTTCTCTTGAGTCAGGTGCCGACTGGGATGTCAATAGGTGATGGGCGGATCCGTCCACTTCCCGCTGTCTGCCCTGGCTCTGGGGGCTCTCCTGGTTAACGGCACCGGTACGGGCTCCTTCCCCTCCGCGACCAGCTCAGTTCGTGGAGCCTGACATTGTTCATTTCCGTGTCTTTGGCTCGAGTCCCCGGTGCACAGTTGGGTTCGGTCTCTTTTGTTCCGTCACGCAAATCAAACTGTTGCGTAAGTGTGCCGAGGTGGGGGAAAGCCAAGTGTGAGGGATGAACTTGTGTGAAGCCAAGCCGGGGATGAACTCCTTGGTTTCCAGAGACATAACTCGCGTGCACATGTGCAAGAGATTTAGGCGCCTGCTTAGGAGGTGAGGGGATTTCCGGATGTAAAAATGAGCCGAAGTCAGCCTTGTCCTTTGCGCACTTGGGTCAGCTGGCTGTGGCCTGGACTCCGCAGTGACTCAGAGCGGAGAAAGGAGGGCTGGCTCCTAGCGCTGAGCAGGCTCTCAGGCAGCAACGGAACTCCTGGCCTGTCCCTTGGGGATGGAAAATGCAGCTGCGCCCGCTGCCTCAGCCCCTGCCTTTCGGCCGTTTTGCTTTTTTGAAAGGGAAGGTAAAAGTTTCAGAAAGGAAGAACGTCTGTTTCCGCCCGGTTTCGAACCGGGGACCTTTCGCGTGTGAGGCGAACGTGATAACCACTACACTACGGAAACACGGCAGGTGCTGTGGCTCAGTGACACATCCCTGAAATCCGTAGGTCCTGCCACCACTGCCCTACTCGCCAACTTTTTAAACTGAAGAATGAAACTTGAAGCCCCAAGACCTCTCATGAAAGGAGACTGCGGCTTCCGAGAGGCCCTGCTTTTAGGGCTCCGAGCCTGCCCAGAAGGGAGGACCCCCGAGCCTCCCACAGTCGGCCTTTGGGCTCCCGCACCGACCGCAGAGTCCTCGGATCCACAGCTATGCCCCCGAGTGCAGGGGTCGCCCCCGCTGACTCCTCAGCTCCCAGAAGCCGCGGGAGCCGGGGGTTCGCGCAAGTGCCCTTTGGGCCTAAGGGGAAAAGGTAGAGAATTAGGTTCATTCGAATCAGCTTCTCTCTCTCTGGAGCTGAAACTGTGGGTCCTAGCTGCATTTCGCCGAAGCCTTCAAACAGAATTCCTTTAATCCACACTTGACTTAGTCGTTTTCAGGGTGAATGCCAACTTGCTACAAACACCCTGTCATAACTGAAGGAGGAAATCTACAACTTCCAGGTAAATTCTATTTTCTTCCTTTCATTTCTTCAAACAAGAACAACCAAAAAGACAGGTCACTGGTACATACTTGCACTTTTCTTCTAATGCTTAAGATATGTCTATCTATGAAAAGCTCTTGCTATAGAAACATATGCAAGAGATGGTCTACCATGAGCTAAACAATCGTCATGCCTGCCCAGGGTCCAAGAAGCTGATGAAGTTGGATCCAGTCCCCCACTGCCTTTAGATCACCAGTTAGATCACCATCCAAACCAGCCAGTTTTCCAGATGCAGGTCACTAATATGAGGGACAAGAGGTCAGCTAAACAATCGGAATTTGTTCTGGGGAATGTTGAAGGTCAGCAGTGGTACAGTTAGAAGGGGAAATAAAAGACTTCACAATAAGGATAATAGCAGCTTTCTCGAGCTTTACTGAGTGACCAGCACTGTTCCTCAGTGCTTTACTGTGGAATAACTTCCTAAGTCCACATAACAACCCTGGAAGATAGTGTAGGACTTTACCACCCTTGTTGCAGATAAGAACACTGAGGCACTGAAAAGCTGAGCTAACCTTTTCAGGGTCTCACCCCCGTGACAGTGAGAGCCAGCACTCAGACCCAGGCACTTTGCCTCCAGAGCCCTTCCCCTTGGCCACCATGCTCATGGGTAACTGAGAAAACTTCACTGAGATTTGCATCCCTTCCTTGTTCAACCTCCAAGATTTCAAAGGAAAAGAAAATTGAAAGGTAGGCCTACAAAACTCCCCAAACTAATTAATGAAATGAAGAAGAAGAAGAGGAGAAAGAGGAAAGAGGACCTTTGGAGAAGCAACGACGTTAGACGCAGAGAGAATGACGATGAGCTTGTTAAACACATACTAACTGGAAACTGTCTATTTAAAGACTAAGAAAGACCTATCTTTCAACAATTTAAGGCCTAAACTTTCCTTTTCCATGGCAGTCTCTACCCAAGAATACATTTCAAAGCTCCCAATATAGTGTATACACATGTTAGTATGAAAATCATACTTCAACATTAGTGGTAAAGAGATTATTTTTGAATTTTGTTTATTTTTTATACAGCAGGTTCTTATTAGCAGTTTTATACATATTAGTGTATATATGTCAATCCCAATCTCCCAATTCAGCCCACCACCACAAACCCCTCTGCCGCTTTCCCCGCGTTGGTGTCCATACGTTTGTTCTCTACAGCTGTGTCTCTCTTTCTGCCCTGCAAACTGGTTCATCTGTACCATTTTGCTAGGTTCCACATATATGCGTTAATATACGATATTTCTTTCCCTCTTTCTGACTTACTTCAAGTAGTAAAGCGATTTTGAATGAGTTAGCTCACATGGTTCCTAATAAAAATGGGAGACAGTTATTAGGATGTTGTCATTAAAAAAGACAGGATTTATAAAAGAGCCAGAAAAGAGAAGAGAGGAAACACACACACACACGCACATACACACAAACACACACACAAAGCCTGAGAAAGGGGAGTTTTCCCTTTCCTTGAGGAACTGATAGCGGAAAGCCATCAAACACCTAGTCTGGACGGGTTAATCTCGTGACGTTCCGAACTAACAAGGTAAACGCTTTTGGCTATGTGTGGAGGCTCCAAAAATTCTTCAGAGTTTAGTGGTGACGTGAATGTGGCGGCTTTTCTTAGTGTACGACCTGCCAGTGTCCTCCCTTTGGCACCTCTGAGTTACTTAAGCCTAATTGAACTACTTTCCTCATCAGAATTTCTCAATTTCATATACCCTCCCCCTTCCTTGACTCATATTGATTCTTAACAGAGCAAGATTTGATCATGAACACTTGCTTCTCTCTTTGCCGCAGTATGAACAGTGGAATGTCAGCTTAGGGTCATGGTTGTGAGCAACATATAAGTAAGTAGTCAGACATCCGATACTGAAGGGAAGCCAAAAATCTGAGGACAACAAAAATATCCCAGTAAGTACTTTGAACTTACTTTTCCTCCTAGCCCAGGACAAAGCAGAAGAAAAAGTATCAACATCACTTTAACAATAACCAAGTGGCATTAAACTTTTAAAAAATGAGGCATAATATGCATAAAGTACAAAGAGTGTACAGTTCCCAAACCATTACCTGTGTACACCAACGTGAATAACTGATGAAGCAACCTGAATAACTAAGGTATGGAAAATGACCAGACCACAAGAGGCTTCCTCATGACTCTTCCCATGCAAGAGCTCAGAGGACTCACGCACATACCCCTCCCAACCTCTCTGCCTGTCACTTTCACATAAATTGCATCACAGGGCATGCACTGGGGTTGGGGGCCTGGGGGGGCATGGGTCTGACTTCTTTCACTCAGCATCATGTCTATGAAATTTAACCCTATTTTTCACACAGTTCTTTGTCTCTGTGTAGTCGTTGTAAGAATATAACTCTCCATAGATTTCTACTGTTGGACATTTCACTTGTTTCCAGTTGAGGATATTCTGAAAAGGTATGAACATTTTTTTTTTGACTTTTGGTGGACATACTCATTTTTCTAGGGCACCCCATTCCAGCAGAATAATGCCAGTGTTGACTTTAAAAATAATACTTTTGGGAGCTTCCCCGGTTGCACATTGGTTAAGAATCCGCATTGGTTAAGAATCCGCCTGCCAAGGCAGGGGACACGGGGTCAAGCCCTGGTCTGGGAAGATCCCACGTGTTGTGGAGCAACTAAGCCCGTGCACCCCAGCCACTGAGCCTATGCTCTAGAGCCCGTGAGCCACAACTATTGACCCGTCATGCCACAACTACGGACGCCTGCGCGCCAAGATCCCATGCTCCGCCACAAAAGAAGCCACCACGATGAAGAGTAGGCCCCAATCACTGCAACTAGAGAAAGCCATAGCCGAGCAACGGAGACCCAACGCAGCCAAAAACAAAGAAGCAAAATAAATGTAAAAACTTTACAAATGTAAAAATATATAAAAGTTGGGATTTTTTTTGTTTTTTTCCAGCAAAAACGGTTTATTCAGGAATAGCGGAAGAATTGCAATTCAGGACAAGCAAGCTATAGCAAAAGCCATAGGGAAGTCCCACAAACAAAAGACAGGAAGGAACTTTACTTAACAGAAAGAGGAGGAAGCTGAGGGAGGTTGTTTTGAAACCAAGCCCTTTGAAGAAAAGTGAAAGTTCAGGGTGATGATTGTTTCTCATTGCCAAGTTGCTGGTTTCCTGCAGGAGATGCAAGGTACATGTTTTTCTGTTGGGGCCTGTGATCCATGATTCTTTCCTATTGATGCTTCTTCTGTCTGGGTCTGTAATTGACGATACTTCCTGTCTTTGAACTTGAGTGGTACCCCATGAGAGCTCCCACTTCTGGTCTCCCGACTTCATTTTAGTGACGTTTCACTTTATTAGTTTTCAAACTTGTCACAAGGAATTTTGATTTTTCTAGTTTAATCTATTTTAATGCTTTAAGAGACTTAGTACATCAGACTAGTATCATTACACCTTGTGGCCCTAGCAACTTTCAAGTGTTCAGTAGCTACATGTGGCTTGTCCCTATCATATTGGAGAGCACAGGTCAAAGGTGTAGCACAGCTAAAAGTACGATTTCTGGGCCACAGCATATAACTGTGTATGTATGACCCTCAGTTGATGCTGCCAAATTTTTTTCCAACCTGTTGAACATTTTTATACACTTTCCAGAAATGAATAAGAATTTCCAGTGCTGTCCATCCTGTCAACATTTGGTTGTGTTTGCCCTTTTTTGTTAAAAGTAAGCTTTATTGAGGTGTAATTTACATAGTAAAATCTGCCAACATTAGATTCTCCTACAATCTTTTCAATGATATCATTTCTGTGCAAAGCTGGATTTTGGTGCTTGCTGTGATAAAAAGCAAGGGCCATGGAAAAATGAATGTGTAACGAGAAGCAAGGAGGCGATTGAGAAGGTTTCAGAGGCTGTGCAGTGCGCAGCATTAAGGTTATGATTCTGCTGTGTCAGAGCAGTGAAAACACAAGCCACGCTACTGAATTTTTGTCAAGGGGACACATAAGAATAGCCACAGCACCAGCCACAAACCTACAAAATAGGTGAGCCCAGAAATCTGTGAACCCAGAAAACAACAGCATTCCGCAACGAAAGCACTGTTGTCAGCCAACCTATCAGGAAATCAGGGCAAACGGGAAGCACAAAGACAGAGAGAATTTGCAGGCAACCAAAGATGATTCGTTAATTAAATCAATTTAATGTTAGTCAAAGTTTTAAATTTAACTCTAGATGTTGAATTTGTAATTTAAGCTGACACATGATGGAACATGAGAATGTTGGAATCATATATTCGTATATATGGAATTACATATTAGATGACACCTAAAAATATTTACCAGAAATTGTAAGCGGAATAATTGAGTTGTCTGGTTTCTAGAATTACAAGTATTCATTCCTCTTTAAAGATATTAGTATATTTAATGTACTTGGCTAGTATATTTAATATACTTCAACACATAAATTTAAATGATTTTTTCAATGACATTGAAATCTTCCTGAATATGTTTCCTTATTTAGCTGCTACAACCAGTATAAGAGATTTAAGAAGTCCAACATAACTCAGATGTTTAAGCCAAAATAAAGCCAAGACTTACATACCAGAATATTATACAACCATTATTTTCTACATTATAAGATAATCTGAAAAAATATATATAGTTATTTTTAGACCAAAATTATTAAACCAATCTAAGTGTTCTGAGTAACGTCGATAAAAACACACCACATGACATAAACATTTTAAATGTCATTATATATAAAATGTATAAATTATTTAAATTGCTTAAAAGTATTAAGGGTTGTCTTTGTAATCAATTTCATTTCATTTCTCACTGTTCTTCCCAGTAATCAAGACCATTAATTTAATCTACAGCTGAATCTCTTATAGTTCCTTGTCACCAATTCAACAACAAAAATTTTCCTCATATAAATACCACATTGAAAGCATAAGTAGTAATGCATTTTTCCCAGAAATTCTTAATTTTCTTATTTTATATTTACCTAAGTGATTATTACTTTTCTGAAATTAATTGGGAAATTAATTTTTAATTAATTTAAACTTTTAGAGGCCCAATTTGTCTATTCTATCCCAAGGAATATAAAATATATTGTTTTGTTTCTGAGAAAATATATTTAAAGGGAAAAAAATTTATCAAACTAGTGCTCATTATTTAAGGTGAAAGCAGAGGCAACGACATGTATTAACAGCAACTGACAGTGAGGGAAACAAAATGAAATAAGTCAGCCACATTAGGTCCTTGAAGGAAGCTCATCAGTGAAAATCGGAGTGCTTCTGTGATATGCTTTTGAGTCTCCAGGGTATGTATCTGTGCATGACGTCATTGCTCCTCATCCATCTGTCTTAAGGACTGAACTGGCTTACAGTTCTGGAAGGTTTAAATCTTGACTTGTAGGGTTGCCACAAGTGCTCATGTTGCTGACTTGGTTGCTTGTTTGTAATGATGTGTCTTTCCTCTGCTTTCTGTAGTCTGATGTAAGGAATCCCTAAATGACATTTGTTTGAATTTTTTCAGTTATTTAGAAACTTGAGTATACCAATGAAAAGAAAGCTGCGTATTCCACGCTAAAAATTCAATATTCTTTCTGTATTAATCCCCCTCATTACTCTGGAGCTCCATTTGAGGGAACCATTGCATATTAAGATCATCCTTATTGTAGCTACTACACTTTTGGAGAAATTAGTGATGCAAAAATGAGAGGGAGAGAGAGAGAGAGAGATAATACCCTTGTCCAGTAACCACACAGTATGTAAAAGCCAAAATACTCAATTTCTGCACATGAGATTTAACAGAACAGAGGAAACATGAGCTAATAACTCTAGGGGTCCAGGTCTGAAGCAGGAACCTGTGGGGGGGCAGGATTCTGTTGGCTCCCACGATGTGTCTTAGATGGGCTAATTTTTATAGTCACAGCCAAAAAACACAGAAACAAAGAAAAAAACAAACAACTGACAAGGAATAACATAGAAACACTTATTCACATGCTAATTCCCCTTTTTATACGGGGAAGGACAGGCATTAGATTGTTTTCATCAATTTAAAAGTATAAGCAAAATTTATAAATAACAGAGAAAACGGGAGAAGGAAAAAACCTCTGGGATCAGTGAGATTCTTCTCTTTGGATAAGTTGCTTGGCAGGACGTTATCAAAGAGGTCATTCTGGGCAGTCTTCTCTGGACCCTGTTGACTAGGTCAGCAGAGAAAACAATTACAGTTATTGGAGGATTTTAAAAATATTCAATGTTGAGCTTTCGAACAAATGCAATAGAATATCTCTGTGTAATGCCCACAATGTCCCTCTGTTGTCCTTCCCCTTAGTTATGACAGGAGGGCACTGCTCCCTTTATTAGTTAGACTATCATAGAGAGATGTATAGAAAGATTTCCGTGTTGGCAAGTAAATGAAGAAAGGGACATTGAAAGACTGGAAAATAAAATGGAATATGATTTAGTCCCAGTTCTGTGGAAGGAAAATTTGAAGGATTTACCAACATTAGAAACACTAAAGGTAGCACTTGCACTTCCAGTTCCCTATGCTATGGAAACACTTTCATGAGTGGTCAGAGGTGTGTGTACGATAATGATGGTTGCAGCATATTTGTCATCGTGAAACCATGAAAGCAAGTAATACACAACCATGGAAGAAAGGCCTTTATCAAAAATAATGCAGAGGAGAATTATGATGATGAGTTCACTGCTAACATCATTCATAGAACAATTACTAACGTTCACACATGAAAAGTTTAAGACACATAAAATATGACTTTCAGTCCAAGTCTATAGACTTGCCGAATAAAGACTATCCCACCAGACCGTGGATTCCTGGATCTCTTTCAGGAGGCCGTAAATTAGGCAAGTATAGAGTCCAATAGAGACGACAGACAATAGAGCTGGGAAGGGGAGTGTAGCCCAAGACTGGCAGCAGTCGGGAGGTGGACAGGACCCCGAACTGCATTCGGTAAATTTTGTGGGAGCAAATGTACAGCTAATAATCAGCATGGAACACCGGGAATGGTAATCAACACGGAAAACGCTGAATGAGTTCTAAAACCTCTCCCACCGTCCCTGGGTGGGCTCGAACCACCAACCCTTCTATTAACAGGCGATCGCACTAACCCACTGCACCACAGAGACAGCAACACGTGACTCTTCTGGACTCTCTGTGGAGTAGACACTTACGAATTCCCAGAATGTGCCGCCTTTCTCACCGGAAAATTGTACCAGTTCCACAGCCTCAGAAAAACGGACGGTTTAGAGCACTTAATCACACTGGACCTAGACTGGGTCAAGGTCAGGAAAAGACAACACTAAGCACTAGTATCACAGGGCAGCCACCCATGCAGACAATTCTGACAAGCACTTGAGAATACTCCCCTGCCTTTGACGCATTTCCCATCTGCTCCTCTCATCCTCCCACTCACTACAGGGAAGGATTCGTCACCTTTGTGTCCTGTCAGAACACTTTACGCTCCCTGCAGGGCACAGAGATCCAGGCAACAGCCAAGGGGCAGCTGCACTTACCTGAAGGGCCTTTCCCGAGGTAGGGGGTTCCAGCGCTCAGGCTGACCCAAGACCCCACTGCCCGCCAAGGCAACCGGGAGGAGACCGGAGGGCAGCCGGTCCAGGGGGATTCCTACTAGCACAGAACGTGTCTGGCCTGCACTTCGGGGGGAGCTGAATAAAACTCCTCCTGAAGCTTCTCTACAACCTGAAGAGAACGGATTTCAGGTTCCTGAAAGGGCAAGGGGGCGTCCCCGCGAGGACAAAGGCTTCCCCTGGTCTTGGAGGACAAGTCCCGCAGAAGCTGGCTTTGAGAGACACGCCAAACGAAAGGAGCAATCTTGAGTGGAGATGTCTGCAAGGAACTCTCAAGTGGTGTCGCCATTCTTATAGACGGAGAGAGAGTGAGAAACCCAACGTGGGAAAATGTTTACTGTGCACTTACGTATAGAATATACGATGTTATTACTCTTGCAACTTTTTTGTATGTTTCAAAGGGTTTTGGTTTTGGTTTTTCATGAATTTTTGGAACTCGAGTCCCCGATGCTCTTGGGATGAAAACTCTGTAAATAAGCCTTCGGGTTTGTAACATGCAGGGAGAAAAGAGCCGAGGCGAGATCTGGCCAGCCCAGGCTGTTCATTACATCTCACCTCCTCCAGCCGGCGCGATGTCAAGGATCCTGAGGCCAGGACTCACCGGCATTTGGGGACTCAGTGCAGAAGCTCTTCTGCATCTGAACCTTGAAGTAAACACAGCTCTAGTCGGGGCAGGAAGAGGAAGACTCCTGCCAGTGGAGATACTGAAGGGAAAAAAAAGGAAAAAAAAAAAGAAAAAATAGGCTTCCCTGACCGGGAATCGAACCCGGGCCGCAGCGGTGAAAGCGCCGAATCCTAGCCACTAGACCACCAGGGAACCATTGAGGGGCCTCGACTTCGACTCTCCAGATGAAAACTGTAAAAGTAAAGATTACACTTCAGAGACCCGGAGAGCAGGAACGGAGATTTCCCAGAAGCCCAGGGCTGAATGCAGCTGTGCAAGGCTCCCAGCCCTTGCCCGGCTGCTCATCACCCTTCACATCTGCAGTCTTGGGCGACGCTGTGGGCTCTGACACAGGACACAAGGTCCGTCCTGGTCTAGCTTCAGCGCTGTGTGCTGCCGAGCCAAGGTCATGCTCTCTTTCTGAAGCTCGGTTTTCTCTTGAGTCAGGTGCCGACTGGGATGTCAATAGGTGATGGGCGGATCCGTCCACTTCCCGCTGTCTGCCCTGGCTCTGGGGGCTCTCCTGGTTAACGGCACCGGTACGGGCTCCTTCCCCTTCGCGACCAGCTCAGTTCGTGGAGCCTGACATTGTTCATTTCCGTGTCTTTGGCTCGAGTCCCCGGTGCACAGTTGGGTTCGGTCTCTTTTGTTCCGTCACGCAAATCAAACTGTTGCGTAAGTGTGCCGAGGTGGGGGAAAGCCAAGTGTGAGGGATGAACTTGTGTGAAGCCAAGCCGGGGATGAACTCCTTGGTTTCCAGAGACATAACTCGCGTGCACATGTGCAAGAGATTTAGGCGCCTGCTTAGGAGGTGAGGGGATTTCCGGATGTAAAAATGAGCCGAAGTCAGCCTTGTCCTTTGCGCACTTGGGTCAGCTGGCTGTGGCCTGGACTCCGCAGTGACTCAGAGCGGAGAAAGGAGGGCTGGCTCCTAGCGCTGAGCAGGCTCTCAGGCAGCAACGGAACTCCTGGCCTGTCCCTTGGGGATGGAAAATGCAGCTGCGCCCGCTGCCTCAGCCCCTGCCTTTCGGCCGTTTTGCTTTTTTGAAAGGGAAGGTAAAAGTTTCAGAAAGGAAGAACGTCTGTTTCCGCCCGGTTTCGAACCGGGGACCTTTCGCGTGTGAGGCGAACGTGATAACCACTACACTACGGAAACACGGCAGGTGCTGTGGCTCAGTGACACATCCCTGAAATCCGTAGGTCCTGCCACCACTGCCCTACTCGCCAACTTTTTAAACTGAAGAATGAAACTTGAAGCCCCAAGACCTCTCATGAAAGGAGACTGCGGCTTCCGAGAGGCCCTGCTTTTAGGGCTCCGAGCCTGCCCAGAAGGGAGGACCCCCGAGCCTCCCACAGTCGGCCTTTGGGCTCCCGCACCGACCGCAGAGTCCTCGGATCCACAGCTATGCCCCCGAGTGCAGGGGTCGCCCCCGCTGACTCCTCAGCTCCCAGAAGCCGCGGGAGCCGGGGGTTCGCGCAAGTGCCCTTTGGGCCTAAGGGGAAAAGGTAGAGAATTAGGTTCATTCGAATCAGCTTCTCTCTCTCTGGAGCTGAAACTGTGGGTCCTAGCTGCATTTCGCCGAAGCCTTCAAACAGAATTCCTTTAATCCACACTTGACTTAGTCGTTTTCAGGGTGAATGCCAACTTGCTACAAACACCCTGTCATAACTGAAGGAGGAAATCTACAACTTCCAGGTAAATTCTATTTTCTTCCTTTCATTTCTTCAAACAAGAACAACCAAAAAGACAGGTCACTGGTACATACTTGCACTTTTCTTCTAATGCTTAAGATATGTCTATCTATGAAAAGCTCTTGCTATAGAAACATATGCAAGAGATGGTCTACCATGAGCTAAACAATCGTCATGCCTGCCCAGGGTCCAAGAAGCTGATGAAGTTGGATCCAGTCCCCCACTGCCTTTAGATCACCAGTTAGATCACCATCCAAACCAGCCAGTTTTCCAGATGCAGGTCACTAATATGAGGGACAAGAGGTCAGCTAAACAATCGGAATTTGTTCTGGGGAATGTTGAAGGTCAGCAGTGGTACAGTTAGAAGGGGAAATAAAAGACTTCACAATAAGGATAATAGCAGCTTTCTCGAGCTTTACTGAGTGACCAGCACTGTTCCTCAGTGCTTTACTGTGGAATAACTTCCTAAGTCCACATAACAACCCTGGAAGATAGTGTAGGACTTTACCACCCTTGTTGCAGATAAGAACACTGAGGCACTGAAAAGCTGAGCTAACCTTTTCAGGGTCTCACCCCCGTGACAGTGAGAGCCAGCACTCAGACCCAGGCACTTTGCCTCCAGAGCCCTTCCCCTTGGCCACCATGCTCATGGGTAACTGAGAAAACTTCACTGAGATTTGCATCCCTTCCTTGTTCAACCTCCAAGATTTCAAAGGAAAAGAAAATTGAAAGGTAGGCCTACAAAACTCCCCAAACTAATTAATGAAATGAAGAAGAAGAAGAGGAGAAAGAGGAAAGAGGACCTTTGGAGAAGCAACGACGTTAGACGCAGAGAGAATGACGATGAGCTTGTTAAACACATACTAACTGGAAACTGTCTATTTAAAGACTAAGAAAGACCTATCTTTCAACAATTTAAGGCCTAAACTTTCCTTTTCCATGGCAGTCTCTACCCAAGAATACATTTCAAAGCTCCCAATATAGTGTATACACATGTTAGTATGAAAATCATACTTCAACATTAGTGGTAAAGAGATTATTTTTGAATTTTGTTTATTTTTTATACAGCAGGTTCTTATTAGCAGTTTTATACATATTAGTGTATATATGTCAATCCCAATCTCCCAATTCAGCCCACCACCACAAACCCCTCTGCCGCTTTCCCCGCGTTGGTGTCCATACGTTTGTTCTCTACAGCTGTGTCTCTCTTTCTGCCCTGCAAACTGGTTCATCTGTACCATTTTGCTAGGTTCCACATATATGCGTTAATATACGATATTTCTTTCCCTCTTTCTGACTTACTTCAAGTAGTAAAGCGATTTTGAATGAGTTAGCTCACATGGTTCCTAATAAAAATGGGAGACAGTTATTAGGATGTTGTCATTAAAAAAGACAGGATTTATAAAAGAGCCAGAAAAGAGAAGAGAGGAAACACACACACACACGCACATACACACAAACACACACACAAAGCCTGAGAAAGGGGAGTTTTCCCTTTCCTTGAGGAACTGATAGCGGAAAGCCATCAAACACCTAGTCTGGACGGGTTAATCTCGTGACGTTCCGAACTAACAAGGTAAACGCTTTTGGCTATGTGTGGAGGCTCCAAAAATTCTTCAGAGTTTAGTGGTGACGTGAATGTGGCGGCTTTTCTTAGTGTACGACCTGCCAGTGTCCTCCCTTTGGCACCTCTGAGTTACTTAAGCCTAATTGAACTACTTTCCTCATCAGAATTTCTCAATTTCATATACCCTCCCCCTTCCTTGACTCATATTGATTCTTAACAGAGCAAGATTTGATCATGAACACTTGCTTCTCTCTTTGCCGCAGTATGAACAGTGGAATGTCAGCTTAGGGTCATGGTTGTGAGCAACATATAAGTAAGTAGTCAGACATCCGATACTGAAGGGAAGCCAAAAATCTGAGGACAACAAAAATATCCCAGTAAGTACTTTGAACTTACTTTTCCTCCTAGCCCAGGACAAAGCAGAAGAAAAAGTATCAACATCACTTTAACAATAACCAAGTGGCATTAAACTTTTAAAAAATGAGGCATAATATGCATAAAGTACAAAGAGTGTACAGTTCCCAAACCATTACCTGTGTACACCAACGTGAATAACTGATGAAGCAACCTGAATAACTAAGGTATGGAAAATGACCAGACCACAAGAGGCTTCCTCATGACTCTTCCCATGCAAGAGCTCAGAGGACTCACGCACATACCCCTCCCAACCTCTCTGCCTGTCACTTTCACATAAATTGCATCACAGGGCATGCACTGGGGTTGGGGGCCTGGGGGGGCATGGGTCTGACTTCTTTCACTCAGCATCATGTCTATGAAATTTAACCCTATTTTTCACACAGTTCTTTGTCTCTGTGTAGTCGTTGTAAGAATATAACTCTCCATAGATTTCTACTGTTGGACATTTCACTTGTTTCCAGTTGAGGATATTCTGAAAAGGTATGAACATTTTTTTTTTGACTTTTGGTGGACATACTCATTTTTCTAGGGCACCCCATTCCAGCAGAATAATGCCAGTGTTGACTTTAAAAATAATACTTTTGGGAGCTTCCCCGGTTGCACATTGGTTAAGAATCCGCATTGGTTAAGAATCCGCCTGCCAAGGCAGGGGACACGGGGTCAAGCCCTGGTCTGGGAAGATCCCACGTGTTGTGGAGCAACTAAGCCCGTGCACCCCAGCCACTGAGCCTATGCTCTAGAGCCCGTGAGCCACAACTATTGAGCCGTCATGCCACAACTACGGACGCCTGCGCGCCAAGATCCCATGCTCCGCCACAAAAGAAGCCACCACGATGAAGAGTAGGCCCCAATCACTGCAACTAGAGAAAGCCATAGCCGAGCAACGGAGACCCAACGCAGCCAAAAACAAAGAAGCAAAATAAATGTAAAAACTTTACAAATGTAAAAATATATAAAAGTTGGGATTTTTTTTGTTTTTTTCCAGCAAAAACGGTTTATTCAGGAATAGCGGAAGAATTGCAATTCAGGACAAGCAAGCTATAGCAAAAGCCATAGGGAAGTCCCACAAACAAAACACAGGAAGGAACTTTACTTAACAGAAAGAGGAGGAAGCTGAGGGAGGTTGTTTTGAAACCAAGCCCTTTGAAGAAAAGTGAAAGTTCAGGGTGATGATTGTTTCTCATTGCCAAGTTGCTGGTTTCCTGCAGGAGATGCAAGGTACATGTTTTTCTGTTGGGGCCTGTGATCCATGATTCTTTCCTATTGATGCTTCTTCTGTCTGGGTCTGTAATTGACGATACTTCCTGTCTTTGAACTTGAGTGGTACCCCATGAGAGCTCCCACTTCTGGTCTCCCGACTTCATTTTAGTGACGTTTCACTTTATTAGTTTTCAAACTTGTCACAAGGAATTTTGATTTTTCTAGTTTAATCTATTTTAATGCTTTAAGAGACTTAGTACATCAGACTAGTATCATTACACCTTGTGGCCCTAGCAACTTTCAAGTGTTCAGTAGCTACATGTGGCTTGTCCCTATCATATTGGAGAGCACAGGTCAAAGGTGTAGCACAGCTAAAAGTACGATTTCTGGGCCACAGCATATAACTGTGTATGTATGACCCTCAGTTGATGCTGCCAAATTTTTTTCCAACCTGTTGAACATTTTTATACACTTTCCAGAAATGAATAAGAATTTCCAGTGCTGTCCATCCTGTCAACATTTGGTTGTGTTTGCCCTTTTTTGTTAAAAGTAAGCTTTATTGAGGTGTAATTTACATAGTAAAATCTGCCAACATTAGATTCTCCTACAATCTTTTCAATGATATCATTTCTGTGCAAAGCTGGATTTTGGTGCTTGCTGTGATAAAAAGCAAGGGCCATGGAAAAATGAATGTGTAACGAGAAGCAAGGAGGCGATTGAGAAGGTTTCAGAGGCTGTGCAGTGCGCAGCATTAAGGTTATGATTCTGCTGTGTCAGAGCAGTGAAAACACAAGCCACGCTACTGAATTTTTGTCAAGGGGACACATAAGAATAGCCACAGCACCAGCCACAAACCTACAAAATAGGTGAGCCCAGAAATCTGTGAACCCAGAAAACAACAGCATTCCGCAACGAAAGCACTGTTGTCAGCCAACCTATCAGGAAATCAGGGCAAACGGGAAGCACAAAGACAGAGAGAATTTGCAGGCAACCAAAGATGATTCGTTAATTAAATCAATTTAATGTTAGTCAAAGTTTTAAATTTAACTCTAGATGTTGAATTTGTAATTTAAGCTGACACATGATGGAACATGAGAATGTTGGAATCATATATTCGTATATATGGAATTACATATTAGATGACACCTAAAAATATTTACCAGAAATTGTAAGCGGAATAATTGAGTTGTCTGGTTTCTAGAATTACAAGTATTCATTCCTCTTTAAAGATATTAGTATATTTAATGTACTTGGCTAGTATATTTAATATACTTCAACACATAAATTTAAATGATTTTTTCAATGACATTGAAATCTTCCTGAATATGTTTCCTTATTTAGCTGCTACAACCAGTAGAAGAGATTTAAGAAGTCCAACATAACTCAGATGTTTAAGCCAAAATAAAGCCAAGACTTACATACCAGAATATTATACAACCATTATTTTCTACATTATAAGATAATCTGAAAAAATATATATAGTTATTTTTAGACCAAAATTATTAAACCAATCTAAGTGTTCTGAGTAACGTCGATAAAAACACACCACATGACATAAACATTTTAAATGTCATTATATATAAAATGTATAAATTATTTAAATTGCTTAAAAGTATTAAGGGTTGTCTTTGTAATCAATTTCATTTCATTTCTCACTGTTCTTCCCAGTAATCAAGACCATTAATTTAATCTACAGCTGAATCTCTTATAGTTCCTTGTCACCAATTCAACAACAAAAATTTTCCTCATATAAATACCACATTGAAAGCATAAGTAGTAATGCATTTTTCCCAGAAATTCTTAATTTTCTTATTTTATATTTACCTAAGTGATTATTACTTTTCTGAAATTAATTGGGAAATTAATTTTTAATTAATTTAAACTTTTAGAGGCCCAATTTGTCTATTCTATCCCAAGGAATATAAAATATATTGTTTTGTTTCTGAGAAAATATATTTAAAGGGAAAAAAATTTATCAAACTAGTGCTCATTATTTAAGGTGAAAGCAGAGGCAACGACATGTATTAACAGCAACTGACAGTGAGGGAAACAAAATGAAATAAGTCAGCCACATTAGGTCCTTGAAGGAAGCTCATCAGTGAAAATCGGAGTGCTTCTGTGATATGCTTTTGAGTCTCCAGGGTATGTATCTGTGCATGACGTCATTGCTCCTCATCCATCTGTCTTAAGGACTGAACTGGCTTACAGTTCTGGAAGGTTTAAATCTTGACTTGTAGGGTTGCCACAAGTGCTCATGTTGCTGACTTGGTTGCTTGTTTGTAATGATGTGTCTTTCCTCTGCTTTCTGTAGTCTGATGTAAGGAATCCCTAAATGACATTTGTTTGAATTTTTTCAGTTATTTAGAAACTTGAGTATACCAATGAAAAGAAAGCTGCGTATTCCACGCTAAAAATTCAATATTCTTTCTGTATTAATCCCCCTCATTACTCTGGAGCTCCATTTGAGGGAACCATTGCATATTAAGATCATCCTTATTGTAGCTACTACACTTTTGGAGAAATTAGTGATGCAAAAATGAGAGGGAGAGAGAGAGAGAGAGATAATACCCTTGTCCAGTAACCACACAGTATGTAAAAGCCAAAATACTCAATTTCTGCACATGAGATTTAACAGAACAGAGGAAACATGAGCTAATAACTCTAGGGGTCCAGGTCTGAAGCAGGAACCTGTGGGGGGGCAGGATTCTGTTGGCTCCCACGATGTGTCTTAGATGGGCTAATTTTTATAGTCACAGCCAAAAAACACAGAAACAAAGAAAAAAACAAACAACTGACAAGGAATAACATAGAAACACTTATTCACATGCTAATTCCCCTTTTTATACGGGGAAGGACAGGCATTAGATTGTTTTCATCAATTTAAAAGTATAAGCAAAATTTATAAATAACAGAGAAAACGGGAGAAGGAAAAAACCTCTGGGATCAGTGAGATTCTTCTCTTTGGATAAGTTGCTTGGCAGGACGTTATCAAAGAGGTCATTCTGGGCAGTCTTCTCTGGACCCTGTTGACTAGGTCAGCAGAGAAAACAATTACAGTTATTGGAGGATTTTAAAAATATTCAATGTTGAGCTTTCGAACAAATGCAATAGAATATCTCTGTGTAATGCCCACAATGTCCCTCTGTTGTCCTTCCCCTTAGTTATGACAGGAGGGCACTGCTCCCTTTATTAGTTAGACTATCATAGAGAGATGTATAGAAAGATTTCCGTGTTGGCAAGTAAATGAAGAAAGGGACATTGAAAGACTGGAAAATAAAATGGAATATGATTTAGTCCCAGTTCTGTGGAAGGAAAATTTGAAGGATTTACCAACATTAGAAACACTAAAGGTAGCACTTGCACTTCCAGTTCCCTATGCTATGGAAACACTTTCATGAGTGGTCAGAGGTGTGTGTACGATAATGATGGTTGCAGCATATTTGTCATCGTGAAACCATGAAAGCAAGTAATACACAACCATGGAAGAAAGGCCTTTATCAAAAATAATGCAGAGGAGAATTATGATGATGAGTTCACTGCTAACATCATTCATAGAACAATTACTAACGTTCACACATGAAAAGTTTAAGACACATAAAATATGACTTTCAGTCCAAGTCTATAGACTTGCCGAATAAAGACTATCCCACCAGACCGTGGATTCCTGGATCTCTTTCAGGAGGCCGTAAATTAGGCAAGTATAGAGTCCAATAGAGACGACAGACAATAGAGCTGGGAAGGGGAGTGTAGCCCAAGACTGGCAGCAGTCGGGAGGTGGACAGGACCCCGAACTGCATTCGGTAAATTTTGTGGGAGCAAATGTACAGCTAATAATCAGCATGGAACACCGGGAATGGTAATCAACACGGAAAACGCTGAATGAGTTCTAAAACCTCTCCCACCGTCCCTGGGTGGGCTCGAACCACCAACCCTTCTATTAACAGGCGATCGCACTAACCCACTGCACCACAGAGACAGCAACACGTGACTCTTCTGGACTCTCTGTGGAGTAGACACTTACGAATTCCCAGAATGTGCCGCCTTTCTCACCGGAAAATTGTACCAGTTCCACAGCCTCAGAAAAACGGACGGTTTAGAGCACTTAATCACACTGGACCTAGACTGGGTCAAGGTCAGGAAAAGACAACACTAAGCACTAGTATCACAGGGCAGCCACCCATGCAGACAATTCTGACAAGCACTTGAGAATACTCCCCTGCCTTTGACGCATTTCCCATCTGCTCCTCTCATCCTCCCACTCACTACAGGGAAGGATTCGTCACCTTTGTGTCCTGTCAGAACACTTTACGCTCCCTGCAGGGCACAGAGATCCAGGCAACAGCCAAGGGGCAGCTGCACTTACCTGAAGGGCCTTTCCCGAGGTAGGGGGTTCCAGCGCTCAGGCTGACCCAAGACCCCACTGCCCGCCAAGGCAACCGGGAGGAGACCGGAGGGCAGCCGGTCCAGGGGGATTCCTACTAGCACAGAACGTGTCTGGCCTGCACTTCGGGGGGAGCTGAATAAAACTCCTCCTGAAGCTTCTCTACAACCTGAAGAGAACGGATTTCAGGTTCCTGAAAGGGCAAGGGGGCGTCCCCGCGAGGACAAAGGCTTCCCCTGGTCTTGGAGGACAAGTCCCGCAGAAGCTGGCTTTGAGAGACACGCCAAACGAAAGGAGCAATCTTGAGTGGAGATGTCTGCAAGGAACTCTCAAGTGGTGTCGCCATTCTTATAGACGGAGAGAGAGTGAGAAACCCAACGTGGGAAAATGTTTACTGTGCACTTACGTATAGAATATACGATGTTATTACTCTTGCAACTTTTTTGTATGTTTCAAAGGGTTTTGGTTTTGGTTTTTCATGAATTTTTGGAACTCGAGTCCCCGATGCTCTTGGGATGAAAACTCTGTAAATAAGCCTTCGGGTTTGTAACATGCAGGGAGAAAAGAGCCGAGGCGAGATCTGGCCAGCCCAGGCTGTTCATTACATCTCACCTCCTCCAGCCGGCGCGATGTCAAGGATCCTGAGGCCAGGACTCACCGGCATTTGGGGACTCAGTGCAGAAGCTCTTCTGCATCTGAACCTTGAAGTAAACACAGCTCTAGTCGGGGCAGGAAGAGGAAGACTCCTGCCAGTGGAGATACTGAAGGGAAAAAAAAGGAAAAAAAAAAAGAAAAAATAGGCTTCCCTGACCGGGAATCGAACCCGGGCCGCAGCGGTGAAAGCGCCGAATCCTAGCCACTAGACCACCAGGGAACCATTGAGGGGCCTCGACTTCGACTCTCCAGATGAAAACTGTAAAAGTAAAGATTACACTTCAGAGACCCGGAGAGCAGGAACGGAGATTTCCCAGAAGCCCAGGGCTGAATGCAGCTGTGCAAGGCTCCCAGCCCTTGCCCGGCTGCTCATCACCCTTCACATCTGCAGTCTTGGGCGACGCTGTGGGCTCTGACACAGGACACAAGGTCCGTCCTGGTCTAGCTTCAGTGCTCTGTGCTGCCGAGCCAAGGTCATGCTCTCTTTCTGAAGCTCGGTTTTCTCTTGAGTCAGGTGCCGACTGGGATGTCAGCAGGTGATGGGCGGATCCGTCCACTTCCTGATGTCTGCTCTGGCTCTGGGGGCTCTCCTGGTTAACGGCACGGGTACGGGCTCCTTCCCCTCCGCGACCAGCTCAGTTAGGGGAGCCTGACATTGTTCATTTCCGTGTCTTTGGCTCGAGTCCCCGGTGCACAGTTGGGTTCGGTCTCTTTTGTTTCGTCACGCAAATCAAACTGTTGCGTAAGTGTGCCGAGATGGGGGAAAGCCAAGTGTGAAGGGATGAACTTGTGTGAAGCCAAGCCAGGGATGAACTCCTTGGTTTCCAGAGACATAACCCGCGTGCACATGTGCAAGAGATTTAGGCGCCTGCTTAGGAGGTGAGGGGATTTCCGGATGTAAAAATGAGCCGAAGTCAGCCTTGTCCTTTGCGCACTTGGGTCAGCTGGCTGTGGCCTGGACTCCGCAGTGACTCAGAGCGGAGAAAGGAGGGCTGGCTCCTAGCGCTGAGCAGGCTCTCAGGCAGCAACGGAACTCCTGGCCTGTCCCTTGGGGATGGAAAATGCAGCTGCGCCCGCTGCCTCAGCCCCTGCCTTTCGGCCGTTTTGCTTTTTTGAAAGGGAAGGTAAAAGTTTCAGAAAGGAAGAACGTCTGTTTCCGCCCGGTTTCGAACCGGGGACCTTTCGCGTGTGAGGCGAACGTGATAACCACTACACTACGGAAACACGGCAGGTGCTGTGGCTCAGTGACACATCCCTGAAATCCGTAGGTCCTGCCACCACTGCCCTACTCGCCAACTTTTTAAACTGAAGAATGAACCTTGAAGCCCCAAGACCTCTCAGGCAAGGACACTGCGGCTTCCTAGAGGCCCTGCTTTTAGGGTTCCGAGCCTGCCCCGAAGGGAGGACCCCCGAGCCTCCCACAGTCGGCCTTTGGGCTCCCACACCGACCGCAGAGTCCTCGGATCCACAGCTATGCCCCCGAGTGCAGGGGTCGCCCCCGCTGACTCCTCAGCTCCCAGGAGCCACGGGAGCCGGGGGTTCGCGCAAGTGCCCTTTGGACCTAAGGGGAAAAGGGAGAGAATTAGGTTCATTCGAGTGAGCTTCTCTCTCTCTGGAGCTGATCCTGTGGGTCCCAGCTGCATTTCTCCAAAGCCTTCAAACAGAATTCCTTTAATCCACACTTGACTTAGTCGTTTTCAGGGTGAATGCCAACTTGCTACAAACACCCTGTCATAACTGAAGGAGGAAATCTACAACTTCCAGGTAAATTCTATTTTCTTCCTTTGATTTCTTCAAACAACAACAACCAAAAACACAGGTCACTGGTACATACTTGCACTTTTCTTATAATACTTAAGGTATGTCTGACTATCTATGAAAAGCTCTTGCTATAGAAACATGTGCAAGAGATTGTCTACCATGAGCTAAACAATCGTCATGCCTGCCCAGGGTCCAAGAAGCTGATGAAGCTGGATCCAGTCCCCCACTGCCTTTAGATCACCAGTTAGATCACCATCCAAACCAACCAGTTTTCCAGATGCAGGTCACTAAAATGAGGGAGAAGAGGTCAGCTAAACAATCGTAATTTGTTCTGGGGAATGTTGAAGGTCAGCAGTGGTACAGTTAGAAGGGGAAATAAAAGACTTCACAATAAGGATAATAGCAGCTTTCTCGAGCTTTACTGAGTGACCAGCACTGTTCCTCAGTGCTTTACTGTGGAATAACTTATTAACTCCACATAACAGCCCTGGAAGATAGTGTAGGACTTTACCAACCCTTATTGCAGATGAGAACACTGAGGCACTGAAAAGCTGAGCTAATCTTTTCAGGGTCTCACCCCCGTGACAGTGAGAGCCAGCACTCAGACCCAGGCACTTTGCCTCCAGAGCCCTTCCCCTTGGCCACCATGCTCACGGGTATCTGAGGAAACTTCACTGAAATTTGTATCCCTTCCTTGTTCAACCTCCAAGATTTCAAAAGGAAAAGAAGTTTGAAAGGTAAGCCTACAAAACTCCCCAGACTAATTAAAGAAATGAAGAAGAAGAAGAGGAGAAAGAGGAAACGGGACCTTTGGAGAAGCCACGACGTTAGACGCACAGAGAATGACGATGAGCTTGTTAAACAATACTAACTGGAAACTGTCTATTTAAAGACTAAGAAGGACCCATCTTCCAACAATTTAAGGCCTAAACTTTCCCTTTCCATGGCAGTCTCCACCCAAGAATACATTTCAAAGCTCCCAATAGAGTGTATACAGATGTGAACATGAAAATCATACTTCAACATTAGTGGTAAAGAGATTATTTTTGAATTTTGTTTATTTTTTATACAGCAGGTTCTTGTTAGTAATTTTATACATATTAGTGGATATATGTCAATCCCAATCTCCCAATTCACCCCAGCACCACGAACCCCTCTGCCACTTTCTCTGCGTTGGTGTCCATATGTTTGTTCTCTACAGCTGTGTCTCTCTTTCTGCCCTGCAAACCGGTTCATCTGTACCATTTTTCTAGGTTCCACATATATGCATTAATATACGATATTTCTTTCCCTCTTTCTGACTTACTTCAAGTAGTAAAGTGATTTTGATTGAGTTAGCTCACATGGTTCCTAATAAAAATGGGAGACAGTTATTAGGATGTTGTCATTAAAAAAGACAGGATTTATAAAAGAGCCAGAAAAGAGAAGAGAGGAAACAC
Organism: Orcinus orca; assembly: GCF_937001465.1. Classification (NCBI taxonomy): domain Eukaryota; kingdom Metazoa; phylum Chordata; class Mammalia; order Artiodactyla; family Delphinidae; genus Orcinus; species Orcinus orca. The sequence continues at coordinate 105,211,673 of NC_064559.1, read as the reverse complement.
ACACACACACACACACGCACACGCACACGCACACGCACACACACACACACAAAGCCTGAGAAAGGGGAGTTTTCCCTTTCCTTGAGGAACAGATAGCTGAAAGCCATCAAACACCTAGTCTGGACGGGTTAATCTCGTGACGTTCCGAACTAATCAGGTAAACGCTTTTGGCTATGTGTGGAGGCTCCAAAAATTCTTCAGAGTTTAGTGGTGACGTGAATGTGGCGGCTCTTCTTTGTGGACGACCTGCCAGTGTCCTCCCTTTGGCACCTCTGAGTTACTTAAGCCTAATTGAACTACTTTCCTCATCAGAATTTCTCATTTTCATATACCCTCCCTCTACCTTGACTCATATTGATTCTTAACAGAGCAAGATTTGATCATGAACTCTTGCTTCTCTCTTTGCCACAGTATGAACGGTGGAATGTCAGCTTAGGGTCATGGTTGTGAGCAACATATAAGTAAGTAGTCAGACATCCGATACTGAAGGGAAGCCAGAAATCTGAGGACAACAAAAATATCCCAGTAAGTACTTTGAACTTACTTTTCCTCCTAGCCCAGGATAAAGCAGAAGAAAAAGTATCAACATCACTTTAACAATAACCAAGTGGCATTAAATTTTTTAAAAATGAGGCATAATATGCATAAAGTACAAAGAGTGTACAGTTCCCAAACCATTACCAGTGTACACCAACGTGAATAACTGATGAAGCAACCTGAATAACTAAGGTATGGAAATTACCAGACCACAAAAGGCTTCCTCATGACTCTTCCCATGCAGGAGCTCAGAGGACTCACGCACATACCCCTCCCAACCTCTCTGCCTGTCACTTTCACATAAATTGCATCACAGGGCATGCACTGGGGTTGGGGGCCTGGGGGGGCATGGGTCTGACTTCTTTCACTCAGCATCATGTCTATGAAATTTAACCCTATTTTTCACGTAGTTCTTTGTCTCTGTGTAGTCGTTGTAAGAATATAACTCTCCATAGATTTCTACTGTTGGACATTTCACTTGTTTCCAGTTGAGGATATTCTGAAAAGGTACGAACATTTTTTTGTGACTTTTGGTGAACATACACATTTTTCTAGGGGACCCCATTCCAGCAGAATAATGCCAGTGTTGACTTTAAAAATAATACTTTTGGGGGCTTCCCCGGTTGCACATTGGTTAAGAATCCGCATTGGTTAAGAATCCGCCTGCCAATGCAGGGGACACGGGGTCAAGTCCTGGTCTGGGAAGATCCCACGTGTTGTGGAGCAACTAAGCCCGTGCACCCCAGCCACTGAGCCTACGCTCTAGAGCTCATGAGCCACAACGACTGAGCCCTCATGCCACAACTGCTGACGCCTGCGCGCAGAGAGCCCATGCTCCGCCACAAAAGAAGCCACCACGATGAAGAGTAGGCCCCAATCACTGCAACTAGAGAAAGCCATAGCCGAGCAACGGAGACCCAACGCAGCAAAATCAAAGAAGCAAAATAAATGTAAAAACTTTATAAATATAAAAATATATAAAAGTTGGGATTTTTTTTGTTTTTTTCCTGCAAAAAGGGTTTATTCAGGATTAGCGGAAGAATTGCAATTCAGGACAAGCAAGGTATAGCAAAAGCCATAGGCAAGTCCCACAAACAAAAGACAGGAAGGAACCTTACTTAACAGAAAGAGGAGGAAGCTGAGGGAGGTTGTTTTGAAACCAAGCCCTTTCAAGAAAAGTGAAAGTTCAGGGTGATGATGCTTTCTCATTGCCAAGTTGCTGGTTTCCTGCAGGAGATGCAATGTACATGTTTTTCTGTTGGGGCCTGTAATCCATGATTCTTTCCTATTGATGCTTCTTCTGTCTCGGTCTATAATTGACGATACTTCCTGTCTTTGAACTTGAGTGGTACCCCATGAGAGCTCCCACTTCTGGTCTCCCAACTTCATTTTAGTGACGTTTCCCTTTATTAGTTTTCAAACCTGTCACAAGGAATTTTGAATTTTCTAGTTTAATCTATTTTAATGTTTTAGGAGACTTACTACATCAAAATATTATCATTACAACGTGTGGCCCTAGCAACTTTCAAGTGTTCAGTAGCTACATGTGGCTTCTCCCTATCATATTGGAGAGCACAGGTCAAAGGTGTAGCACAGCTAAAAGTACGATTTCTGGGCCACAGCATATAACTGTGTATGTATGACCCTCAGCTGATGCTGCCAAATTTTTTTCCAACCTGTTGAACTTTTTTATACCGTTTCCAGAAATGAATAAGAATTTCCAGTGCTCTCCATCCTGTCAACATTTGGTTTTGTTTGTCCTTTTTTGTTAAAAGTAAGCTTTATTGAGCTGTAATTTACATAGTAAAATCTGCCAACATTAGATTATCCTACATTCTTTTCAATGATATCATTTCTGTGCAAAGCTGGATTTTGGTGCTTGCTGTGATAAAAAGCAAGGGCCATGCAAAAATGAATGTGTAACGAGAAGCAAGGAGGCGACTGAGAAGGTTTCAGAGGCTGTGCAGTGCGCAGCATTAAGGTTATGATTCTGTCGTGTCAGAGCAGTGAAAACACAAGCCACGCTACTGAACTTTTGTCAAGGGAACACATAAGAATAGCCACAGCACCAGCCGCAAACCTACAAAATATAGAAATATATGTGAACCCAGAAAACAACAGCATTCCCCAAGGAAAGCGCTGTTGTCAGCCAACCTATCAGGAAATCAGGGCAAACGGGAAGGACAAAGACAGAGAGAATTTGCAGGCAACCAAGGATGATTCGTTAATTAAATCAATTTAATGTTAGTCAAAGATTTAAATTTAACTCTAGATGTTGAATTTGTAATTTAAGCTGACACATGATGGAACATGAGAATGTTGGAATCATATATTCGTATATATGGAATCACATATTAGATGACACCTAAAAATATTTACCAGAAATTGTAAGCGGAATAATTGAGTCGTCTGGTTTCTAGAATTACAAGTATTCATTCCTCTTTAAAGATATTAGTATATTTAATATACTTGACTAGTATATTTAATACACTTCAACACATAAATTTAAATGATTTTTTCAATGACATTGAAATCTTCCTGAATATGTTTCCTTATTTAACTGGTACAACCAGTATAAGACATTTAAGAAGTCCAACTTAACTCAGATGTTCAAGTGAAAATAAAGCCAAGACTTACATACCAGAATATTATACCACCATTATTTTCTACATTATAAGATAATCTGAAAAAATATATATAGTCATTTTTAGACCAAAATTATTAAACCAATCTAAGTTTTCTGAGTCACCTCGATAAAAACACACCACATGACATAAACATTTTAAATGTAATTATATATAAAATGTATAAATTATTTAAATTGCTTAAAAGTATTAAGGGTCGTCTTTGTAATCAATTTCATTTCATTTCTCACTGTTCTTCCCAGTAATCAACACCATTAATTTAATCTACAGCTAAATCTATTATAGTTCCTAGTCACCAATTCAACAACAAAATTTTTCCTCATATACATACCACATTGAAAGCATAAGTAGTAATGCATTTTTCCCAGAAATTCTTAATTTTCTTATTTTAAATTTATATAAGTGATTATTACTTTTCTGAAATTAATTGGGAAATTAATTTTTAATTAATTTAAATTTTTAGAGGCCCAATTTGTCTATTCTGTCCCAAGGAATAGAAAGTATATTGTTTTGTTTCTGAAAAAAAATATTTAAAGGGGAAAAAATTCATCAAACTAGTGCGTATTATTTAAGGTGAAAGCAGAGGCAACGATATGTATTAACAGCAACTAACAGTGAGGGAAACAAAATGAAATAAGTAAGCCACATCAGGTCCTTGAAGGAAGCTCATTAGTGAAAATCGGAGTACTTCTGTGCTATGCTTTTGAGTCTCCAGGGTATGTATCTGTGCATGACGTCATTGCTCCTCATCCATTTGTATTAAGGACTGAACTGGCTTACAGTTCTGGAAACTTTAACTCTTGACTTGTAGGGTTGTCACAAGTGCTCATGTTGCTGGCTTTGTTGCTTGTTTGTAATGATATAAATGTCTTTCCTCTGCTTTCTGTAGTCTGATTTAAGTAATCCCTAAAGGATATTTGTTTGACTTTTTTCAGTTATTTAGAATCTTGAGTATACCAATGAAAGAAATCTGCGTATTCCATGCTAAAAGTTCAATATTCTTCCTGTATTAATCCCCTTATTACTGTGGAGCTCCATTTGAGGGAAACATTGCATATTAAGATCATCCTTATTGTAGCTACTATACTTTTGCAGTTATTGACAAGGATTGCCTTGGCCCACGCGGTTTTTACCAAATAGTGGAAAGACAAGAGGTGGACAGCTTCTCACTGCTGTGGTGTCACATACCAGGAAATACCAGAATCCTCAGGACAAGCATCAGACAAGAAAGACACATGGTCCAGATTAGTTGTCATCTTCTACCTAACAGCGAATAGATCCCTGTATACCACCACCCAACAGGGATTATCCCCAGACGTTCACTTCCTAGAATTAAAACCAGAATCCCGCACTGAGAGGAGAAATTAGTGATGCACAAATGAGACGGAGAGAGAGAAAATACTTGTCCAGTAACCACACAGTATGAAAAAGCCAAAATGCTCAATTTCTGCATATGAGATTTAACAGAACGGAGCAAACATGAGCTAATAACTCTAAGGGTCCAGGTCTGAAGCAGGAACCTGTGGGGGGGGCAGGATTCTGTTGGCTCCCACGATGTGTCTTAGATGGGCTAAGTTTTATAGTCACAGCCAAAAAACACAGAAACAAACAAACAAACAAAAAACTGACAAGGAATAACATAGAAACACTTATTCCCATGCTAATTCCCCTTTTTATACGAGGAAGGACAGGCATTAGATTGTTTTCATCAAATTAAAATTATAAGCAAAATTTATAAATAAAAGAGAAAACGGGAGAAGGAAAAAACCTCTGGGATCAGCGAGATTCTTCTCTTTGGATAAGTTGCTTGGCAGGACGTTATCAAAGAGGTCATTCTGGGCAGTCTTCTCTGGACCCTGTTGGCTAGGTCAGCAGAGAAAACAATTACAGTTCTTGGAGAATTTTAAAAATATTGAATGTTGAGCTTTCGAACGTATGCAATAGAATATCTCTGTGTAATGCCCACAATGTCCCTCTGTTGTCCTTCCCCTTAGTTATGTCGGGAGGGCACTGCTCCCTTTATTAGTTAGACTATCATACAGAGATGTATACAAAGATTGCTGTGTTGGCAAGTAAATGAAGAAAGGGACATTGAAAGTCTGGAAAATAAACTGGAATATGATTCAGTCCCACTTCTGTGGAAGGAAAATTTGAAGCATTTACCAACATTAGAAGCATAGAAACACTAAAGGTAGCACTTGCACTTCCAGTTCTCTAAGCTATGGAAACACCTGCACGAGTGGTCAGAGGTGTGTGTACGATAATGATGGTTGCAGCATATTCGTCATCGTGAAACCATGAAACCAAGTAATACACAACCAGGGAAGAAAGGCCTTTATCAGAAACAATGCAGAGGAGAATTATGATGATGAGCTCACTTATAACATCATTCACAGAACAAGTACTAACGTTCAGAGATGAAAAATTTGAGGCACACAACATATAACTTTCTTGTCCAAGTCTACAGACTTGGCAGAATAAAGACTTTATCCCACCAGACCGTGGCTTCCTTGATCTCTTTCAGGAGGTCGTGAGTTAGGCACGTATGGAGTCCAGTAGAGACGATAGACAATAGAGCTGGAAAGTCGGGGTGGTCCAAGACTGGCAGCAGTGGTGAGGTGGACAGGACCCCGAACACAGTTCGGTAAACTTTGTGGGAGCAGATGTGCAGGTAATAATCAGCATGGAACACCTGGAATGGTATTCAGCACCGAAAACGCTGGATGGGTTCTGGGGGAAAAGAAAAAAGAAAAGAAAACTCTCCCACCGTCCCTGGGTGGGCTCGAACCACCAACCTTTCGGTTAACAGCCGAACGCGCTAACCGATTGCGCCACAGAGACAACAGCACATGCCTTTTCTGGACTCTCTTTGCAGTAGACACTTACTAATTCCCAGGATGTGCCGCCTGTCCCGCAGGAGAACGGTGCCCGTTCGAAAGCCTCGGAAAAACGGAAAGTTTAGAGCGATGAATGATGTTCTTTATCCTGTTTGAAACTGGTGCCTCAGGTGCCTTATCCGAAACTAAAAGGGCAGCAGAATGGCCTGACCCCGCCTTGCCCCTCACTCGCCTCAGACGCCAGCGCCCCCGGAGACACCCGGAGCCCGGGCCGGGACCCTCCGGGCCTGAACCGAATGGGGTCCAAGGATAGCTGAACTCCCGGTGGGCATCCATGACGGCTCTTCCGGTTTCCTCGCCGACACCCAATGAATGTGACTTTGCCCACCCTCCCGAGAGGCCTCCGGGGGCCGGTGTGGTGTTTTGGTTTCCTGTGTCCGTCACGCGATTTCCACAACGGCAGCAGTCGCCGTGATGGTCGCCCCTGCGTCCCCACGCCCAGAACAGGGTCTGGCACTCAGCAGGACGCTCCGGGTTTCCCGGCCATTCTGTGATCCCTCAACGTCCTTTCCACGGATTTCTTTTCTTCCTGTATCAGCCAGAGACCCCTTGTGGTCCTTGCACTCATAAACCTTGACTGACCTTGAAGTTCTCCTGGAGGAGCGCTTCGTGTTGTTTGTTGCCGCCCAACTTCTTGATTTTCCAGAAGGAAGTTTCATCTTCTCCTCAGCCCGGTGCTGTGAACTTCCTGCTGGTAACAAGGGCCTCCTTCCTCCTTGAGTCAACTCTTGTCCAGTCCCTGGGACGTCTCCCAGCAACACTGGGCATCTTACTGACTCTGTTTTTTGGCCGACGGCTCTTTTCTTTTAATGCGAATTTTTCTGTTCTGTGTATTGGATAAGGGGAGGAATGGCTTTGGGAGAAAATGAAGAAGTAAAGGGGAAATGAAACAACGCAGATTATTATTTTGAGACATAGTGTGGACTTATACCTATTACACATGTGAATATTTAGTGTGGTGGTATTTTGTGTACATAAATACTGTATACACTGTCAGACAACTCGGATGCACGTGCTCTATGACCCAGCAATGAGTGCTCTTGGGTACCTGGGTATGTGTACACTTCTTTTAAGCCGTGCAACTTCTGGGTCATGATATATTAAGAAATTGGAATGAAACTGACTTGCCCACGCTGTGAGGAAAGAGTCTGTGACTGCCGAAGTGTCAGAGCGCTGCCTTGTGGCCTCCACAGCATGTCGTTGATTTTGAGTCACCCCTGGTGAGTATGGCCTGGTTTGTCTCAGTGTTTGGTGTAAACGTTAATTTTCACTTGCGCGGTAAATCTAACGAAGCTACAGTGGTTGTAAGAAAAACTTAGCCCCCCTTCATCAGAAGTGTATGAAGAAGAAAAGGAGAGGTCTCCTGCCTCCCATGCCCACTCCACTGCGGACACACTTTATATATTACACGTAGGAGGTGGTGGCAGCTTTGGAGTGTCATCGGTGCTGTGTAGCCAAGGGACCCAGGAAGTCCCAAGTCCTGCCCTGACAATCGTCTGCCCTCTCTGGGCAATGGGAAAAGTGTGAAGGCGAAGAAAAGTAACACTATTATCTGCAGAAATTTTACCTCAGGATGGGACACTCTGGCAAAGTGAGGCAGAATATGTGGTTTATGATGGAGACTTTCAGGGGCTCTTCCCTGGCCCGAAGCCCAAAGTGGATTTTACCTCGTTTTCTGAGGTGCAAGTGAACTGAGAGAAGTCAATCAAAGGAGAGGAGCAGAGAGAAAGCAAGACGGAGGACCACCCACGCGGGTCAACCGTATTCAAGTCTTGTCGGGACCGTAGAAGAAATGCCCTGGGATTATCGCTGGGACGCGTGGAGGCTGAATAAGTACTTCCCCATCTCTGGCGGCATAGAGCGAGCACGTTTCGAGCAGGTTCCATGGTGTAATGGTGAGCACTCTGGACTCTGAATCCAGCGATCCGAGTTCAAATCTCGGTGGGACCTTTCTGCTTAGTTAGAAGAAGGACTTTTTTACTCCTCAGATGGGACGTGCTTTCCCGCTCCCGCGTCCCGGAGAGGCGCGGTCCGCGCGCTCCACGCGGACGTGGAGGGCAGGTGAGGGGACGAGCCCGCGGCGTCCCCGCTGGACCCTGGCGACTCTGCCCGTCGCTGGCCACCGGAGGCCCCGGCCCCGCCGCCCAGGGGCGCAGCGACCGAGCCGGTGGCACCCCCTCGTCGGGTCACCCTGGGTCTCGGGGGCAAAAGGCAGAGGCTGCGCCCACTGACTCCTGCCCCGCGAGAGGGGTTCGCACCGCACGTCCTGTAACTAACTGCGCGCTTGTCCCTGTGAGTAAAGGGTCGCGGTGCGGGGCTGTGACGTCGCTGAGCAGCCAGGGTGACAGCGTCTTAGCTTTCGGGTCGAGGGTTCCAGACCTGGATGGGAAGTACTGTATTGTATTCAGGTGCCCTATTTATTATTCCGAATATCAATGGATCCTATCCCAGTTTATACCCATTTTATTCAGAACTGCTCGCTCCTAAGTCTCCGTTGGACACGAAAAGCTGCTGTTAGGCTAAGATTTGAACCTTCACTCCAGGAAACCTCGTCCTTTCTTTCCAAGCTCAGCCAGAAAGGGGAGCCCCGGCCGCGGATTCCGGCGTCTGAGGAGACTCCAAGTCCCTGACCCACGGCCGCCCGGCCCGGCTCCTCCGGGGCCGAAGGTGAGACGAGCCGGGGCCGCTCCGAGTCCGGGACCGGCGGGCGCCCCTTCGTCCTGCCGCGACTCTGCTCCACCGAGAAGACGCCCCAGGACGTGACCGGATGGAAACACTTTTGTCCTCTACTGCTCGGTAGAAGCGTATGGATGAGGCTTGTGATGGACTTGAATAGCTAATTAAAACGTTCTCTTCCAGGTGCTAAGGAGCATCTCTCTGAGTTTGAGATTTTGGAACTTTCAGAGGTTACGAAGGACCGAACGACACAGGTGTCTTTGGAGGACTTGACGAGAAAGGTGTGAGGCCGGCGAAAAGATCCGAGGAAGGGCAAGAGCAGGAAAGAGGAGAGAATGACACAGAAGGGAGAAAGGGGCTGGAAGGGAGAGGAGCTGGGCGGGCACTGCAGCGGGGGCAGTCGCTGGGTTTGGGCGACCACAGCTCCTCACTCTGGAGCGCTCCCACCCTTTACCGACCTACCCGAGAACCCGGTTCCACCCCAAATCGCCAAGCTGCTTGCCTGGCATTTGTTCTTGCAAAGTTTCCTTCGCCGTTGGGTTTGGAGGGGTGAGGTGGGCTGTGTTGGTTTGCAAGCCAGTGGAAGTCCTGGCGGCTGCCTTGGAGACGACTGGCGGGTAGGGAAACACACAAACTCCACTCTTCCCTTTGCAGGCCGGTCTGCAGGGCCTGGGGTGGGAAACTGGAAAATCAGAGTCTCAATATTTATTTAGAGATAAGGAGATAAATAGCCAAACAGTAGGTTATGTGAGTTGAAAGTGGTTATCCCTGGAAAAAAAGAAATGTGGGATGGGATCAGGGGACTGCTGTTTCCCATAACAAGTTTTGGGGCATATGTAACTTTGTACCACATGTATGATATTTTTAAAGTTCATTGCTTGTATTTTGAATATAAATTTTTATGTAGTCATATGTATCACTCTTTTAAAATTCTGGGTCTTGTGTCATGTGTAGAAATGTTTTCCACTGTAAAATCATGATTTTTATTTTTTTTTACATTGGGGCATTCTTGAAGCAAGGAATTGGACCATTATTCCCCCTTTGATGAGCTGATCACATGAGCTAATATACTTGCAGATCCTCCCAGCCCAGGAGGTTACTGCTGGTCAGAGAGGATTGCTTTACTCTCTCTAGGAGGGTCCACAGCCACTCAAAAGTATCAGTAACTTAAATAAAATCCCACCGAGTCTTTATGCAGTGCTGTGCCCAAAACACAAGAGCTTACACTCAATGATTACATGTTAGTGCCGTGTGCCCAGGCATAGTCTACAAGTTTCACATGGGTTTACTCATTTGATCCTTTCAACAGGCCTATATCATATCATCGTCCTCACTTCCCACATGAGAAAACTGAGGCGTGGAAAGGTTAAGTAACTTGTCTCATCGCTCAGTCAGTGAGCGGGATTTGAAAGCAGGAATCTGAACGGAAGCCCGCCTGGCTCCACAAGATACGCTCCCAATCAAAGAGGAACAAAAATGGTAAAGATGCTTGACAAGAAATTTAAGTCTGTATATTTCTTTTGAAAAAAACACCAAGGAGGAGTCACGTAACGGGCATAAAACTGTCCTAAATATCCTCATGACCCACCTGCCTCCCAAACATCCTTCTTATCCCAACAGCTGCTCCCCGCACATCTCCAACTTAAACACAATTCCTGCCAGAACTAGGTTTTTCCTTCCCTTTATCTTTTCCTCTCACCTACGCCATACTTCTTCCATAGCTATTCTGTTCCTTCACTTCCAGGTCATTCATTTTCTTTAAATTTAAAAATGTTAAATATATATATAAAGAAGTAAATAAGCAGCCATCCATAGTCCCACCTCCTGGAATTAACTGCTGGTAACATCTTTACGTATTTTTCTTCGATTCTATTTTTAAGTTACTCTAATTTTTGCAAAAATTATATATGCTTATTATGTAAAATTCAAATGATGCAGAAAATGCAAATATGTAAAATTTTGAAACATCTGAAATTCAAAAATAACTTCTGTTAAGGTAGGTAAATATTGATGGAGTCATTTTGGTATATCTATATCTATATTTGTTTTTATAAAATTGAGCTCTTATAGATTCTAGTTTTATTTTAAAGTATCCAATTTAACAGTGCATAAAGTTAATGGAAGAAAAAGATACAAAAATGAAGAAATTGCTGAAATTTCAATCAAATTGTTTACCACAAGAGAGAGATTTTTCTAAAAGAACCCTCTAAGGCTAATAATAATAATGATAATAATTAAGACATGAAAATTTGGAATGATTCTTATTACTTTTTAAAATCAAATTTCTTGAGTTGTAATTTGAAAATAATACAATGCATCCATTTCAAGTTTGATGACTTTTGACAGATGAATGTACCCACGTAACCACTACCCTGTTCAAGAAGGAAGAACATTTCCAGTACTCCAAAATGTCCTCTGCCGTCGATCCCCCTACCACTTCCTGTCCCACGAAATCAGTGATCTAGTTCCTGTCACTATGGATTAGTTTTGCCTGTTCTAGAAATTCACATAAATGGAACCACAGACTATGTACTCTTTTCATCACTCAGCATGATGTTGTCGGGAGTAATGCATATTGGGGCCCTGTATCAGGAATCTGTTTCATTTCATCAAAGAGTAGTTAGTATTCCTTTGAATGAATATATCACAATTATATCCGTTCACCTCGTGCTGGACATTTGCATTGATGAACAAAGCTGCTATAAACAAGTCCCGTTTGTGGGCATATGTTTCATAAATTCCATATAAAATCTTTTCTTCTTTAATACGAATTTATTTTGTGAATGGATGTTACATCCGCAAATACAAAATGTATTCAAATGTTACAAAAACCTGAAGTACAAGCTTATCTTTGATTGTTTCCTATCAGGACATACTTAATATAAGCCACACACTATGCTAGGTGTGTTATTAGATTATCTCATTTAATCTACACAAGTTCACGAAGTACGTAATATTATTTTCATATGACGCTTGCAAAATCGGCCTAGCAAATCGGAGTTGGCCCAAGCTCCAACAGAAGGCACCAGGACTGAAAAGGAGCCCTCCCCCGGAGCACCCCCCCCCCCCCCCCGCGAGGTTGGGCTCCTAACCCCCGAGGCAACCCAATGTCTTCGTAATAACCTCGCTATGTCTGATAGGCCTGGAAACCAATATCCAAGCAGTTCCTAGTCCCGGTATTTATTGTTCGGCTTCTTTTGGTCAGAAACTCCTCGATCCGGGATCCAGAGCATAATACTGTGGACAACCTTGAGACTAAGGAAATCTGTTAAAAACTCTAAAAACCCGTTCTCTCATCAGTAGGGCATTGAAAGTTAACTTTCGTCTTGGTTCAGCTATTTTATATTTGAGCAGGGAAAACGCCCGCTGCTGGGGAGAAGAGCACTTTTGTTTTTTACTTTCACTTCCAATGATCTACATACTCGACCTGGGTCCTGTGCTTCTCAGTTAGTTTTCTTTGGACCTAGTTTTCTTTAGACCTACCCTTAAGTATCACCCCTTCCCCCACCTCCATCTCCATCTCCACCTCCACTCGCCCATCTTCACTCCCCCTCTTCCTGACAGCACCCCCACGGGTCGCAGAGGCTTCCGGAGCTCAGCGGATCTAGGAGTGCCGTCCGCGAGGTAGCCACGCGGGGGCGACAGTCTTTTCGTCCATGGTCCCACCTTGACTGTTTGGCCCAGCAGATTCTGTTTGCCAGGACTTCGTGGATCAGCAGTGACGGTGAAGCAAGGGAATACCACATCCTGGGAAAGGAGTTTGTGAAAAGCCCACAACTGCCAACGCTGGGCCTGGGGTTTTTTCCTAAACTGTAGTTCAATAGGGAAAAAACTAAAACTACTCCTTAGTAAATGAAAAAATGTTATGTACAACTCCTGCGGCTACTTACCGAAAACGGATGTGAAGGTAATTTCTGAACTTGCCAGGCCAGTGAAGCAGGTCTCGTGCAAACTGAAGACTGAAAGAGAACTGCTGTTTTTTGTCTATGCAAGTAAGTAGTGAGAGAAGGACTGAAAAGAAAGGCTAAAGGAAGGAAAAGGAACAGGACTGAGAAATACGAAGAGACTGCTTGAGACGGAAAAAAGGAATGAGTAGGCGGGTACCTACCGAAATCCCCAGCCATGATTGCAAACGATGCAGCTGATCACTTCAGAATATTACTTCAGAATTACAAAAGCATGGAACCGGTCAGAAGCGCATCTATCTGCTCTTTGGCTTACTCACCACACAAACCGGTAAAAAACCGGTTACGCGGCCCCCGGTTATTTTCTTCGGGTGCGTTCGCGCAGCGAACGCTGACGTCCCAGTGTAGATCTAAACTTTAACCACAGTTGCGTTTCACGTCGTTTACACACGAAAAGCGTTCTGCGTACCGCAAAGCACAGCCGTGGTTTCGTACGACAGCCCGAATTTTCGCCGCTCAGCGGTAAAAAACTCAGTACACCACATACAGGCGAGTCGCGCGGGCGCCGCCATTTTCAGCGCAGTAACGCTGGGATCGTATTCCAGTGATAACAACCGAAACCCTCACGAGACCAAATCGCGTTTTTAGTAACTCAGCTGCCGGCACTTTATAGAACGTACTGCTAACAGCTAAACCCAAGCGCAGTCTCCAGTCGAGTCGCACTCACGTGTTCAGCACGTAAACAAACATCATAACTGACTACACAGCCAGGTACGTCACAGCACCGCTCCGACAACAACAATCTATAAACCACGAAACTCGGTACACCCCGCACGCAATTCCATAAATCTCATTTTATACCTCATAAATATCAGGGGAGAGCGCGAACGCAGTCCCCCACTATCACAAATTTTGCAGTCGAGTTTCCCACATTTGGGGAAATCGCAGGGGTCAGCAAATCCGAAGTGCAATGGATAAGCCTCACCCTGGGAAAACCACCTTCGTGATCATGGTATCTCCTCTGCCAGGTAAGTATGAGCTATAGTAGCTTCGGCCCTGACACACCCTCAGACGCCTTATACTGTACACACACGGTCACTTTCCTCCCCGCAGCCCCGAGCCTTCCTGCCCCTTGCAGACAGCTGATCCATGCACTTGCAACCAACAGCCCTCGATTCGCTCCCATACCACGGGACATCATGTGTCTTTCACCACCAGATCACGAACCAGCAGACCCTGCGCTGAGATATCTACATACGACACGCCCCATCCGTCAAGCCAACGGGAATTACCGCTCCCATCCAGCCCACGCCCCGCCCTACTCCGCGCCTCCCTCCTCCCACGCCGTCCAGCCAAGCCTACCAGAGGGCGGGCGCCCTCTGGGGGAAGTGACGTCGACCGCTCGCTCTTTTCCTCCCACCCGCCCCCACCCGCCCCCACCCGCCCCCACCCGTTGGGGCCGTGCGCGCGTGGCTGGCTGCTTAATCTCTGTCCTGCCGAGCACCTGTCTGGCGGCCTGCTGAAGCCTGAGCACCTTTTGGGAACTGTAACGGCTTTCAATGCGCAGAATAGAGAACATTCAGGAGTCCAGGGGAAACCGGTTCCTTTCAAATCCAGTTGTCTTTGTGATGTACTATTGTGTGTACGTCTAGTAAAACGCATTAACCATTATGACTGGCGGTGAACTCTATTCCATTCTTGAAAGTTCAATTTCGTTCATCGGAAATTTCATTCCTTTTATTCCCCGTCTTCAGGTGTTGTTTTGACTCTGTCCTTGAACAGATTTTAACACCTATCTGCTACCCTCTGACTTCGGAGTCAAATACCTTCTTTAACACAGGTTCATTTGTTATCACTACGCGACTCATAATTTTACCTTTCTCTGTAAATTATTTTTATTAATTATTATTTATTTATTTTTTTTTTTTGTGGTACGCGGGCCTCTCACTGTTGTGGCCTCTCCCGTTGCGGAGCACAGGTTCCGGATGCGCAGGCTCAGCGGCCACGGCTCACGGGCCCAGGCGCTCCGCGGCATGTGGGATCGTCCCGGACTGGGGCACGAACCCGTGTCCCCTGCATCGGCAGGCGGACTCTCAACAACTGCGCCACCAGGGAAGCCCTTATCTGGCTTTTTGATACACTTTCTCATCCCTTCTAATACACACTGTATCGTGTGTTTCCTGGCTTCTGTTCCCTCCCGGGAATTATAACTCCAACAAGCCTTCTGATTTGGGACTGTGTCTCCACCCATAACAAAATGTTCAGGCTGGTCCCTGGCAAGCTGGTCAGTGTGCCCCTGTGCTGCTGCCCAATTCTGTTTTTCCTCACGGGCACAGAAAGTTGATAGGACTGTTTGGACATCCTTCCAAGTTAAATCGAAGGCCACAGTTAGGGCCTGAAACCCTTCAACAAACTTACTAGGGTGTTCAGAAAATCGGCCCGTTCTCTGTTTGCATTGGGCTAAATCGGTTAAAGAAAAGGGCACATGTACTCCGATTGTCCCTTTGCCATTTGCCACTTCCCTAAGAGGGCATCCTTTTCCCGATCCTGGGTGATAGGAAGTTCCACTATGAGTTACTCCGGAGTGACTAGTCTCTCCCTCCTGGGGTAACAGCGGGTATAAAGGGACATAGGAAGGTGGAGTTTGGGATTGGTCAGAGGATCTGGAGAAGTAGGTGCCTCCGGAGAAGCAGGGGAAACTTGGCTCCCCGCGCCCCACCCCCACCCCCGGGAGCTGGGGAAGCTTAGAAGGGGATCATCTGAAATGTCAGGAGTGCTTTCTGATTCCTCAGGCTTTTGATTACAGGAGTCACATAGAGCAGGTTTTGGTAAAGGACTATGAAGGCTTGGATATATGGAATCTCAGTCCATTTTCCCATCTTGCGACAGTAAAGATCCAATTGCAAGATGGTATTGTAATTTAGAGACCAATTTTCAGGCCATTTAACTCCATCCCCCCCCCACCCCCCCAACTTATATAAAGTCCAGGCCGTGTTACGGTAGAGTTTAAGTATTTTCCTTTTCAGCCCATCTATTTAAAAAAATTTTCCAGTTTTTAAGGATACATTCCAGAGGTATTTCTTCTGGCTTAGAAGAGGACCCTCCCATGCTGAGTAACCTGCAACTGAGAGCACTCCTAGAAATGAAGTCTGGCGTCCCAGAGACATTTTACCAGGAGGCTTCTGTTGAAAGCGGGTCGGAGTGTCCTCTGAATACACTTCTTACCTAATGGGATTTTGAGCGTCGTCTACTCTCCCATCAATTCCTAACCAGAATTCTCAGGTCGACCCAGTCCCTTGCGTGAGGGGTCCCCGATAGGGGACGTTTGAACCAGTGCCAGTGCATTGCCAGGACTCTCCTTGAGGAGGATCTGTTGTCTATAAAGCTTATGTCCTATAACAAGTTTCCCTATGTTGGGGTGTATTCCTTGAGATTGAGCATTTATAAAGCCTAGGATGTGGGCTGCTTGGAAGTGGCGAGCCCAATAGGTAGTCTGTAAAGGTATGGGCTGCCAAGGCCTGGAGTGAAGAGGGTCCTAGAGGTGCAAAAAGGAACTCCTACAGGAATTGGAGTTGGGTGCAATGGAAAATGTCACGGAGGGGTCAGGACCCGAAGGCCTAGAGGTGGGAGTATTCCCACAGGGGATTTTTTGGACATAGAGTAAGGTGAGAGACTAGACAGCAAAAGAACCCAAAACCCTTTCTCCTATCTGTTTGGCAGCTGCAATAAGATTGGGGAGAGCCTGATGATTCCAGCTGACACAGGCAACAGCGAGTTTGGACAATGTTTCCCATGTAATTTAACATATCAAATGAACCCAGTATGTTTAGGATCTCTCTTTGGGATGTTCCAGGTGCCCTTTGAAGCACCCCAAAGTTAGCTGGAGGTCAAAAGAACTTTAGTTAGAATTTGATACTTGGGAAGTCTGTCAAAAATCTCAAAAAGTTTTAAAACACCTGGTCAGATAGAATCAATCGTAGGTTGCTATGATACAATTATTCCTTGACCTAAGGTGAAAAAAAAGATTTCAAAAATAAATACAGATCTGGGACTTCTCTGGTGGTCCAGTGGTAAAGAATCCTCCTTCCAATGCAGGGGATGTGGGTTTCATGCCTGGTAGGGGATCCCACATGCCATGGGGCAACTAAGCCTGCACACGACAACTACCGAGCTCGTGCGCCTCAGTGAAAGAGCTCATGTGCCACAAATTACAGAGCCCACGCGTTCTGGAGCCCGCGCACCACAATTACAGAGCCCATGCGCCACAACTACGGAGCCCAGTGCTGCAACTACTGAAGCCCGCAAACCGAGAGCCCTTGCCACCATAATCAGAAGTCCGCGCACTGCAATGAAGAGTAGCCCCCGCTGTCCACAGCTAGAGAAAGTCCGCATACAACAACAAAGACCCAACACAGCCAAAAATAAATAAAATTTTTTTAAAAAAGAAAGAAAGGCTATTAGTCTCTCCAAATTTTGGTAACTTGAAACTAACTTATATGATAGTGATAGGGACAGAGTAAAGGGACAAAGTAGGTAATTAAATAGTTAATCCCACCAGGGGTTTGTTGGTAAAGAAAAAAGTATGGGAGACCCCCGAAAGTTAATGATCACTCAAGAAAGCGGGTTTGCTCAACCACAAAACCAAGCAGGCCTGCTTAGCAACAAAACCATGCAACAGAGCATGAGATATGCCCCAAAACAATAAAATAATCCTGGCATGAGAGCCACATCCTGCCCAGTGAGCTCAGTAAGTTAATGACCCCTAGGCCATGCTCTCTGCACACATGAAAAACAATAATTTATGGAAAAGTGACATTTCAAAATGAAAGACTCTCTTTTTACTTAGACCTAAAATAATTAACAAATGAACCTGTGTTAAAGAAGGTATTTGACTCCGAAGTCAGAGGGTAGCAGATAGGTGTTAAAATCTGTTCAAGGACAGAGTCAAAACAACACCTGAAGACGGGGAATAAAAGGAATGAAATTTCCGATGAACGAAATTGAACTTTCAAGAATGGAATAGAGTTCACCGCCAGTCATAATGGTTAATGCGTTTTACTAGACGTACACACAATAGTACATCACAAAGACAACTGGATTTGAAAGGAACCGGTTTCCCCTGGACTCCTGAATGTTCTCTATTCTGCGCATTGAAAGCCGTTACAGTTCCCAAAAGGTGCTCAGGCTTCAGCAGGCCGCCAGACAGGTGCTCGGCAGGACAGAGATTAAGCAGCCAGCCACGCGCGCACGGCCCCAACGGGTGGGGGCGGGTGGGGGCGGGTGGGGGCGGGTGGGAGGAAAAGAGCGAGCGGTCGACGTCACTTCCCCCAGAGGGCGCCCGCCCTCTGGTAGGCTTGGCTGGACGGCGTGGGAGGAGGGAGGCGCGGAGTAGGGCGGGGCGTGGGCTGGATGGGAGCGGTAATTCCCGTTGGCTTGACGGATGGGGCGTGTCGTATGTAGATATCTCAGCGCAGGGTCTGCTGGTTCGTGATCTGGTGGTGAAAGACACATGATGTCCCGTGGTATGGGAGCGAATCGAGGGCTGTTGGTTGCAAGTGCATGGATCAGCTGTCTGCAAGGGGCAGGAAGGCTCGGGGCTGCGGGGAGGAAAGTGACCGTGTGTGTACAGTATAAGGCGTCTGAGGGTGTGTCAGGGCCGAAGCTACTATAGCTCATACTTACCTGGCAGAGGAGATACCATGATTCACGAAGGTGGTTTTCCCAGGGTGAGGCTTATCCATTGCACTTCGGATTTGCTGACCCCTGCGATTTCCCCAAATGTGGGAAACTCGACTGCAAAATTTGTGATAGTGGGGGACTGCGTTCGCGCTCTCCCCTGATATTTATGAGGTATAAAATGAGATTTATGGAATTGCGTGCGGGGTGTACCGAGTTTCGTGGTTTATAGATTGTTGTTGTTGGAGCGGTGCTGTGACGTACCTGGCTGTGTAGTCAGTTATGATGTTTGTTTACGTGCTGAACACGTGAGTGCGACTCGACTGGAGACTGCGCTTGGGTTTAGCTGTTAGCAGTACGTTCTATAAAGTGCCGGCAGCTGAGTTACTAAAAACGCGATTTGGTCTCGTGAGGGTTTCGGTTGTTATCACTGGAATACGATCCCAGCGTTACTGCGCTGAAAATGGCGGCGCCCGCGCGACTCGCCTGTATGTGGTGTACTGAGTTTTTTACCGCTGAGCGGCGAAAATTCGGGCTGTCGTACGAAACCACGGCTGTGCTTTGCGGTACGCAGAACGCTTTTCGTGTGTAAACGACGTGAAACGCAACTGTGGTTAAAGTTTAGATCTACACTGGGACGTCAGCGTTCGCTGCGCGAACGCACCCGAAGAAAATAACCGGGGGCCGCGTAACCGGTTTTTTACCGGTTTGTGTGGTGAGTAAGCCAAAGAGCAGATAGATGCGCTTCTGACCGGTTCCATGCTTTTGTAATTCTGAAGTAATATTCTGAAGTGATCAGCTGCATCGTTTGCAATCATGGCTGGGGATTTCGGTAGGTACCCGCCTACTCATTCCTTTTTTCCGTCTCAAGCAGTCTCTTCGTATTTCTCAGTCCTGTTCCTTTTCCTTCCTTTAGCCTTTCTTTTCAGTCCTTCTCTCACTACTTACTTGCATAGACAAAAAACAGCAGTTCTCTTTCAGTCTTCAGTTTGCACGAGATCTGCTTCACTGGCCTGGCAAGTTCAGAAATTACCTTCACATCCGTTTTCGGTAAGTAGCCGCAGGAGTTGTACATAACATTTTTTCATTTACTAAGGAGTAGTTTTAGTTTTTTCCCTATTGAACTACAGTTTAGGAAAAAACCCCAGGCCCAGCGTTGGCAGTTGTGGGCTTTTCACAAACTCCTTTCCCAGGATGTGGTATTCCCTTGCTTCACCGTCACTGCTGATCCACGAAGTCCTGGCAAACAGAATCTGCTGGGCCAAACAGTCAAGGTGGGACCATGGACGAAAAGACTGTCGCCCCCGCGTGGCTACCTCGCGGACGGCACTCCTAGATCCGCTGAGCTCCGGAAGCCTCTGCGACCCGTGGGGGTGCTGTCAGGAAGAGGGGGAGTGAAGATGGGCGAGTGGAGGTGGAGATGGAGATGGAGGTGGGGGAAGGGGTGATACTTAAGGGTAGGTCTAAAGAAAACTAGGTCCAAAGAAAACTAACTGAGAAGCACAGGACCCAGGTCGAGTATGTAGATCATTGGAAGTGAAAGTAAAAAACAAAAGTGCTCTTCTCCCCAGCAGCGGGCGTTTTCCCTGCTCAAATATAAAATAGCTGAACCAAGACGAAAGTTAACTTTCAATGCCCTACTGATGAGAGAACGGGTTTTTAGAGTTTTTAACAGATTTCCTTAGTCTCAAGGTTGTCCACAGTATTATGCTCTGGATCCCGGATCGAGGAGTTTCTGACCAAAAGAAGCCGAACAATAAATACCGGGACTAGGAACTGCTTGGATATTGGTTTCCAGGCCTATCAGACATAGCGAGGTTATTACGAAGACATTGGGTTGCCTCGGGGGTTAGGAGCCCAACCTCGCGGGGGGGGGGGGGGGTGCTCCGGGGGAGGGCTCCTTTTCAGTCCTGGTGCCTTCTGTTGGAGCTTGGGCCAACTCCGATTTGCTAGGCCGATTTTGCAAGCGTCATATGAAAATAATATTACGTACTTCGTGAACTTGTGTAGATTAAATGAGATAATCTAATAACACACCTAGCATAGTGTGTGGCTTATATTAAGTATGTCCTGATAGGAAACAATCAAAGATAAGCTTGTACTTCAGGTTTTTGTAACATTTGAATACATTTTGTATTTGCGGATGTAACATCCATTCACAAAATAAATTCGTATTAAAGAAGAAAAGATTTTATATGGAATTTATGAAACATATGCCCACAAACGGGACTTGTTTATAGCAGCTTTGTTCATCAATGCAAATGTCCAGCACGAGGTGAACGGATATAATTGTGATATATTCATTCAAAGGAATACTAACTACTCTTTGATGAAATGAAACAGATTCCTGATACAGGGCCCCAATATGCATTACTCCCGACAACATCATGCTGAGTGATGAAAAGAGTACATAGTCTGTGGTTCCATTTATGTGAATTTCTAGAACAGGCAAAACTAATCCATAGTGACAGGAACTAGATCACTGATTTCGTGGGACAGGAAGTGGTAGGGGGATCGACGGCAGAGGACATTTTGGAGTACTGGAAATGTTCTTCCTTCTTGAACAGGGTAGTGGTTACGTGGGTACATTCATCTGTCAAAAGTCATCAAACTTGAAATGGATGCATTGTATTATTTTCAAATTACAACTCAAGAAATTTGATTTTAAAAAGTAATAAGAATCATTCCAAATTTTCATGTCTTAATTATTATCATTATTATTATTAGCCTTAGAGGGTTCTTTTAGAAAAATCTCTCTCTTGTGGTAAACAATTTGATTGAAATTTCAGCAATTTCTTCATTTTTGTATCTTTTTCTTCCATTAACTTTATGCACTGTTAAATTGGATACTTTAAAATAAAACTAGAATCTATAAGAGCTCAATTTTATAAAAACAAATATAGATATAGATATACCAAAATGACTCCATCAATATTTACCTACCTTAACAGAAGTTATTTTTGAATTTCAGATGTTTCAAAATTTTACATATTTGCATTTTCTGCATCATTTGAATTTTACATAATAAGCATATATAATTTTTGCAAAAATTAGAGTAACTTAAAAATAGAATCGAAGAAAAATACGTAAAGATGTTACCAGCAGTTAATTCCAGGAGGTGGGACTATGGATGGCTGCTTATTTACTTCTTTATATATATATTTAACATTTTTAAATTTAAAGAAAATGAATGACCTGGAAGTGAAGGAACAGAATAGCTATGGAAGAAGTATGGCGTAGGTGAGAGGAAAAGATAAAGGGAAGGAAAAACCTAGTTCTGGCAGGAATTGTGTTTAAGTTGGAGATGTGCGGGGAGCAGCTGTTGGGATAAGAAGGATGTTTGGGAGGCAGGTGGGTCATGAGGATATTTAGGACAGTTTTATGCCCGTTACGTGACTCCTCCTTGGTGTTTTTTTCAAAAGAAATATACAGACTTAAATTTCTTGTCAAGCATCTTTACCATTTTTGTTCCTCTTTGATTGGGAGCGTATCTTGTGGAGCCAGGCGGGCTTCCGTTCAGATTCCTGCTTTCAAATCCCGCTCACTGACTGAGCGATGAGACAAGTTACTTAACCTTTCCACGCCTCAGTTTTCTCATGTGGGAAGTGAGGACGATGATATGATATAGGCCTGTTGAAAGGATCAAATGAGTAAACCCATGTGAAACTTGTAGACTATGCCTGGGCACACGGCACTAACATGTAATCATTGAGTGTAAGCTCTTGTGTTTTGGGCACAGCACTGCATAAAGACTCGGTGGGATTTTATTTAAGTTACTGATACTTTTGAGTGGCTGTGGACCCTCCTAGAGAGAGTAAAGCAATCCTCTCTGACCAGCAGTAACCTCCTGGGCTGGGAGGATCTGCAAGTATATTAGCTCATGTGATCAGCTCATCAAAGGGGGAATAATGGTCCAATTCCTTGCTTCAAGAATGCCCCAATGTAAAAAAAAATAAAAATCATGATTTTACAGTGGAAAACATTTCTACACATGACACAAGACCCAGAATTTTAAAAGAGTGATACATATGACTACATAAAAATTTATATTCAAAATACAAGCAATGAACTTTAAAAATATCATACATGTGGTACAAAGTTACATATGCCCCAAAACTTGTTATGGGAAACAGCAGTCCCCTGATCCCATCCCACATTTCTTTTTTTCCAGGGATAACCACTTTCAACTCACATAACCTACTGTTTGGCTATTTATCTCCTTATCTCTAAATAAATATTGAGACTCTGATTTTCCAGTTTCCCACCCCAGGCCCTGCAGACCGGCCTGCAAAGGGAAGAGTGGAGTTTGTGTGTTTCCCTACCCGCCAGTCGTCTCCAAGGCAGCCGCCAGGACTTCCACTGGCTTGCAAACCAACACAGCCCACCTCACCCCTCCAAACCCAACGGCGAAGGAAACTTTGCAAGAACAAATGCCAGGCAAGCAGCTTGGCGATTTGGGGTGGAACCGGGTTCTCGGGTAGGTCGGTAAAGGGTGGGAGCGCTCCAGAGTGAGGAGCTGTGGTCGCCCAAACCCAGCGACTGCCCCCGCTGCAGTGCCCGCCCAGCTCCTCTCCCTTCCAGCCCCTTTCTCCCTTCTGTGTCATTCTCTCCTCTTTCCTGCTCTTGCCCTTCCTCGGATCTTTTCGCCGGCCTCACACCTTTCTCGTCAAGTCCTCCAAAGACACCTGTGTCGTTCGGTCCTTCGTAACCTCTGAAAGTTCCAAAATCTCAAACTCAGAGAGATGCTCCTTAGCACCTGGAAGAGAACGTTTTAATTAGCTATTCAAGTCCATCACAAGCCTCATCCATACGCTTCTACCGAGCAGTAGAGGACAAAAGTGTTTCCATCCGGTCACGTCCTGGGGCGTCTTCTCGGTGGAGCAGAGTCGCGGCAGGACGAAGGGGCGCCCGCCGGTCCCGGACTCGGAGCGGCCCCGGCTCGTCTCACCTTCGGCCCCGGAGGAGCCGGGCCGGGCGGCCGTGGGTCAGGGACTTGGAGTCTCCTCAGACGCCGGAATCCGCGGCCGGGGCTCCCCTTTCTGGCTGAGCTTGGAAAGAAAGGACGAGGTTTCCTGGAGTGAAGGTTCAAATCTTAGCCTAACAGCAGCTTTTCGTGTCCAACGGAGACTTAGGAGCGAGCAGTTCTGAATAAAATGGGTATAAACTGGGATAGGATCCATTGATATTCGGAATAATAAATAGGGCACCTGAATACAATACAGTACTTCCCATCCAGGTCTGGAACCCTCGACCCGAAAGCTAAGACGCTGTCACCCTGGCTGCTCAGCGACGTCACAGCCCCGCACCGCGACCCTTTACTCACAGGGACAAGCGCGCAGTTAGTTACAGGACGTGCGGTGCGAACCCCTCTCGCGGGGCAGGAGTCAGTGGGCGCAGCCTCTGCCTTTTGCCCCCGAGACCCAGGGTGACCCGACGAGGGGGTGCCACCGGCTCGGTCGCTGCGCCCCTGGGCGGCGGGGCCGGGGCCTCCGGTGGCCAGCGACGGGCAGAGTCGCCAGGGTCCAGCGGGGACGCCGCGGGCTCGTCCCCTCACCTGCCCTCCACGTCCGCGTGGAGCGCGCGGACCGCGCCTCTCCGGGACGCGGGAGCGGGAAAGCACGTCCCATCTGAGGAGTAAAAAAGTCCTTCTTCTAACTAAGCAGAAAGGTCCCACCGAGATTTGAACTCGGATCGCTGGATTCAGAGTCCAGAGTGCTCACCATTACACCATGGAACCTGCTCGAAACGTGCTCGCTCTATGCCGCCAGAGATGGGGAAGTACTTATTCAGCCTCCACGCGTCCCAGCGATAATCCCAGGGCATTTCTTCTACGGTCCCGACAAGACTTGAATACGGTTGACCCGCGTGGGTGGTCCTCCGTCTTGCTTTCTCTCTGCTCCTCTCCTTTGATTGACTTCTCTCAGTTCACTTGCACCTCAGAAAACGAGGTAAAATCCACTTTGGGCTTCGGGCCAGGGAAGAGCCCCTGAAAGTCTCCATCATAAACCACATATTCTGCCTCACTTTGCCAGAGTGTCCCATCCTGAGGTAAAATTTCTGCAGATAATAGTGTTACTTTTCTTCGCCTTCACACTTTTCCCATTGCCCAGAGAGGGCAGACGATTGTCAGGGCAGGACTTGGGACTTCCTGGGTCCCTTGGCTACACAGCACCGATGACACTCCAAAGCTGCCACCACCTCCTACGTGTAATATATAAAGTGTGTCCGCAGTGGAGTGGGCATGGGAGGCAGGAGACCTCTCCTTTTCTTCTTCATACACTTCTGATGAAGGGGGGCTAAGTTTTTCTTACAACCACTGTAGCTTCGTTAGATTTACCGCGCAAGTGAAAATTAACGTTTACACCAAACACTGAGACAAACCAGGCCATACTCACCAGGGGTGACTCAAAATCAACGACATGCTGTGGAGGCCACAAGGCAGCGCTCTGACACTTCGGCAGTCACAGACTCTTTCCTCACAGCGTGGGCAAGTCAGTTTCATTCCAATTTCTTAATATATCATGACCCAGAAGTTGCACGGCTTAAAAGAAGTGTACACATACCCAGGTACCCAAGAGCACTCATTGCTGGGTCATAGAGCACGTGCATCCGAGTTGTCTGACAGTGTATACAGTATTTATGTACACAAAATACCACCACACTAAATATTCACATGTGTAATAGGTATAAGTCCACACTATGTCTCAAAATAATAATCTGCGTTGTTTCATTTCCCCTTTACTTCTTCATTTTCTCCCAAAGCCATTCCTCCCCTTATCCAATACACAGAACAGAAAAATTCGCATTAAAAGAAAAGAGCCGTCGGCCAAAAAACAGAGTCAGTAAGATGCCCAGTGTTGCTGGGAGACGTCCCAGGGACTGGACAAGAGTTGACTCAAGGAGGAAGGAGGCCCTTGTTACCAGCAGGAAGTTCACAGCACCGGGCTGAGGAGAAGATGAAACTTCCTTCTGGAAAATCAAGAAGTTGGGCGGCAACAAACAACACGAAGCGCTCCTCCAGGAGAACTTCAAGGTCAGTCAAGGTTTATGAGTGCAAGGACCACAAGGGGTCTCTGGCTGATACAGGAAGAAAAGAAATCCGTGGAAAGGACGTTGAGGGATCACAGAATGGCCGGGAAACCCGGAGCGTCCTGCTGAGTGCCAGACCCTGTTCTGGGCGTGGGGACGCAGGGGCGACCATCACGGCGACTGCTGCCGTTGTGGAAATCGCGTGACGGACACAGGAAACCAAAACACCACACCGGCCCCCGGAGGCCTCTCGGGAGGGTGGGCAAAGTCACATTCATTGGGTGTCGGCGAGGAAACCGGAAGAGCCGTCATGGATGCCCACCGGGAGTTCAGCTATCCTTGGACCCCATTCGGTTCAGGCCCGGAGGGTCCCGGCCCGGGCTCCGGGTGTCTCCGGGGGCGCTGGCGTCTGAGGCGAGTGAGGGGCAAGGCGGGGTCAGGCCATTCTGCTGCCCTTTTAGTTTCGGATAAGGCACCTGAGGCACCAGTTTCAAACAGGATAAAGAACATCATTCATCGCTCTAAACTTTCCGTTTTTCCGAGGCTTTCGAACGGGCACCGTTCTCCTGCGGGACAGGCGGCACATCCTGGGAATTAGTAAGTGTCTACTGCAAAGAGAGTCCAGAAAAGGCATGTGCTGTTGTCTCTGTGGCGCAATCGGTTAGCGCGTTCGGCTGTTAACCGAAAGGTTGGTGGTTCGAGCCCACCCAGGGACGGTGGGAGAGTTTTCTTTTCTTTTTTCTTTTCCCCCAGAACCCATCCAGCGTTTTCGGTGCTGAATACCATTCCAGGTGTTCCATGCTGATTATTACCTGCACATCTGCTCCCACAAAGTTTACCGAACTGTGTTCGGGGTCCTGTCCACCTCACCACTGCTGCCAGTCTTGGACCACCCCGACTTTCCAGCTCTATTGTCTATCGTCTCTACTGGACTCCATACGTGCCTAACTCACGACCTCCTGAAAGAGATCAAGGAAGCCACGGTCTGGTGGGATAAAGTCTTTATTCTGCCAAGTCTGTAGACTTGGACAAGAAAGTTATATGTTGTGTGCCTCAAATTTTTCATCTCTGAACGTTAGTACTTGTTCTGTGAATGATGTTATAAGTGAGCTCATCATCATAATTCTCCTCTGCATTGTTTCTGATAAAGGCCTTTCTTCCCTGGTTGTGTATTACTTGGTTTCATGGTTTCACGATGACGAATATGCTGCAACCATCATTATCGTACACACACCTCTGACCACTCGTGCAGGTGTTTCCATAGCTTAGAGAACTGGAAGTGCAAGTGCTACCTTTAGTGTTTCTATGCTTCTAATGTTGGTAAATGCTTCAAATTTTCCTTCCACAGAAGTGGGACTGAATCATATTCCAGTTTATTTTCCAGACTTTCAATGTCCCTTTCTTCATTTACTTGCCAACACAGCAATCTTTGTATACATCTCTGTATGATAGTCTAACTAATAAAGGGAGCAGTGCCCTCCCGACATAACTAAGGGGAAGGACAACAGAGGGACATTGTGGGCATTACACAGAGATATTCTATTGCATACGTTCGAAAGCTCAACATTCAATATTTTTAAAATTCTCCAAGAACTGTAATTGTTTTCTCTGCTGACCTAGCCAACAGGGTCCAGAGAAGACTGCCCAGAATGACCTCTTTGATAACGTCCTGCCAAGCAACTTATCCAAAGAGAAGAATCTCGCTGATCCCAGAGGTTTTTTCCTTCTCCCGTTTTCTCTTTTATTTATAAATTTTGCTTATAATTTTAATTTGATGAAAACAATCTAATGCCTGTCCTTCCTCGTATAAAAAGGGGAATTAGCATGGGAATAAGTGTTTCTATGTTATTCCTTGTCAGTTTTTTGTTTGTTTGTTTGTTTCTGTGTTTTTTGGCTGTGACTATAAAACTTAGCCCATCTAAGACACATCGTGGGAGCCAACAGAATCCTGCCCCCCCCACAGGTTCCTGCTTCAGACCTGGACCCTTAGAGTTATTAGCTCATGTTTGCTCCGTTCTGTTAAATCTCATATGCAGAAATTGAGCATTTTGGCTTTTTCATACTGTGTGGTTACTGGACAAGTATTTTCTCTCTCTCCGTCTCATTTGTGCATCACTAATTTCTCCTCTCAGTGCGGGATTCTGGTTTTAATTCTAGGAAGTGAACGTCTGGGGATAATCCCTGTTGGGTGGTGGTATACAGGGATCTATTCGCTGTTAGGTAGAAGATGACAACTAATCTGGACCATGTGTCTTTCTTGTCTGATGCTTGTCCTGAGGATTCTGGTATTTCCTGGTATGTGACACCACAGCAGTGAGAAGCTGTCCACCTCTTGTCTTTCCACTATTTGGTAAAAACCGCGTGGGCCAAGGCAATCCTTGTCAATAACTGCAAAAGTATAGTAGCTACAATAAGGATGATCTTAATATGCAATGTTTCCCTCAAATGGAGCTCCACAGTAATAAGGGGATTAATACAGGAAGAATATTGAACTTTTAGCATGGAATACGCAGATTTCTTTCATTGGTATACTCAAGATTCTAAATAACTGAAAAAAGTCAAACAAATATCCTTTAGGGATTACTTAAATCAGACTACAGAAAGCAGAGGAAAGACATTTATATCATTACAAACAAGCAACAAAGCCAGCAACATGAGCACTTGTGACAACCCTACAAGTCAAGAGTTAAAGTTTCCAGAACTGTAAGCCAGTTCAGTCCTTAATACAAATGGATGAGGAGCAATGACGTCATGCACAGATACATACCCTGGAGACTCAAAAGCATAGCACAGAAGTACTCCGATTTTCACTAATGAGCTTCCTTCAAGGACCTGATGTGGCTTACTTATTTCATTTTGTTTCCCTCACTGTTAGTTGCTGTTAATACATATCGTTGCCTCTGCTTTCACCTTAAATAATACGCACTAGTTTGATGAATTTTTTCCCCTTTAAATATTTTTTTTCAGAAACAAAACAATATACTTTCTATTCCTTGGGACAGAATAGACAAATTGGGCCTCTAAAAATTTAAATTAATTAAAAATTAATTTCCCAATTAATTTCAGAAAAGTAATAATCACTTATATAAATTTAAAATAAGAAAATTAAGAATTTCTGGGAAAAATGCATTACTACTTATGCTTTCAATGTGGTATGTATATGAGGAAAAATTTTGTTGTTGAATTGGTGACTAGGAACTATAATAGATTTAGCTGTAGATTAAATTAATGGTGTTGATTACTGGGAAGAACAGTGAGAAATGAAATGAAATTGATTACAAAGACGACCCTTAATACTTTTAAGCAATTTAAATAATTTATACATTTTATATATAATTACATTTAAAATGTTTATGTCATGTGGTGTGTTTTTATCGAGGTGACTCAGAAAACTTAGATTGGTTTAATAATTTTGGTCTAAAAATGACTATATATATTTTTTCAGATTATCTTATAATGTAGAAAATAATGGTGGTATAATATTCTGGTATGTAAGTCTTGGCTTTATTTTCACTTGAACATCTGAGTTAAGTTGGACTTCTTAAATGTCTTATACTGGTTGTACCAGTTAAATAAGGAAACATATTCAGGAAGATTTCAATGTCATTGAAAAAATCATTTAAATTTATGTGTTGAAGTGTATTAAATATACTAGTCAAGTATATTAAATATACTAATATCTTTAAAGAGGAATGAATACTTGTAATTCTAGAAACCAGACGACTCAATTATTCCGCTTACAATTTCTGGTAAATATTTTTAGGTGTCATCTAATATGTGATTCCATATATACGAATATATGATTCCAACATTCTCATGTTCCATCATGTGTCAGCTTAAATTACAAATTCAACATCTAGAGTTAAATTTAAATCTTTGACTAACATTAAATTGATTTAATTAACGAATCATCCTTGGTTGCCTGCAAATTCTCTCTGTCTTTGTCCTTCCCGTTTGCCCTGATTTCCTGATAGGTTGGCTGACAACAGCGCTTTCCTTGGGGAATGCTGTTGTTTTCTGGGTTCACATATATTTCTATATTTTGTAGGTTTGCGGCTGGTGCTGTGGCTATTCTTATGTGTTCCCTTGACAAAAGTTCAGTAGCGTGGCTTGTGTTTTCACTGCTCTGACACGACAGAATCATAACCTTAATGCTGCGCACTGCACAGCCTCTGAAACCTTCTCAGTCGCCTCCTTGCTTCTCGTTACACATTCATTTTTGCATGGCCCTTGCTTTTTATCACAGCAAGCACCAAAATCCAGCTTTGCACAGAAATGATATCATTGAAAAGAATGTAGGATAATCTAATGTTGGCAGATTTTACTATGTAAATTACAGCTCAATAAAGCTTACTTTTAACAAAAAAGGACAAACAAAACCAAATGTTGACAGGATGGAGAGCACTGGAAATTCTTATTCATTTCTGGAAACGGTATAAAAAAGTTCAACAGGTTGGAAAAAAATTTGGCAGCATCAGCTGAGGGTCATACATACACAGTTATATGCTGTGGCCCAGAAATCGTACTTTTAGCTGTGCTACACCTTTGACCTGTGCTCTCCAATATGATAGGGAGAAGCCACATGTAGCTACTGAACACTTGAAAGTTGCTAGGGCCACACGTTGTAATGATAATATTTTGATGTAGTAAGTCTCCTAAAACATTAAAATAGATTAAACTAGAAAATTCAAAATTCCTTGTGACAGGTTTGAAAACTAATAAAGGGAAACGTCACTAAAATGAAGTTGGGAGACCAGAAGTGGGAGCTCTCATGGGGTACCACTCAAGTTCAAAGACAGGAAGTATCGTCAATTATAGACCGAGACAGAAGAAGCATCAATAGGAAAGAATCATGGATTACAGGCCCCAACAGAAAAACATGTACATTGCATCTCCTGCAGGAAACCAGCAACTTGGCAATGAGAAAGCATCATCACCCTGAACTTTCACTTTTCTTGAAAGGGCTTGGTTTCAAAACAACCTCCCTCAGCTTCCTCCTCTTTCTGTTAAGTAAGGTTCCTTCCTGTCTTTTGTTTGTGGGACTTGCCTATGGCTTTTGCTATACCTTGCTTGTCCTGAATTGCAATTCTTCCGCTAATCCTGAATAAACCCTTTTTGCAGGAAAAAAACAAAAAAAATCCCAACTTTTATATATTTTTATATTTATAAAGTTTTTACATTTATTTTGCTTCTTTGATTTTGCTGCGTTGGGTCTCCGTTGCTCGGCTATGGCTTTCTCTAGTTGCAGTGATTGGGGCCTACTCTTCATCGTGGTGGCTTCTTTTGTGGCGGAGCATGGGCTCTCTGCGCGCAGGCGTCAGCAGTTGTGGCATGAGGGCTCAGTCGTTGTGGCTCATGAGCTCTAGAGCGTAGGCTCAGTGGCTGGGGTGCACGGGCTTAGTTGCTCCACAACACGTGGGATCTTCCCAGACCAGGACTTGACCCCGTGTCCCCTGCATTGGCAGGCGGATTCTTAACCAATGCGGATTCTTAACCAATGTGCAACCGGGGAAGCCCCCAAAAGTATTATTTTTAAAGTCAACACTGGCATTATTCTGCTGGAATGGGGTCCCCTAGAAAAATGTGTATGTTCACCAAAAGTCACAAAAAAATGTTCGTACCTTTTCAGAATATCCTCAACTGGAAACAAGTGAAATGTCCAACAGTAGAAATCTATGGAGAGTTATATTCTTACAACGACTACACAGAGACAAAGAACTACGTGAAAAATAGGGTTAAATTTCATAGACATGATGCTGAGTGAAAGAAGTCAGACCCATGCCCCCCCAGGCCCCCAACCCCAGTGCATGCCCTGTGATGCAATTTATGTGAAAGTGACAGGCAGAGAGGTTGGGAGGGGTATGTGCGTGAGTCCTCTGAGCTCCTGCATGGGAAGAGTCATGAGGAAGCCTTTTGTGGTCTGGTAATTTCCATACCTTAGTTATTCAGGTTGCTTCATCAGTTATTCACGTTGGTGTACACTGGTAATGGTTTGGGAACTGTACACTCTTTGTACTTTATGCATATTATGCCTCATTTTTAAAAAATTTAATGCCACTTGGTTATTGTTAAAGTGATGTTGATACTTTTTCTTCTGCTTTATCCTGGGCTAGGAGGAAAAGTAAGTTCAAAGTACTTACTGGGATATTTTTGTTGTCCTCAGATTTCTGGCTTCCCTTCAGTATCGGATGTCTGACTACTTACTTATATGTTGCTCACAACCATGACCCTAAGCTGACATTCCACCGTTCATACTGTGGCAAAGAGAGAAGCAAGAGTTCATGATCAAATCTTGCTCTGTTAAGAATCAATATGAGTCAAGGTAGAGGGAGGGTATATGAAAATGAGAAATTCTGATGAGGAAAGTAGTTCAATTAGGCTTAAGTAACTCAGAGGTGCCAAAGGGAGGACACTGGCAGGTCGTCCACAAAGAAGAGCCGCCACATTCACGTCACCACTAAACTCTGAAGAATTTTTGGAGCCTCCACACATAGCCAAAAGCGTTTACCTGATTAGTTCGGAACGTCACGAGATTAACCCGTCCAGACTAGGTGTTTGATGGCTTTCAGCTATCTGTTCCTCAAGGAAAGGGAAAACTCCCCTTTCTCAGGCTTTGTGTGTGTGTGTGTGCGTGTGCGTGTGCGTGTGCGTGTGTGTGTGTGTGTGTGTTTCCTCTCTTCTCTTTTCTGGCTCTTTTATAAATCCTGTCTTTTTTAATGACAACATCCTAATAACTGTCTCCCATTTTTATTAGGAACCATGTGAGCTAACTCAATCAAAATCACTTTACTACTTGAAGTAAGTCAGAAAGAGGGAAAGAAATATCGTATATTAATGCATATATGTGGAACCTAGAAAAATGGTACAGATGAACCGGTTTGCAGGGCAGAAAGAGAGACACAGCTGTAGAGAACAAACATATGGACACCAACGCAGAGAAAGTGGCAGAGGGGTTCGTGGTGCTGGGGTGAATTGGGAGATTGGGATTGACATATATCCACTAATATGTATAAAATTACTAACAAGAACCTGCTGTATAAAAAATAAACAAAATTCAAAAATAATCTCTTTACCACTAATGTTGAAGTATGATTTTCATGTTCACATCTGTATACACTCTATTGGGAGCTTTGAAATGTATTCTTGGGTGGAGACTGCCATGGAAAGGGAAAGTTTAGGCCTTAAATTGTTGGAAGATGGGTCCTTCTTAGTCTTTAAATAGACAGTTTCCAGTTAGTATTGTTTAACAAGCTCATCGTCATTCTCTGTGCGTCTAACGTCGTGGCTTCTCCAAAGGTCCCGTTTCCTCTTTCTCCTCTTCTTCTTCTTCATTTCTTTAATTAGTCTGGGGAGTTTTGTAGGCTTACCTTTCAAACTTCTTTTCCTTTTGAAATCTTGGAGGTTGAACAAGGAAGGGATACAAATTTCAGTGAAGTTTCCTCAGATACCCGTGAGCATGGTGGCCAAGGGGAAGGGCTCTGGAGGCAAAGTGCCTGGGTCTGAGTGCTGGCTCTCACTGTCACGGGGGTGAGACCCTGAAAAGATTAGCTCAGCTTTTCAGTGCCTCAGTGTTCTCATCTGCAATAAGGGTTGGTAAAGTCCTACACTATCTTCCAGGGCTGTTATGTGGAGTTAATAAGTTATTCCACAGTAAAGCACTGAGGAACAGTGCTGGTCACTCAGTAAAGCTCGAGAAAGCTGCTATTATCCTTATTGTGAAGTCTTTTATTTCCCCTTCTAACTGTACCACTGCTGACCTTCAACATTCCCCAGAACAAATTACGATTGTTTAGCTGACCTCTTCTCCCTCATTTTAGTGACCTGCATCTGGAAAACTGGTTGGTTTGGATGGTGATCTAACTGGTGATCTAAAGGCAGTGGGGGACTGGATCCAGCTTCATCAGCTTCTTGGACCCTGGGCAGGCATGACGATTGTTTAGCTCATGGTAGACAATCTCTTGCACATGTTTCTATAGCAAGAGCTTTTCATAGATAGTCAGACATACCTTAAGTATTATAAGAAAAGTGCAAGTATGTACCAGTGACCTGTGTTTTTGGTTGTTGTTGTTTGAAGAAATCAAAGGAAGAAAATAGAATTTACCTGGAAGTTGTAGATTTCCTCCTTCAGTTATGACAGGGTGTTTGTAGCAAGTTGGCATTCACCCTGAAAACGACTAAGTCAAGTGTGGATTAAAGGAATTCTGTTTGAAGGCTTTGGAGAAATGCAGCTGGGACCCACAGGATCAGCTCCAGAGAGAGAGAAGCTCACTCGAATGAACCTAATTCTCTCCCTTTTCCCCTTAGGTCCAAAGGGCACTTGCGCGAACCCCCGGCTCCCGTGGCTCCTGGGAGCTGAGGAGTCAGCGGGGGCGACCCCTGCACTCGGGGGCATAGCTGTGGATCCGAGGACTCTGCGGTCGGTGTGGGAGCCCAAAGGCCGACTGTGGGAGGCTCGGGGGTCCTCCCTTCGGGGCAGGCTCGGAACCCTAAAAGCAGGGCCTCTAGGAAGCCGCAGTGTCCTTGCCTGAGAGGTCTTGGGGCTTCAAGGTTCATTCTTCAGTTTAAAAAGTTGGCGAGTAGGGCAGTGGTGGCAGGACCTACGGATTTCAGGGATGTGTCACTGAGCCACAGCACCTGCCGTGTTTCCGTAGTGTAGTGGTTATCACGTTCGCCTCACACGCGAAAGGTCCCCGGTTCGAAACCGGGCGGAAACAGACGTTCTTCCTTTCTGAAACTTTTACCTTCCCTTTCAAAAAAGCAAAACGGCCGAAAGGCAGGGGCTGAGGCAGCGGGCGCAGCTGCATTTTCCATCCCCAAGGGACAGGCCAGGAGTTCCGTTGCTGCCTGAGAGCCTGCTCAGCGCTAGGAGCCAGCCCTCCTTTCTCCGCTCTGAGTCACTGCGGAGTCCAGGCCACAGCCAGCTGACCCAAGTGCGCAAAGGACAAGGCTGACTTCGGCTCATTTTTACATCCGGAAATCCCCTCACCTCCTAAGCAGGCGCCTAAATCTCTTGCACATGTGCACGCGGGTTATGTCTCTGGAAACCAAGGAGTTCATCCCTGGCTTGGCTTCACACAAGTTCATCCCTTCACACTTGGCTTTCCCCCATCTCGGCACACTTACGCAACAGTTTGATTTGCGTGACGAAACAAAAGAGACCGAACCCAACTGTGCACCGGGGACTCGAGCCAAAGACACGGAAATGAACAATGTCAGGCTCCCCTAACTGAGCTGGTCGCGGAGGGGAAGGAGCCCGTACCCGTGCCGTTAACCAGGAGAGCCCCCAGAGCCAGAGCAGACATCAGGAAGTGGACGGATCCGCCCATCACCTGCTGACATCCCAGTCGGCACCTGACTCAAGAGAAAACCGAGCTTCAGAAAGAGAGCATGACCTTGGCTCGGCAGCACAGAGCACTGAAGCTAGACCAGGACGGACCTTGTGTCCTGTGTCAGAGCCCACAGCGTCGCCCAAGACTGCAGATGTGAAGGGTGATGAGCAGCCGGGCAAGGGCTGGGAGCCTTGCACAGCTGCATTCAGCCCTGGGCTTCTGGGAAATCTCCGTTCCTGCTCTCCGGGTCTCTGAAGTGTAATCTTTACTTTTACAGTTTTCATCTGGAGAGTCGAAGTCGAGGCCCCTCAATGGTTCCCTGGTGGTCTAGTGGCTAGGATTCGGCGCTTTCACCGCTGCGGCCCGGGTTCGATTCCCGGTCAGGGAAGCCTATTTTTTCTTTTTTTTTTTCCTTTTTTTTCCCTTCAGTATCTCCACTGGCAGGAGTCTTCCTCTTCCTGCCCC
Source organism: Orcinus orca (assembly GCF_937001465.1). Lineage (NCBI taxonomy): Eukaryota > Metazoa > Chordata > Mammalia > Artiodactyla > Delphinidae > Orcinus > Orcinus orca. The sequence continues at coordinate 105,176,514 of NC_064559.1, read as the reverse complement.
GACTAGAGCTGTGTTTACTTCAAGGTTCAGATGCAGAAGAGCTTCTGCACTGAGTCCCCAAATGCCGGTGAGTCCTGGCCTCAGGATCCTTGACATCGCGCCGGCTGGAGGAGGTGAGATGTAATGAACAGCCTGGGCTGGCCAGATCTCGCCTCGGCTCTTTTCTCCCTGCATGTTACAAACCCGAAGGCTTATTTACAGAGTTTTCATCCCAAGAGCATCGGGGACTCGAGTTCCAAAAATTCATGAAAAACCAAAACCAAAACCCTTTGAAACATACAAAAAAGTTGCAAGAGTAATAACATCGTATATTCTATACGTAAGTGCACAGTAAACATTTTCCCACGTTGGGTTTCTCACTCTCTCTCCGTCTATAAGAATGGCGACACCACTTGAGAGTTCCTTGCAGACATCTCCACTCAAGATTGCTCCTTTCGTTTGGCGTGTCTCTCAAAGCCAGCTTCTGCGGGACTTGTCCTCCAAGACCAGGGGAAGCCTTTGTCCTCGCGGGGACGCCCCCTTGCCCTTTCAGGAACCTGAAATCCGTTCTCTTCAGGTTGTAGAGAAGCTTCAGGAGGAGTTTTATTCAGCTCCCCCCGAAGTGCAGGCCAGACACGTTCTGTGCTAGTAGGAATCCCCCTGGACCGGCTGCCCTCCGGTCTCCTCCCGGTTGCCTTGGCGGGCAGTGGGGTCTTGGGTCAGCCTGAGCGCTGGAACCCCCTACCTCGGGAAAGGCCCTTCAGGTAAGTGCAGCTGCCCCTTGGCTGTTGCCTGGATCTCTGTGCCCTGCAGGGAGCGTAAAGTGTTCTGACAGGACACAAAGGTGACGAATCCTTCCCTGTAGTGAGTGGGAGGATGAGAGGAGCAGATGGGAAATGCGTCAAAGGCAGGGGAGTATTCTCAAGTGCTTGTCAGAATTGTCTGCATGGGTGGCTGCCCTGTGATACTAGTGCTTAGTGTTGTCTTTTCCTGACCTTGACCCAGTCTAGGTCCAGTGTGATTAAGTGCTCTAAACCGTCCGTTTTTCTGAGGCTGTGGAACTGGTACAATTTTCCGGTGAGAAAGGCGGCACATTCTGGGAATTCGTAAGTGTCTACTCCACAGAGAGTCCAGAAGAGTCACGTGTTGCTGTCTCTGTGGTGCAGTGGGTTAGTGCGATCGCCTGTTAATAGAAGGGTTGGTGGTTCGAGCCCACCCAGGGACGGTGGGAGAGGTTTTAGAACTCATTCAGCGTTTTCCGTGTTGATTACCATTCCCGGTGTTCCATGCTGATTATTAGCTGTACATTTGCTCCCACAAAATTTACCGAATGCAGTTCGGGGTCCTGTCCACCTCCCGACTGCTGCCAGTCTTGGGCTACACTCCCCTTCCCAGCTCTATTGTCTGTCGTCTCTATTGGACTCTATACTTGCCTAATTTACGGCCTCCTGAAAGAGATCCAGGAATCCACGGTCTGGTGGGATAGTCTTTATTCGGCAAGTCTATAGACTTGGACTGAAAGTCATATTTTATGTGTCTTAAACTTTTCATGTGTGAACGTTAGTAATTGTTCTATGAATGATGTTAGCAGTGAACTCATCATCATAATTCTCCTCTGCATTATTTTTGATAAAGGCCTTTCTTCCATGGTTGTGTATTACTTGCTTTCATGGTTTCACGATGACAAATATGCTGCAACCATCATTATCGTACACACACCTCTGACCACTCATGAAAGTGTTTCCATAGCATAGGGAACTGGAAGTGCAAGTGCTACCTTTAGTGTTTCTAATGTTGGTAAATCCTTCAAATTTTCCTTCCACAGAACTGGGACTAAATCATATTCCATTTTATTTTCCAGTCTTTCAATGTCCCTTTCTTCATTTACTTGCCAACACGGAAATCTTTCTATACATCTCTCTATGATAGTCTAACTAATAAAGGGAGCAGTGCCCTCCTGTCATAACTAAGGGGAAGGACAACAGAGGGACATTGTGGGCATTACACAGAGATATTCTATTGCATTTGTTCGAAAGCTCAACATTGAATATTTTTAAAATCCTCCAATAACTGTAATTGTTTTCTCTGCTGACCTAGTCAACAGGGTCCAGAGAAGACTGCCCAGAATGACCTCTTTGATAACGTCCTGCCAAGCAACTTATCCAAAGAGAAGAATCTCACTGATCCCAGAGGTTTTTTCCTTCTCCCGTTTTCTCTGTTATTTATAAATTTTGCTTATACTTTTAAATTGATGAAAACAATCTAATGCCTGTCCTTCCCCGTATAAAAAGGGGAATTAGCATGTGAATAAGTGTTTCTATGTTATTCCTTGTCAGTTGTTTGTTTTTTTCTTTGTTTCTGTGTTTTTTGGCTGTGACTATAAAAATTAGCCCATCTAAGACACATCGTGGGAGCCAACAGAATCCTGCCCCCCCACAGGTTCCTGCTTCAGACCTGGACCCCTAGAGTTATTAGCTCATGTTTCCTCTGTTCTGTTAAATCTCATGTGCAGAAATTGAGTATTTTGGCTTTTACATACTGTGTGGTTACTGGACAAGGGTATTATCTCTCTCTCTCTCTCTCTCTCTCCCTCTCATTTTTGCATCACTAATTTCTCCAAAAGTGTAGTAGCTACAATAAGGATGATCTTAATATGCAATGGTTCCCTCAAATGGAGCTCCAGAGTAATGAGGGGGATTAATACAGAAAGAATATTGAATTTTTAGCGTGGAATACGCAGCTTTCTTTTCATTGGTATACTCAAGTTTCTAAATAACTGAAAAAATTCAAACAAATGTCATTTAGGGATTCCTTACATCAGACTACAGAAAGCAGAGGAAAGACACATCATTACAAACAAGCAACCAAGTCAGCAACATGAGCACTTGTGGCAACCCTACAAGTCAAGATTTAAACCTTCCAGAACTGTAAGCCAGTTCAGTCCTTAAGACAGATGGATGAGGAGCAATGACGTCATGCACAGATACATACCCTGGAGACTCAAAAGCATATCACAGAAGCACTCCGATTTTCACTGATGAGCTTCCTTCAAGGACCTAATGTGGCTGACTTATTTCATTTTGTTTCCCTCACTGTCAGTTGCTGTTAATACATGTCGTTGCCTCTGCTTTCACCTTAAATAATGAGCACTAGTTTGATAAATTTTTTTCCCTTTAAATATATTTTCTCAGAAACAAAACAATATATTTTATATTCCTTGGGATAGAATAGACAAATTGGGCCTCTAAAAGTTTAAATTAATTAAAAATTAATTTCCCAATTAATTTCAGAAAAGTAATAATCACTTAGGTAAATATAAAATAAGAAAATTAAGAATTTCTGGGAAAAATGCATTACTACTTATGCTTTCAATGTGGTATTTATATGAGGAAAATTTTTGTTGTTGAATTGGTGACAAGGAACTATAAGAGATTCAGCTGTAGATTAAATTAATGGTCTTGATTACTGGGAAGAACAGTGAGAAATGAAATGAAATTGATTACAAAGACAACCCTTAATACTTTTAAGCAATTTAAATAATTTATACATTTTATATATAATGACATTTAAAATGTTTATGTCATGTGGTGTGTTTTTATCGACGTTACTCAGAACACTTAGATTGGTTTAATAATTTTGGTCTAAAAATAACTATATATATTTTTTCAGATTATCTTATAATGTAGAAAATAATGGTTGTATAATATTCTGGTATGTAAGTCTTGGCTTTATTTTGGCTTAAACATCTGAGTTATGTTGGACTTCTTAAATCTCTTCTACTGGTTGTAGCAGCTAAATAAGGAAACATATTCAGGAAGATTTCAATGTCATTGAAAAAATCATTTAAATTTATGTGTTGAAGTATATTAAATATACTAGCCAAGTACATTAAATATACTAATATCTTTAAAGAGGAATGAATACTTGTAATTCTAGAAACCAGACAACTCAATTATTCCGCTTACAATTTCTGGTAAATATTTTTAGGTGTCATCTAATATGTAATTCCATATATACGAATATATGATTCCAACATTCTCATGTTCCATCATGTGTCAGCTTAAATTACAAATTCAACATCTAGAGTTAAATTTAAAACTTTGACTAACATTAAATTGATTTAATTAACGAATCATCTTTGGTTGCCTGCAAATTCTCTCTGTCTTTGTGCTTCCCGTTTGCCCTGATTTCCTGATAGGTTGGCTGACAACAGTGCTTTCGTTGCGGAATGCTGTTGTTTTCTGGGTTCACAGATTTCTGGGCTCACCTATTTTGTAGGTTTGTGGCTGGTGCTGTGGCTATTCTTATGTGTCCCCTTGACAAAAATTCAGTAGCGTGGCTTGTGTTTTCACTGCTCTGACACAGCAGAATCATAACCTTAATGCTGCGCACTGCACAGCCTCTGAAACCTTCTCAATCGCCTCCTTGCTTCTCGTTACACATTCATTTTTCCATGGCCCTTGCTTTTTATCACAGCAAGCACCAAAATCCAGCTTTGCACAGAAATGATATCATTGAAAAGATTGTAGGAGAATCTAATGTTGGCAGATTTTACTATGTAAATTACACCTCAATAAAGCTTACTTTTAACAAAAAAGGGCAAACACAACCAAATGTTGACAGGATGGACAGCACTGGAAATTCTTATTCATTTCTGGAAAGTGTATAAAAATGTTCAACAGGTTGGAAAAAAATTTGGCAGCATCAACTGAGGGTCATACATACACAGTTATATGCTGTGGCCCAGAAATCGTACTTTTAGCTGTGCTACACCTTTGACCTGTGCTCTCCAATATGATAGGGACAAGCCACATGTAGCTACTGAACACTTGAAAGTTGCTAGGGCCACAAGGTGTAATGATACTAGTCTGATGTACTAAGTCTCTTAAAGCATTAAAATAGATTAAACTAGAAAAATCAAAATTCCTTGTGACAAGTTTGAAAACTAATAAAGTGAAACGTCACTAAAATGAAGTCGGGAGACCAGAAGTGGGAGCTCTCATGGGGTACCACTCAAGTTCAAAGACAGGAAGTATCGTCAATTACAGACCCAGACAGAAGAAGCATCAATAGGAAAGAATCATGGATCACAGGCCCCAACAGAAAAACATGTACCTTGCATCTCCTGCAGGAAACCAGCAACTTGGCAATGAGAAACAATCATCACCCTGAACTTTCACTTTTCTTCAAAGGGCTTGGTTTCAAAACAACCTCCCTCAGCTTCCTCCTCTTTCTGTTAAGTAAAGTTCCTTCCTGTCTTTTGTTTGTGGGACTTCCCTATGGCTTTTGCTATAGCTTGCTTGTCCTGAATTGCAATTCTTCCGCTATTCCTGAATAAACCGTTTTTGCTGGAAAAAAACAAAAAAAATCCCAACTTTTATATATTTTTACATTTGTAAAGTTTTTACATTTATTTTGCTTCTTTGTTTTTGGCTGCGTTGGGTCTCCGTTGCTCGGCTATGGCTTTCTCTAGTTGCAGTGATTGGGGCCTACTCTTCATCGTGGTGGCTTCTTTTGTGGCGGAGCATGGGATCTTGGCGCGCAGGCGTCAGTAGTTGTGGCATGACGGCTCAATAGTTGTGGCTCACGGGCTCTAGAGCATAGGCTCAGTGGCTGGGGTGCACGGGCTTAGTTGCTCCACAACACGTGGGATCTTCCCAGACCAGGGCTTGACCCCGTGTCCCCTGCCTTGGCAGGCGGATTCTTAACCAATGCGGATTCTTAACCAATGTGCAACCGGGGAAGCCCCCAAAAGTATTATTTTTAAAGTCAACACTGGCATTATTCTGCTGGAATGGGGTGCCCTAGAAAAATGTGTATGTCCACCAAAAGTCAAAAAAAAAATGTTCGTACCTTTTCAGAATATCCTCAACTGGAAACAAGTGAAATGTCCAACAGTAGAAATCTATGGAGAGTTATATTCTTACAACGACTACACAGAGACAAAGAACTACGTGAAAAATAGGGTTAAATTTCATAGACATGATGCTGAGTGAAAGAAGTCAGACCCATGCCCCCCCAGGCCCCCAACCCCAGTGCATGCCCTGTGATGCAATTTATGTGAAAGTGACAGGCAGAGAGGTTGGGAGGGGTATGTGCGTGAGTCCTCTGAGCTCTTGCATGGGAAGAGTCATGAGGAAGCCTCTTGTGGTCTGGTCATTTTCCATACCTTAGTTATTCAGGTTGCTTCATCAGTTATTCACGTTGCTGTACACAGGTAATGGTTTGGGAACTGTACACTCTTTGTACTTTATGCATATTATGCCTCATTTTTAAAAAATTTAATGCCACTTGGTTATTGTTAAAGTGATGTTGATACTTTTTCTTCGGCTTTATCCTGGGCTAGGAGGAAAAGTAAGTTCAAAGTACTTACTGGGATATTGTTGTTGTTCTCAGATTTTTGGCTTCCCTTCAGTATTGGTTGTCTGACTACTTACTTATATGCTGCTCACAACCATGACCCTAAGCTGACATTCCACTGTTCATACTGCGGCAAAGAGAGAAGCAAGTGTTCATGATCAAATCTTGCTCTGTTAAGAATCAATATGAGTCAAGGTAGAGGGAGGGTATATGAAATTGAGAAATTCTGATGAGGAAAGTAGTTCAATTAGGCTTAAGTAACTCAGAGGTGCCAAAGGGAGGACACTGGCAGGTCGTACACTAAGAAAAGCCGCCACATTCACGTCACCACTAAACTCTGAAGAATTTTTGGAGCCTCCACACATAGCCAAAAGCGTTTACCTGATTAGTTCGGAAGGTCACGAGATTAACCCGTCCAGACTAGGTGTTTGATGGCTTTCCGCTATCTGTTCCTCAAGGAAAGGGAAAACTCCCCTTTCTCAGGCTTTGTGTGTGTGTGTGTGCGTGTGCGTGTGCGTGTGTGTGTGTGTGTGTGTGTTTCCTCTCTTCTCTTTTCTGGCTCTTTTATAAATCCTGTCTTTTTTAATGACAACATCCTAATAACTGTCTCCCATTTTTATTAGGAACCATGTGAGCTAACCCAATCAAAATCTCTTTACTACTTGAAGTAAGTCAGAAAGAGGGAAAGAAATATCGTATATTAACGCATATATGTGGAACCTAGCAAAATGGTACAGATGAACCAGTTTGCAGGGCAGAAAGAGAGACACAGCTGTAGAGAACAAACGTATGGACACCAACGCGGGGAAAGCGGCAGAGGGGTTTGTGGTGGTGGGGTGAATTGGGAGATTGGGATTGACATATATACACTAATATGTATAAAACTGCTAATAAGAACCTGCTGTATAAAAAATAAACAAAATTCAAAAATAATCTCTTTACCACTAATGTTGAAGTATGATTTTCATACTAACATGTGTATACACTATATTGGGAGCTTTGAAATGTATTCTTGGGTAGAGACTGCCATGGAAAAGGAAAGTTTAGGCCTTAAATTGTTGAAAGATAGGTCTTTCTTAGTCTTTAAATAGACAGTTTCCAGTTAGTATGTGTTTAACAAGCTCATCGTCATTCTCTCTGCGTCTAACGTCGTTGCTTCTCCAAAGGTCCTCTTTCCTCTTTCTCCTCTTCTTCTTCTTCATTTCATTAATTAGTTTGGGGAGTTTTGTAGGCCTACCTTTCAATTTTCTTTTCCTTTGAAATCTTGGAGGTTGAACAAGGAAGGGATGCAAATCTCAGTGAAGTTTTCTCAGTTACCCATGAGCATGGTGGCCAAGGGGAAGGGCTCTGGAGGCAAAGTGCCTGGGTCTGAGTGCTGGCTCTCACTGTCACGGGGGTGAGACCGTGAAAAGGTTAGCTCAGCTTTTCAGTGCCTCAGTGTTCTCATCTGCAACAAGGGTAGTAAAGTCCTACACTATCTTCCAGGGTTGTTATGTGGACTTAGGAAGTTATTCCACAGTAAAGCACTGAGGAACAGTGCTGGTCACTCAGTAAAGCTCGAGAAAGCTGCTATTATCCTTATTGTGAAGTCTTTTATTTCCCCTTCTAACTGTACCACTGCTGACCTTCAACATTCCCCAGAACAAATTACGATTGTTTAGCTGACCTCTTCTCCCTCATATTAGTGACCTGCATCTGGAAAACTGGTTGGTTTGGATGGTGATCTAACTGGTGATCTAAAGGCAGTGGGGGACTGGATCCAACTTCATCAGCTTCTTGGACCCTGGGCAGGCATGACGATTGTTTAGCTCATGGTAGACCATCTCTTGCACATGTTTCTATAGCAAGAGCTTTTCATAGATAGACATATCTTAAGCATTAGAAGAAAAGTGCAAGTATGTACCAGTGACCTGTCTTTTTGGTTGTTCTTGTTTGAAGAAATCAAAGGAAGAAAATAGAATTTACCTGGAAGTTGTAGATTTCCTCCTTCAGTTATGACGGGGTGTTTCTAGAAAGGTAGCATTCACCCTGAAAACGACTAAGTCAAGTGTGGATTAAAGGAATTCTGTTTGAAGGCTTCGGCGAAATGCAGCTAGGACCCACAGTTTCAGCTCCAGAGAGAGAGAAGCTGATTCGAATGAACCTAATTCTCTACCTTTTCCCCTTAGGCCCAAAGGGCACTTGCGCGAACCCCCGGCTCCCGCGGCTTCTGGGAGCTGAGGAGTCAGCGGGGGCGACCCCTGCACTCGGGGGCATAGCTGTGGATCCGAGGACTCTGCGGTCGGTGCGGGAGCCCAAAGGCCGACTGTGGGGGAGGCTCGGGGGTCCTCCCTTCTGGGCAGGCTCGGAGCCCTAAAAGCAGGGCCTCTCGGAAGCCGCAGTCTCCTTTCATGAGAGGTCTTGGGGCTTCAAGTTTCATTCTTCAGTTTAAAAAGTTGGCGAGTAGGGCAGTGGTGGCAGGACCTACGGATTTCAGGGATGTGTCACTGAGCTGTAGCACGCGCCGTGTTTCCGTAGTGTAGCGGTTATCACGTTCGCCTCACACGCGAAAGGTCCCCGGTTCGAAACCGGGCGGAAACAGACGTTCTTCCTTTCTGAAACTTTTACCTTCCCTTTCAAAAAAGCAAAACGGCCGAAAGGCAGGGGCTGAGGCAGCGGGCGCAGCTGCATTTTCCATCCCCAAGGGACAGGCCAGGAGTTCCGTTGCTGCCTGAGAGCCCGCTCAGCGCTAGGAGCCAGCCCTTCTTTCTCCGTGAGTCACTGCGGAGTCCAGGCCACAGCCAGCTGACCCAAGTGCGCAAAGGACAAGGCTGACTTCGGCTCATTTTTACATCCGGAAATCCCCTCACCTCCTAAGCAGGCGCCTAAATCTCTTGCACATGTGCACGCGGGTTATGTCTCTGGAAACCAAGGAGTTCATCCCTGGCTTGGCTTCACACAAGTTCATCCCTCACACTTGGCTTTCCCCCACCTCGGCACGCTTACGCAACAGTTTGATTTGCGTGACGGAACAAAAGAGACCGAACCCAACTGTGCACCGGGGACTCGAGCCAAAGACACGGAAATGAACAATGTCAGGCTCCACGAACTGAGCTGGTCGCGGAGGGGAAGGAGCCCGTACCCGTGCCGTTAACCAGGAGAGCCCCCAGAGCCAGGGCAGACATCAGGAAGTGGACGGATCCGCCCATCACCTATTGACATCCCAGTCGGCACCTGACTCAAGAGAAAACCGAGGTTCAGAAAGAGAGCATGACCTTGGCTCGCAGCACACAGCGCTGAAGATAGACCAGGACGGACCTTGTGTCCTGGTTCAGAGCCCACAGCGTCGCCCAAGACTGCAGATGTGAAGGGTGATGAGCAGCCGGGCAAGGGCTGGGAGCCTTGCACAGCTGCATTCAGCCCTGGGCTTCTGGGAAATCTTCGTTCCTGCTCTCCGGGTCTCTGAAGTGTAATCTTTACTTTTACAACTTTCAACCGGAAACGCTAATTAAGGCCCTTCAATGGTTCCCTGGTGGTCTAGTGGCTAGGATTCGGCGCTTTCACCGCTGCGGCCCGGGTTCGATTCCCGGTCAGGGAAGACTTTTTTCCTTTTTTTTTTTTTTTTCCTTTTTTTTCCCCTTCAGTATCTCCACTGGCAGGAGTCTTCCTCTTCCTGCCCCGACTAGAGCTGTGTTTACTTCAAGGTTCAGATGCAGAAGAGTTTCTGCACTGAGTCCCCAAATGCCGGTGAGTCCCGGCCTCAGGGTCCTTGACATCGCGCAGGCTGGAGGAGGTGAGATGTAATGAACAGCCTGGGCTGGCCAGCTCTCTCCTCGGCTCTTTTCTCCCTGCATGTTACAAACCCGAAGACTTATTTACACAGTTTTCATCCCAAGAGCATCGGGGACTCGAGTTCCAAAAATTCATGAAAAACCAAAACCAAAACCCTTTGAAACATACAAAAAAGTTGCAAGAGTAATAACATCGTATATTCTATACGTAAGTGCACAGTAAACATTTTCCCACGTTGGGTTTCTCACTCTCTCTCCGTCTATAAGAATGGCGACACCACTTGAGAGTTCCTTGCAGACATCTCCACTCAAGATTGCTCCTTTCGTTTGGCGTGTCTCTCAAAGCCAGCTTCTGCGGGACTTGTCCTCCAAGACCAGGGGAAGCCTTTGTCCTCGCAGAGACGCCCCCTTGCCCTTTCAGGAACCTGAAATCCGTTCTCTTCAGGCTGTAGAGAAGCTTCAGGAGGAGTTTTATTCAGCTCCCCCCGAAGTGCAGGCCAGGCACGTTCTGTGCTAGTAGGAATCCCCCCGGACCGGCTGCCCTCCGGTCTCCTCCCGGTTGCCTTGGCGGGCAGTGGGGTCTTGGGTCAGCCTGAGCGCTGGAACCGCCTACCTGGGGAAAGGCCCTTCAGGTAAGTGCAGCTGCCCCTTGGCTGTTGCCTGGGTCTCTGTGCCCTGCAGGGAGCGTAAAGGGTTCTGACAGGACACAAAGGTGAGGACGAATCCTTCCCTGTAGTGAGTGGGAGGATGAGAGGAGCAGATGGGAAATGCGGCAAAGGCAGGGGGAGTATTCTCAAGTGCTTGTCAGAATTGTCTGCCTGGGTGGCTGCCCTATGATAATAGGGCTTAGTGTTGTCTTTTCCTGACCTTGACCCAGTCTCAGGTCCAGTGTGATTAACTGCTCTAAACCGTCCTTTTTTCTGAGGCTGTGGAACTGGTACAATTTTCCTGCGAGAAAGGCGGCACATCCTGGGAATTCGTAAGTGTCTACTCCACAGAGAGTCCGGAAGAGTCACGTGCTGCTGTCTCTGTGGTGCAGTGGGTTAGCGCGAACGGCTGTTAATGGGAAGGTTGGTGGTTCGAGCCCACCCAGGGACGGTGGGAGAAGTTTTAGAACTCATTCAGCGTTTTCCGTGTTGATTACCATTCCCGGTGTTCCATGCTGATTATTACCTGTACATCTGCTCCCACAAAATTTACCGAATGCAGTTTGGGGTCCTGTCCACCTCCTGACTGCTGCCAGTCTTGGGCCACACTCCCCTTCCCAGCTCTATTGTCTATCGTCTCTATTGGCCTCTATACTTGCCTAATTTACGGCCTCCTGAAAGAGATTCAGGAATCCACGGTCTGGTGGGATAGTCTTTATTCGGCCAAGTCTATAGACTTGGACAAGAAAGCCATATTTTATGTGTCTTAAACTTTTCATGTGTGAACGTTAGTAATTGTTCTATGAATGATGTTAGCAGTGAACTCATCATCATAATTCTCCTCTGCATTATTTTTGATAAAGGCCTTTCTTCCATGGTTGTGTATTACTTGGTTTCATGGTTTCACGATGACGAATATGCTGCAACCCTCATTATCGTACACACAGCTCTGACCACTCGAGCATGTGTTTCCATAGCGTAGGGACCTGGAAGTCCAAGTGCTACCTTTAGTGTTTCTAATGTTGGTAAATCCTTCAAATTTTCCTTCCACAGAATTGGGACTAAATCATATTCCATTTTATTTTCCAGTCTTTCAATGTCCCTTTCTTCATTTACTTGCCAACACGGAAATCTTTCTATACATCTCTCTATGATAGTCTAACTAATAAAGGGAGCAGTGCCCTCCCGACATAACTAAGGGGAAGGACAACAGAGGGACATTGTGGGCATTACACAGAGATATTCTATTGCATATGTTCAAAAGCTCAACATTGATTATTTTTAAAATTCTCCAAGAACTGTAATTGTTTTCTCTGCTGACCTAGCCAACAGGGTCCAGAGAAGACTGCCCAGAATGACCTCTTTGATAACGTCCTGCCAAGCAACTTATCCAAAGAGAAGAATCTCACTGATCCCAGAGGTTTTTTCCTTCTCCCCTTTTCTCTTTTATTTATAAATTTTGCTTATAATTTTAATTTGATGAAAACAATCTAATGCCTGTCCTTCCTCGTATAAAAAGGGGAATTAGCATGGGAATAAGTGTTTCTATGTTATTCCTTGTCAGCTTTTTTGTTTGTTTGTTTGTTTCTGTGTTTTTTGGCTGTGACTATAAAAATTAGCCCATGTAAGACACATTGTGGGAGCCAACAGAATCCTGCCCCCCACAGGTTCCTGCTTCAGACCTGGACCCTTAGAGTTATTAGCTCATGTTTCCTCTGTTCTGTTAAATCTCATGTGCAGAAATTGAGTATTTTGGCTTTTACATACTGTGTGGTTACTGGACAAGGGTATTTTCTCTCTCTCCGTCTCATTTGTGCATCACTAATTTCTCCTCTCAGTGCAGGATTCTGGTTTTAATCCTAGGAAGTGAACTTCTGGGGATAATCCCTGTTTGGTGGTGGTTGACAGGGATCCATTCCCTGTTAGGTAGAAGATGACAGCTAATCTGGACCATGAGTCTTTTTTGTCTGATGCTTGTCCTGAGGATTCTGGTATTTCCTGGTATGTGACACCGCAGCAGTGAGAAGCTGTCCACCTCTTGTCTTTCCACTATTTGGTAAAAACCGCGTGGGCCAAGGCAATCCTTGTCAATAACTGCAAAAGTATAGTAGCTACAATAAGGATGATCTTAATATGCAATGTTTCCCTCAAATGGAGCTCCACAGTAATAAGGGGATTATTACAGGAAGAGTATTGAATTTTTAGCTTGGAATACGCAGGTTTCTTTTCATTGGTATACTCAAGTTTCTAAATAACTGAAAAAATTCAAACAAATGTCCTTTAGGGATTGCTTACTTCAGACTACAGTAAGCAGAGGAAAGACACATCATTACAAACAAGCAACCAAGTCAGCAACATGAGCACTTGTGGCAACCCTACAAGTCAAGTTTAAACCTTCCAGAACTGTAAGCCAGTTCAGTCCTTAATACAGATGGATGAGGAGCAATGACGTCATGCACAGATACATACCCTGGAGACTCAAAAGCATATCACAGAAGTACTCCGATTTTCACTAATGAGCTTCCTTCAAGGACCTAATGTGGCTTACTTATTTCATTTTGTTTCCCTCACTGTCTGTTGCTGTTAATACATATCATTGCCTCTGCTTTCACCTTAAATAATGCCCACTAGTTTGATAAATTTTTTTACCTTTAAATATATTTTCTCAGAAACAAAACAATATACTTTCTATTCCTTAGGATAGAATAGACAAATTTGGCCTCTAAAAATTTAAATTAATTAAAAATTAATTTCCCAATTAATTTCAGAAAAGTAATAATCACTTATGTAAATATAAAATAAGAGAATTAAGAATTTCTGGGAAAAATGCATTACTAATTATGCTTTCAATGTGGTATTTATATGAAGAAAAATTTTGTTGTTGAATTGGTGACAAGGAACTATAACAGATTTAGCTGTAGAGTAAATTAATGGTCTTGATTACTGGGAAGAACAGTGAGAAATGAAATGAAATTGATTACAAAGACGACCCTTAATACTTTTAAGCAATTTAAATAATTTATACATTTTATATATAACGAAATTTAAAATGTTTATGTCATGTGGTGTGTTTTTATCAAGGTTATTCATAAAACTTAGATTGGTTTAATAATTTTGGTCTAAAAATGACTACATATTTTTTTTCAGATTATCTTATAATGTAGAAAATAATGGTGGTATAATATTCTGGAATGTAAGTCTTGGCTTTATTTTAGCTTGAACATCTGAGTTAAGTTGGACTTCCTAAATTTCTTATACTGGTTGTACCAGTTAAATAAGGAAACATTCAGGAAGATTTCAATGTCATTGAAAAAATCATTTAAATTTATGTGTTGAAGTATATTAAATATACTAGCCAAGTAGATTAAATATACTAATATCTTTAAAGAGGAATGAATACTTGTAATTCTAGAAACCAGACGACTCAATTATTCCGCTTACAATTTCTGGCAAACATTTTTAGGTGTCATCTAATATGTGATTCCATATATACGAATATATGATTCCAACATTCTCATGTTCCATCATGTGTCAGCTTAAATTACAAATTCAAGACCTAGAGTTAACTTTAATCCTTTGACTAACATTAAATTGATTTAATTAACGAATCATCTTTGGTTGCCTGCAAATTCTCTCTGTCTTTGTGCTTCCCGTTTGCCCTGATTTCCTGATAGGTTGGCTGACAAGAGCGCTTTCTTTGGGGAATGCTGTTGTTTTCTGGGTTCACATATGTTTCTATATTTTGTAGGTTTCTGGCTGGTGCTGTGGCTATTCTTATGTGTTCGCTTGACAAAAGTTCAGTAGCGTGGCTTGTGTTTTCACTGCTGTGACACGGCAGAATCATAACCTTAATGCTGCGCACTGCACAACCTCTGAAACCTTCTCAGTCGCCTCCTTGCTTCTCGTTACACATTCATTTTTGCATGGTCCTTGCTTTTTATCACAGCAAGCACCAAAATCCAGCTTTGCACAGAAATGATATCATTGAAAAGAATGTAGGATAATCTAATGTTGGCAGATTTTACTATGTAAATTACACCTCAATAAAGCTTACTTTTTTTTTTTTTTTTGTGGTACGTAGGCCTCTCACTGTTTCGGCCTCTCCCGTTGCGGAGCACAGGCTCTGAACGCGCACGCTCAGCGACCATGGCTCACGGGCCCAGCCACTGCAGCATGTGGGATCTTCCCGGACCGGGGCACAAACCCGTGTCCCCTGCATTGGCAGGCAGACTCTCAACCACTGCGCCACCAGGGAAGCCCTAAAGCTTACTTTTAACAAAAAAGGACAAACAAAACCAAATGTTGACAGGATGGAGAGCACTGGAAATTCTTATTCATTTCTGGAAAGGGTATAAAAAAGTTCAACAGGTTGGAAAAAATTTGGCAGCATCAGCTGAGGGTCATACATACACAGTTATATGCTGTGGCCCAGAAATCGTACTTTTAGCTGTGCTACACCTTTGACCTGTGCTCTCCAATATGATAGGTACAAGCCACATGTAGCTACTAAACACTTGAAAGTTGCTAGGGCCACAGGTTGTAATGCTAATATTTTGATGTAGTAAGTCTCCTAAAATATTAAAGTAGATTAAACTAGAAAATTCAAAATTCCTTGTAACGGGTTTGAAAACTAAAAAGGGAAACGTTGCTAAAATGAAGTCGGGAGACCAGAAGTGGGAGCTCCCATGGGGTACCACTCAAGTCCAAAGACAGGAAGTATCATCAATTACAGACCCAAACAGAAGAAGCATCAATAGGAAAGAATCATCGATTACAGGCCCCAACAGAAAAACATGTACGTTGCATCTCCTGCAAGAAATCAGCAGTTTGGCAATGAGAAACCGTCATCACCCTGAACTTTCACTTTTCTCCAATGGGCTTGGGTTCACAACAACCTCCCTCAGCTTCCTCCTCTTTCTGTGTAAAGTAAGTTTCCTTCCTGTCCTTTGTTTGTGGGACTTGCCTATGGCTTTTGCTATAGCTTGCTTGTCCTGAATTGCAATTCTTCTGCTATTCCTGCATAAACCCTTTTTGCTGGAAAAAAACAAAAAACAAAAAAACCCCCAACTTTTATATATTTTTATATTTATAAAGTTTTTACATTTATTTTGCTTCTTTGTTTTTGGCTGCGTTGGGTCTCCTTTGCTGGGGGAGTGCTTTCTGTAGTTGCAATGATTGGGGCCTACTCTTCATCGTGGTAGCTTCTCTTGTTGTGGAGCATGGGCTGTCGGCATACAGGCATCAGTAGTTGTGGCATGAGGGCTCAGTAGTTGTGGCTCACGGGCTCTAGAGTGTAGGCTCAGTAGCTGGGGTGCACGGGCTTAGTTGCTGCACAACATGTGGGGTCTTCCCGGACCAGACCTCGACCCCATGTCCCCTCCCTTCGCAGGCGGATTCTTAAGCAATGCGCAACCAGGGAAGCCCCCAAAAGTATTATTTTTAAAATCAACACTGGCACTATTCTGCTGGAATGGGGTGCCATAGAAAAATGTGTATGTCCACCAAAAGTCACACACAAAAAAATTTTTGTACCATTTCAGAATATCCTCAACTGGAAACAACTGAAATGTCCAACAGTAGAAATCTATGGAGAGTTATATTCTTACAACGACTACACAGAGACAAAGAACTACGTGAAAAATAGGGTTAAATTTCATAGACATGATGCTGAGTGAAAGAAGTCAGACCCATGCCCCCCCAGGCCCCCAACCCCAGTGCATGCCCTGTGATGCAATTTATGTGAAAGTGACAGGCAGAGAGGTTGGGAGGGGTATGTGCGTGAGTCCTCTGAGCTCCTGCATGGGAAGAGTCATGAGGAAGCCTCTTGTGGTCTGGTAATTTCCATACCTTAGTTATTCAGGTTGCTTCATCAGTTATTCACGTTGGTGTACACAGGTAATGGTTTGGGAACTGTACACTCTTTGTACTTTATGCATATTATGCCTCATTTTTAAAAGTTTAATCCCACTTGGTTATTGTTAAAGTGATGTTGATACTTTTTCTTCTGCTTTATCCTGGGCTAGGAGGAAAAGTAAGTTCAAAGTACTTACTGGGATACTTTTGTTGTCCTCAGATTTCTGGCTTCCCTTCAGTATCGGATGTCTGACTACTTACTTGTATGTTGCTCACAACCATGACCCTAAGCTGACATTCCACTGTTCATACTGCGGCAAAGAGAGAAGCAAGAGTTCATGATCAAATCTTGCTCTGTTAAGAATCAATATGAGTCAAGGAAGGGGGAGGGTATATGAAATTGAGAAATTCTGATGAGGAAAGTAGTTCAATTAGGCTTAAGTAACTCAGAGGTGCCAAAGGGAGGACACCGGCAGGTCGTCCACAAAGAAAAGCCGCCACATTCACGTCACCACTAAACTCTGAAGAAGTTTTGGAGCCTCCACACATAGCCAAAAGCGTTTACCTGATTAGTTCGGAACGTCACGAGATTAACCCGTCCAGACTAGGTGTTTGATGGCTTTCAGCTATCTGTTCCTCAAGGAAAGGGAAAACTCCCCTTTCTCAGGCTTTGTGTGTGTGTGTGTGAGTGTGTGTGTGTGTGTGTGTGTGTGTGTGTGTGTGTTTCCTCCCTTCTCACTTCTGGCTCTTTTATAAATCCTGTCTTTTTTTAATGACAACATCCTAATAACTGTTTCCCATTTTTATTAGGATCCATGTGAGCTAACTCATTCAAAGTCTCTTTAGTACTTGAAGTAAGTCAGAAAGAGGAAAACAAATATCGTATATTAACGCATATATGTGGAAAGTCGAAAAATGGTTCAGATGAACCGGTTTGTAGCGCAGAAAGAGAGACACAGCTGTAGAGAACAAACATCGGACACCAACGCGGGGAAAGTGGCAGACGGGTTCGTGGTGGTGGGGTGAACTGGGAGATTGGGATTGACATATATACACTAATATGTATAAAATTACTAATAAGAACCTGCTGTATAAAAATAAAGAAAATTCAAAAATAATCTTCTTTACTACTAATGTTGAAGTATGATTTTCATATGCACAACTGTATATATTATATTGGTAGCTTTGAAATGTATTGTTGGGTGGAGACTGCCACGGAAAGGGACAGTTTAGGCCTTCAATTGTTGGAAGATAGGTCCTTCTTAGTCTTTAAATAGTTTCCAGTTAGTATGTCTTTAACAAGCTCATTGTCATTCTCTCTGCGTCTAACGTCGTTGCTTCTCCAAAGGGCCCATTTCCTCTATCTCCTCTTCTTCTTCTTCATTTCATTAATTAGTTTGGGGAGTTTTGTAGGCCTACCCTTCAAACTTCTTTTCCTTTTGAAATCTTGGAGGTTGAACAAGGAAGGGATGCAAATCTCAGTGAAGTTTTCTCAGTTACCCGTGAGCATGGTGGCCAAGGGGAAGGGCTCTGGAGGCAAAGTGCCTGGGTCTGAGTGCTGGCTCTCACTGTCACGGGGGTGAGACCGTGAAAAGGTTAGCTCAGCTTTTCAGTGCCTCGGTGTTCTCATCTGCAACAAGGGGTAGTAAAGTCCTACACTATCTTCCAGGGCTGTTATGTGGACTTAGTAAATTCCACAGTAAAGCACTGAGGAACAGTGCTGGTCACTCAGTAAAGCTCGAGAAAGCTGCTATTATCCTTATTATGAAGTCTTTTATTTCCCCTTCTAACTGTACCACTGCTGACCTTCAACATTCCCCAGAACAAATTACGATTGTTTAAATGTTTAGCTGACCTCTTGTCCCTCATATTAGTGACCTGCATCTGGAAAACTGGCTGGTTTGGATGGTGATCTAACTGGTGATCTAAAGACAGTGGGGCGCTGCATCCAGCTTCATCAGATTCTTGGACCCTGGGCAGGCATGACGATTGTTTAGCTCATGGTAGACAATCTCTTGCACATGTATCTATAGCAAGAGCTTTCCATAGATAGTCAGACATACCTTAAGTATTATAAGAAAAGTGCAAGTATGTACCAGTGACATGTCTCTTTGGTTGTTGTTGTTTGAAGAAATCAAAGGAAGATAATAGAATTTACCTGGAAGTTGTAGATTTCCTCCTTCAGTTATGATGGGGTGTTTGTAGCAAGCTAGCATTCACCCTGAAAACGACTAAGTCAAGTGTGGATTAAAGGAATTTTGTTTGAAGGCTTTGGAGAAATGCAGCTGGGACCCACAGGATCAGCTCCAGAGAGAGAGAAGCTCACTCGAATGAACCTAATTCTCTACTTTTCCCCCTTAGGCCCAAAGGGCACATGCGCGAACCCCCGGCTCCCGCGGCTTCTGGGAGCTGAGGAGTCAGCGGGTGCGACCCCTGCA
Organism: Orcinus orca; assembly: GCF_937001465.1. Classification (NCBI taxonomy): domain Eukaryota; kingdom Metazoa; phylum Chordata; class Mammalia; order Artiodactyla; family Delphinidae; genus Orcinus; species Orcinus orca. Next base: position 105,157,467 of record NC_064559.1, on the reverse strand, counting down.
CTCGGGGGCATAGCTGTGGATCCGAGGACTCTGCGGTCGTTGCGGGAGCCCAAAGGCCGACTGTGGGAGGCTCGGGGGTTCTCCCTTCGGGGCAGGCTCGGAACCCGAAAAACAGGGCCTCTTGGAAGCCGCAGACTCCTTGCCTGAGAGGTGTTGGGGCTTCAAGGTTCATTCTTCAGTTTAAAAAGTTGGCGAGTAGGGCAGTGGTGGCAGGACCTACGGATTTCAGGGATGTGTCACTGAGCTGTAGCGCGCGCCGTGTTTCCGTAGTGTAGTGGTTATCACGTTCGCCTCACACGCGAAAGGTCCCCGGTTCGAAACCGGGCGGAAACAAACGTTATTCCTTTCTGAAACTTTTACCTTCCCTTTCAAAAAAGCAAAACGGCCGAAAGGCAGGGGCTGAGGCAGCGGGCGCAGCTGCATTTTCCATCCCCAAGGGACAGGCCAGGAGTTCCGTTGCTGCCTGAGAGCCTGCTCAGCGCTAGGAGCCAGCCCTCCTTTCTCCGCTCTGAGTCACTGCGGAGTCCAGGCCACAGCCAGCTGACCCAAGTGCGCAAAGGACAAGGCTGACTTCGGCTCATTTTTACATCCGGAAATCCCCTCACCTCCTAAGCAGGCGCCTAAATCTCTTGCACATGTTCACGCGAGTTATGTCTCTGGAAACCAAGGAGTTCATCCCTGGCTTGGCTGCACATAAGTTCATCCCTTCACACTTGGCTTTCCCCCACCTCGGCACACTTAGCAACAGTTTGATTTGCGTGACGGAACAAAAGAGACCGAACCCAACTGTGCACCGGGGACTCGAGCCAAAGACACGGAAATGAACAATGTCAGGCTCCCGTATCTGAGCTGGTCGCGGAGGGGAAGGAGCCCGTACCGGTGCCGTTAACCAGGAGAGCCCCCAGAGCCAGGGCAGACATCAGGAAGTGGACGGATCCGCCCATCACCTGCTGACATCCCAGTCGGCACCTGATCAAGAGAAAACCGAGCTTCAGAAAGAGAGCATGACCTTGGCTCGGCAGCACACAGCACTGAAGCTAGACCAGGACGGACCTTGTGTCCTGTGTCAGAGCCCACAGCGTCGCCCAAGACTGCAGATGTGAAGGGTGATGAGCAGCCGGGCAAGGGCTGGGAGCCTTGCACAGCTGCATTCAGCCCTGGGCTTCTGGGAAATCTCCGTTCCTGCTCTCCGGGTCTCTGAAGTGTAATCTTTACTTTTACAGTTTTCATCTGGAGAGTCGAAGTCGAGGCCCCTCAATGGTTCCCTGGTGGTCTAGTGGCTAGGATTCGGCGCTTTCACCGCTGCGGCCCGGGTTCGATTCCCGGTCAGGGAAGCCTATTTTTTCTTTTTCCTTTTTTTTCCCCTTCAGTATCTCCACTGGCAGGAGTCTTCCTCTTCCTGCCCCGACCAGAGCTGTGTTTTATTTCAAGGTTCAGATGCAGTAGAGCTTCTGCACTGAGTCCCCAAATGCCGGTGAGTCCCGGCCTCAGGGTCCTTGACATCGCGCAGGCTGAGGAGGTGAGATGTAAAGAACAGCCTGCGCTGGCCAGCTCTCACCTCGGCTCTTTTCTCCCTGCATGTTACAAACCCGGAGACTTATTTACAGACTTTTCATCCCAAGAGCATCGGGGACTCGAGTTCCAAAAATTCATTAAAACCAAAACCAAAACCCTTTGAAACATACAAAAAAGTTGCAAGAGTAATAACATCGTATATTCTATACGTAAGTACACAGTAAACATTTTCCCACGTTGGGTTTCTCACTCTCTCTCCGTATATAAGAATGGCGACACCACTTGAGAGTTCCTTGCAGACATCTCCACTCAAGATTGCTCCTCTCGTTTGGCGTGTCTCTCAAAGCCAGTTTCTGTGGGACTTGTCCTCCAAGACCAGGGGAAGCTTTTGTCCTCGCAGGGACGCCCCGTTGCCCTTTCAGGAACCTGGGATCTGTTCTCTTCAGGCTGTAGAGAAGCTTTAGGTCGTGTTTTATTCGGCTCTCCCCCAAGTGCAGGCCAGGCACGCCCTGTGCTAGTAGGAGTCACCCCGGACCGGCTGCCCTCCAGTCTCCTCCCGGTTGCCTTGGCGGGCAGTGGGGTCTTGGGTCAGCCTGAGCGCTGGAACCGCCTACCTCGGGAAAGGCCCTTCAGGGAAGTGCAGCTGCCCCTCTGGCTCTTGCCTGGCTCTCGTTGCCCTGCAGGAAACGTAAAGTTTTCTGACATAACACAAAGGTGAAAAATCCTTCCCTGTGGTGGGAGGATGAGAAGACCAGATGGGAAATGAGTCAAAGGGAGGGGGAGTATTCTCAAGAGCTTTCCAGAATTGCCTGCATGGGCGCTGTCAGGTGGTTGTCTGCCCTATGATAATAGTGCTTAATCGTGTCTTGTCCTGGCCTTGACCCAGTCCCAGGTCCAGTCTGAATCCAAGCTCAGAGGCATCTCGGTTTACTGTACATATTCCATTGTGCCTCCCTCCAAAGTGAGGTAGTGATCCAACTTCTATTTCCAGGATCCCAGTGGATAGCAACCATGGGTTTTTTTTTTTCCTTGAACTTTCTGTTTTGCTGAAATGTACGTCAGGAAAAGAAAAAAGGTTTCGCTTTAGATAAATTAGTGCTCTCCATGCTAGGTACAAGAAAACAAATTCAGGTTGATAATTAGGATGAATCTCGAATACTTTTAACACACTAGAGAATTCTAATAATTGATGTATAACTGCATAGAAAATATTTATGTCCTATCATAGTTCCAGAGAGAACTGCTTGTATGCATCACAGCGGTTTAATAATTTTGGTCTAAAATCTACTTTATGTTGTCTTCCAGATTTTCTAACAATGTGGAAAATATGGGTGGTACAGTATTCTAGTTTGTATAAGTCTTGCATTTATTTTCTATTCAAAATCCTAATGAAAGTGAACTCCCTAAATTTCCTGTATTGGTTTTAGTATCCCTTAAGCAAACTTTAATTCCAATAAATATTTATGTTTTCAAAATTTAAAATTATGTGTTCCACTCTACTCAATACTGTGTAATGACATATATGGGGAAAGAATCTAATAAAGAGTGGATATATGTATATGTATAACTGATTCATTTTGCTGTACACCTGAAACTAACACAACATTGTAAGTCAACTATACTCCAATAAAAGTTTAAAAAAATTATGTTCCAGTATATTAAATATACCATATAATATCTTTTTTTTTTTTTTTTTGTGGTACGCGGTCCTCTCACTGTTGCAGCCTCTCCCGTTGCGCAGCACATGCTCCGGACGCACAGGCTCAGGGGTGATGGCTCACGGCCCTAGCTGCTCCACGGCATGTGGGATCTTCCTGGACCGGGGCACGAACCCGTGTCCCCTGCATTGGCAGGCAGACTCTCAACCACTGCACCACCAGGGAAGCCCCTCATATAATATCTTTTAAATGAAGATTAACTCTTATAATTCTAGAAATCATAGTGACTTAATTATTCCACTTACAATTTTGGGGTAAATGTTTTTAGGTATCATCTAATATGTGATTCCAACTTGCATTTCTGTGTTACAATTCAGCTCAATTTGCGATTTTAAGATCTATCATTATCTTTAAGTTCTTTGACTGATACTAAATCGGGTTAATTAATGTGTAATCTTTGCCTGGAGAATTTCTAATTAAGGTAGAAATAACAAAACACTGTTTTAATATGCTGCCTCATATTCTTATAGATTATAGAGTGGCCATAGGTTAAAAGATTAAGATGTGTGGGAACCTTTAGGAGATGTTGGTGAATGCAGCCATCATGTCACTTGAAGAAGTGTAAAACACATGGACTGTCTAAGCCAGGAAGTAAGGACCTGTTGTTTACCTGAGGTCCTTGTTTATTTTTTTAAAATCCTGATTCTTGGTTACTTGCCTTCTAGATCTGAAGTCACCCGTTTCCCCCTGTGCTATGCATCTCTTGTTTCACTCACTGCTGGTGCCCTTAGGCTCTGGAAGGTGGATAAGCCTGGGAAAGACATCACGGGGTTTGGTCCCGCTGTGATTCTTATTTTTGATGACTCCAGATGTGGAGTCATCCAGATATGGATGCAGTAGGGGCAGGGACCTTGAGTTTGCTCCTGATGCAGCATCTCTCCTGGAGAGGGGTCTGGTACCGTAAGCACCTAATAAGTGCTTGCTGATTGAAGGCAACCTACTGCAAGGTCCTGGAAAGCTGAAGAGGAGGAGAAGAAAGTGGATAAGATCCACAGCTGCCTAGAGTATAAGGGACAGATAGGCAAACACTCAAAGAGAGAGCCAGGGAAATATCCTAGAACCTAGAAACATCCTAGATTTAGTATGTGAAAACCAAAGACCTCTTGTTTGCTCATGAGATTCAACAGAGGAATCAATGGAAGTTGAATCAATAACTTTAAGGATCCAGGTTTGCACAAGAGGCATTATTGGGTGCAGAATTCTGTAGGTTGCTACAACCTGTCTCAAATGGGATAATTTTTGCACAAATAGCCACATACTGTCAAGAAATCAGATAAAGACAGTCATGGGCATGCAAATGCACCCTGGTATAGGAGGGAGACCAGTCATTAGATCGTATGCATCCAACCAAAGCAAAAATGAAACTTATACAGAAAAGGGAAAAGGAATAAATGTCTGGGACCAGTGTTTTTTGTTTGTTTGTTTGTTTTTTTCCTCTCTAACTGATAAGCTGCTTGACAGGAAGCAATCCATAGGCATTCTGGCTGGTCTTCTCTGGATTCAGTTAAGTAGGTCACCACTGAAAACAATTATAATTATTGGAAGACTTTCCAAACATCTTGAGAATATAGCTGCTGAACATATGCAATATGGTATCTCTGGGTAATGCCCACATTGTCCTTCTGTTGTACCTCCCACTTAGTTGAGTCAGTAGGGCACCACTCCCCTTGTTAGAGTAACAGGTAGATGTACAGAAAGTTTGTTGTGATGGCAAGACTATGAAGAAAAAGGCTCTTTCCCTGAGTTGGAAAAATACACTGGAATATAAATTAGCCCACCTATTGCAGTAAAAATAAGAACATAAAGAGATGCCTTCAGCTTCTGACAAAGGTGGAGTGACAGAAATCAGATTTACCTTCCTGCCTAAATCTCACTCTCCCCTTTTCCCCACCCCTAAAGGGAAAAAAAAGGATAAAAGACATGAAATACTGGTTTTCAAGACACTGGAAATCAGGCAGCAAAGGACAGCAACCCCTGAGAGATGAGAAACAAACAAGATGAGCCCTGCCATTGGCCCAGCTTACTGCTTTCAGAGAGTTTCCAGGCTGGGCCCCAGGAGGGGGATCTGAGGTCTATTCCTTGGACTGTGGGGATGAAGCTGAGTGTCGGTGGAGAGCAAGGCAGCTAGAGTTCACGGGACAAAGATCCAGTGATAAGAGAGAGAGGGAGAGAGAGAATGCAGGGATATGACAGGGGCTCCCTCAAGTACTCAGCAGAGTAATGAGCAGGGTATACTTATGAAGAAACTGCCTGAGGCTAAGGAAAGAAACTTTTAAAAAGATCATGGAACAATGCCTGGTGCTTACTCAGGACAGGCAATTGTACTTGCTCCCCCCAGCCAGACTGGACTACACATAATTCATGGGCTATTGGGAAGAACACCCAGGAAACTCTTGTTTCAGTGGTGGGAATAATCAGCCCTGGACTGACCTACCTAAAAAATCATCAAAGCAAGATCCAAAGGGATCAAACTGTTTACAAGGCACTTAACTGTACCCCAGAACAAAACACAAGAAGTTTTATAGGAATACCAAAATAGCCAGTGCCCAAGAAGGAAAACTTTGACAATGTCTGGTATCCAATCAAAGAATGCCAGGCATGCAAAGAGGCAGGAAAATATGATGCATAAGGAGGAGACTAATCAATCAATCAAAACTGAACCACAACTGACATGATGTAAAAATCAGCAGAGAGGACTTCAAACAGTTATCATGACTGTTACATATGTCCAAAAAGTTAACTAGAAATATGGAACATGGCCAAAATTAAACTCTAGAGATGAAAACTATAACATCTAAGACAATAAATTCACCAGGTTGAACAGCAGATTAGACATTGCAGGAAAAAAAAAAAGATTAGGGAACACAAAGCCATGAACAACTGACAAGATCCAAAATGAAACTCACTGTCAAAAAAAATGTTTTTAATGAACATAGTGTCATTGAGTGGTAGGGCAACATTAAAAGACTTGATACACGCGTGACTGATGTCCCTGAAAATACATAGGGAGAAGAAACAATCTTTGAAGAAACAATATCAGAAAATTCCAGTCATAGTAAAGATTATAAACCCACCAATCCAATGAGCCAAATGAACAAAATGAATGAGCACAAGAAACATGAAAAAACCACATCTAGTCACATCATAATTAAATTGCTCAAATCCATTGAAAAAGAATAAAATCCCCAAAGGGACCAGAGGAAAAAGATAGGGTACATACAGAAACAAAAATAAATGTCAGATTTCTCATCAGAAGCAATGAAAGTGAGAAGACAGTGGAACAACCTCTTTAAAGGACTGAAGGCAAAAAAGGCAAGGTGGAATTTTATGACTCCCCCCCACAAAGTCTTTCCAAAATGAAGGTGAATAATGACATTTACAGACATACAAATGCTGAAACACATCATAACCAGCAGACCCACATCACAAGAAATGTTAAAGGAGTCCTCCAGGAAGAACAACACGGACACCAGACGGAAACCTGGACGTGCACAAAGGGATGAAGGAAAACAGAAATGGTATCAGCATGGGAAAAATATAAGATTTTTTCTTATTTAAATCTCTTTAGAAATGTGGGACAGATTTTTTTAAAATAACGATGGATTGTGGGGTTTATAACATATGCAAAGTAAAATGCATGACAACAATAGCCATAAAAACAGGCAGAAGAGAAATGTGAAGAGATACAGTTACTAGTTGCACTCTTTCAGGAAATTCTGGACTCCCAGTGACTTGTCCTGGCAATCTCTTCTTCGATGCTCTTGGCTTAGGCTCTCCTCTTACGCACCAGACACATACAGGAGTCCTAGTGGCGGAGCCTTTTCCGGAAAGTATGTTCCGTGTAGGAAAAAACCACAATGCCTTTGAGTATTTCCTAAAAAGGAGTAGCCTTTCGATTAACCGTGACACGCTAACCCATGCGCCACAGAGACAAAGGAACATTATTTTCCCCGCTTCCCCCGGGATGAACAATCACTCCTTCCGCGCTGGGCGGAGCCTCTCGGCTTTTCCAGGACAGCAGCGCCGGCTCCAAAGCCTCGGACAACAGGAGAGGTGGAGTCCACGCAGCGCGTTCGTCCCGTGGGAAAGCCGTGCGTCGGGCGATTCTGAAGGCAGAAGGGGAGCCGAACGTCCCCGCCGCAGATGCCAGTGCCCCGGAGACGCCCCCGGGCCTGAGCCGAGTGGGGCCCAAGGGAAGCTGAGTGCCCGAGGGGCTCGTAATGGTTCTTTCTGTTCTTTGCTCCGCCTTCATCCGATCTTCTGCGCGGGGGGCGCTGCCCTCCCTCCGCTCGGCCGCGATCGGTGGGGCGGGAGCCTGAACCAGGGGGTGGGGAGGGTTGGTCCAAAGGGGCAAACGCAAGAGGCGGGAAAGAAGCCAGCGAGGTGGGGACGAGGACAATGAGACTTCCCAGAAAGCACGTGCCGGATTTAGGGAGATGAGAATTGGTTTTTGGTTTTCTTTTGTTCTATCATCCTGTATCAGAATTGAAAGGAAAAGAGGGGAAACCGGTGCTCGGGCATGAGAGAGAGAATAGGAATACCTGCAATTTCCAAGAATAAAGCGGCGCAGTGACTGGAATCCTTTTACGTCATATGACATACATCAAGGGTAGTTGTTGTCACTTGGAATATAGCGCGCCGTGATCGTATAGTGGTTAGTACTCTGCGTTGTGGCCGCAGCAACCTCGGTTCAAATCCGAGTCACGGCATTACCTTTACACCTGGCGTCTGCTTTCCCTTTTCTTACACCTGGTAGTGGTCTACACTGGGTTCTCAGACATGTGACCGCTAATTTTTATCCAAAAAGGAAATTATTTAGGTGTATTAACAGAACGAAACGCACAAATCATTAACGAATAGCTATTTGATGTGAAATCATCATGAGGATTACGACATAGAAAATTTTTACCAACCAAGTATGGATGAAACACTTTGATACATGGATGAAGCCCTTTGACACACTTTCCAGGTAATGCCTATCCACCTGCTGCTACTTGAAACTATTCTGATGTCCACCCCTCAGGTTAAGCTTGTTCTTTCTTCAAATTCACATAAACGAATATATACTTTTTACTATCTAGGTATTATCAAGCAGAGATTCTGAAGTCGAGTTTCTCACTAGTAGGGGAATCACAGAGGTCAGCACATCATGAAGGCAATGGACAAGACTTTGCCCTGGAGAAAGCACCTTCAAGATCATGGTACTTCTCCTGCTAGGTAACTCTAAGTACATACCCCACAGGCCACCATCTTTCACTCAGGGTCATCATCCTCCCCTCCACCTGAACCGAACCACTCTCCACAAAGAAATTCTAGCGAAGATCTCCCAATCCCCCCGCCCCTCCCCACACACGCAGAACATACGCGCCCGCCCACCAGACTGACCGCCTTTCGGCAGCGGCTCCAGAATCACAGACACCCGCAGCCACCGTGCTGTCTCATCTACTGTTGCCTCTGCTGGCTTGGTCCACCCTGCTCCCCCTCCTCTTGCCTTACATTTATCCTAACAGGTCTTCTGAGTGAGTGTCCAAGGGAGAAGGGAAAACGTGCCCATTGCCTGGTAGAGACCACGGGGATTCAAAACAACTGCAGCTGGAGAAGTTGGGGCATTTACCTAGATCACCATCCTATTGATATTCTGGTGTTGATTTTTACACCTACCTTCTGCTTGTGTCGCAGATAACAGCTTTCCCTTGTGGTAGTGAGATGAATTGGAAACTCAAATTACTCAGGGAAATGAATGTGAATGAATGGATTGAAAGAGAATATTTAAAAAATATATTCCGCCCTCCCTCAACTGACGAGTGCATGGAGATGGCAAAGGCCTGGGAGGCCCAGCATGTCCGCTGATGCTGGGCCAGTCATTGGATCTGAACCTGTTGCTACTCGGAACACCTGGAGCCTGGGTCTCTGTCTCTGAGAGATGCTTTGGAGGATCCATCTGCATGGCAGCGACCGACCACACCACCCTGTTTCCTTTTTCTGAGGCTAAGCCGGGATCTTCCTGGATCACAAAGGTAGATATTTTAATGACCAAAAGTTATAAGAAAATATTATTGACATTTTTACTCATCAGGGAAATAAGCATTAACACTATAAGGAGGTATCATTACACACCCTCCAGCATGGCTATAACTTAAAAGAATTCGTGCTCCAAATGCTGACACAAGTGTGGAGCAATTGCATCTGTAGTATAGCTGGTTTGAAATCATTCTAAAATACTGTTGGCACTTTCTGATAAAGTTCATCTTGTACCTACTCCATGACCCAGCAGTTGCAACACTTCTATGAATGCACAAGTATACAAAAAGATTGATATGGAATATTCATCAAAACACCAAGAATATTCATCAAGAACACTAATTAACACCCCCCCCACCAAAATTACTCCAATAATACCAAAATTAATAAGTGATATACATAATATGAATATGTTTAATGAACAAAATGTTGCATGAAACAAAAGTCAGTTACCAAAAATGTACATTCATTCATCTGAATTTCAAGAGCAGGCAATAGTAATCTATTGCAATAAACTTCAGAATAGTAATTAACTAAGTGATCTAGTGTAGGAATTGCCTAGAAAGGGGCTCAAGTGACATTTTTAGGATGATGGCAATTTTCTATAACTTGATCTGGGTGGCGATTACATTTGCCAAATTTCAACAAAATGTGCCTATGCCCTAAAGATTTGTGCTTTTTACACTATGTGAACTATATAGTTCAATGATTTACTGTTCCCATAAAAATCAGTGCATGGTGGATGAAGGCAGGTTGGTGTAGACCATGACAACTAGTTTGCATTTTATTGTAAACTCATTAAAAACTCGTTCTCCTTTAGTGTAAAAAATCCCACTGATATTTGAAATATCTTTACCGGAAAAGAGGGCAATCACCATGTCATTTCGTTAGTGCAAGCTATAGACAAGGATCCTTGAGAGGCGGTATTTCAACTTTGGGGATATGTTCTGCTCAACAGTGAGACAAGGAACCATCCTAGGTTTCACTTTGACTGGTACCCGCGGGTTTGTGCACTGTGGGATTTACTCCTCACCGCATCGTGCTCTGCGGCCAGTGCCAAACTCTGCTCTCCAACCACTGCTAAGGGGCATAGCTGGTGCTGGCATTAAAAGCAAATGGATGGAATATTATTCAGCCATAGAAAAGGAGATATGGCCATTTGTAGCAGCATGGATGACCTAGGGATTATCATACTAAGTGAAGTAAACCAGACAAAGACAAACATCATATGATATCGCTTATATGTGGAATCTAAACAAAACAAAACAAAAACGATACAAATGAACTTATATAAAAAACAGAGGTAGACCCACAGAGGTAGAAAACAAACTTACGGTTACCAAAGGGGAAAGGGGGGAGGGATAAATAGGAGTTTGGGATATACACAGTGCTATATATAAAATAGATAACCAACAAGGATCTACTGTATAACACAGGGACCTATACTCCATATTTTGGAATAACCTATAAGGAAAAAGAATATGAAAAAAATAGATATGTATGTATAACTGAATCACTTTGCTGTACACCTGAAATGAACACAACAGTGTAAATCGACTATAGTCAATTAAAAAAAAAAAGCAAATGGAAAGACAGGTCATAGACACTACCTTGCTATAGCTTGGATTTGAACTGAGGTTGCTGCAGCCACAATGCAGTGTTATCCACTATACAATCACAATGCACCACAGGCCTGCAGGTGACTTTCTTGACATAAATATATTCACACTGCTTTTGCTGTTTTATTCTTGGACACCTATAGATGTTCGTGCTTTTCTCTCTTTCATGCTCTTCTCCGATTCTCCCTCCCCATTCTGCTACTTAATAAAAACAACTCTCATCTCAGAATCTGGCCCGAACCTCCTCACAGGCTTCCTGGGAGGTCTCGCTGTCTCATCTATGCCTCTGCTTGCTTTCGCTGCTTTTCACCTTTTCTCTTTGGACCTGATCTCTTTCCCGCTGCTGCCATACCGAGCACACCTACTAAACCTGCGGGGCAGATGGTCGGGTGAAGTCGGAGCAAGCCGGGAGCCGTGACAGAGCCCACCGGGCGTTCAGCTTCCCTTGGGCCCCACTCGGCTCAGGCCCCGGCCGTCTCCGGGGCGCTGGCATCGGCGGGTGTGGAGCAAGGCGCAGTGGGGACGCTTGGCTGCCCTTCTGCCTTCGGAATTGCCCAACGCACGGCTTCCCCATGGGACAAACACGCTACGTGGACTCCACCTCTCCTGTCGTCCGAGGCTTGGAGCCGGCGCCGCTGTCCTGGGAAAGGCGAGAGGCTCCGCCTAGCTTGGTAGGCCTGCTTGCTCTCTGTGGGCCTGAGGACAAGGGACTCCTCGTGTCTCTGTGGCGCAATCGGTTAGCGCGTTCGGCTGTTAACCGAAAGGTTGGTGGTTCAAGCCCACCCAGGGACGCGTCTCATCCTTTTAGAATGTAAAGGATGTACCAAGGTTTCTAGTCTGCGCATCCTCTCCCATGCTCCACTACTAGGCTCCTGCCCCCTGACACAGGAGGACCTAAGTCCAGATAATCACTGAGCCTCAGAGAGGATCTCTGGAGGAAAGCACTGGGAATCCCGGAATTCACGAAAGAGTAGACTCATCATCTTTACCCTGTAAACTCCTTTTACCAATGAAGTTTCTTACACTGTTTGTACTAGTCTTTATTTAACCCTTTCCATATACTTTTGCAATTAATTTGGTACTATGCTTTTCCTATTAAGAGTAATGCTACAGTCATCATTCTTGTACACATGGCTATAGGGTAGAATCTTGGAAGAGCAATTATTCTATCATAGCTTATACATGGTTTTGCATATAGTTCCATTTTCTCGCCTTTGTTGGCTTACTAGTTATAACTCTTTCTCTTGTTATTTCATTGATTGCTTTAGGCTTTAGAGCAGACATCTGTAACTTACCACAGCCTGCCTTCAAGCTTTTGTTGTCATGCATTTTACTTAGCATATGTTATGAACCACAGATCCAAGGTTATTACTTTTCCTTAAACTCTCCCATGTTTTTAAAGAGATTTAATTGATAATAAAAAATCATATATTTTCCCATGCAGATACTATGTCTCTTGTCCTTTCATTCCTTTGCTTTTTTTATTTAAATTATTTTTATTGAAGTGTGGTTGATTTACAATGTTGTGTTAATTTCTGCTGTACAGTAAAGTGATTCAGTTTATATATATATATACATATGTATGTATATATACAAATATATATATATATATATATGCTTTTTCATATTCTTTTCCATTATGGTTTATCTCAGGATATTGAATATAGGTCCCTGTGCTATAGAGTAGGACTTCATTCCTCTGTGTACATCCAGAATTCCATCTGATGTGAACTCTCTTCTTCTTGGAGGACTCCTTTAACATTTCTTGCATTATGGATTTGCTGGTGATGAAGTCTTTCAGCATTTGTATGTCTGTAAATGTTGTCATTCACCTTCATTTTTCAAAGACTTTTTTTTTTGGCGGGGGGGAGGCATAGAATTCCACCTTGACTTTATTTTTCCTTCAGTCCTTTAAAAATGTTGCTTCACTGTCTTCTCAGTTCCACTGCTTTTGATGAGAAATGTGACATAATCTTTTTGTTTTCTGTATGTACTGTGTCTTTTCTCTCTGGCTGCACTGGGGAATTTCATTTTCTTTTTCAATGGATTTGAGCAGTTTAATTATAATGTGACTAGGTATGGTTTTCTTTATGTTCCTTGTGCTCAGGGTTCATTTGGCTCCCTGGACTGGCAGGTTTATAATTTTCATTATGATTGGAATATTTTCTGTCATGTTTCTTCAAAATTGTTTCTTCAAAAAATTTCTCCTGGTATTTTCAGAGACTCCAAACACTCCTATATTAGGCCTTTTAAAGTTGCTCTACGATTCAATTATGCTATGTTCAGTAAAAAAAAAAAAAAAAAAAATTTTAACTGGAGTTTCATTTTGGATATTTTCAGTTGTTCAAGGCTTTGTGTTCCCTAATCTTTTTTCCTGCAATGTCTAATCTGTTGTTGATTCACACATGTTATAGTTTTCATCTCTAAAGTTTGCTTTTTGCCATTTTTGTATGTTCCACACTTCTAATGAACTCTTTGGACATATGTAACATAGTCATGATAACTGTTTAAACTCCTCTCCGCTGATTTTTACATCGTTTCAGTTCTGGTGCAATTTTGATTGATTACATTCTTCCTTTCGCATCATATTTTCCTGGCTCTTTGCATGCCCTGCATTTTTTTGCTTGGATGCTGGACATTGTCAAAATTTCCCTTCTGGATACTAACTACTTTGGTATTCCTATGAATTATCTTGAGTTTTGTTTTGGAGTACAGTTAGGTGACTTGTAAATGGTTTGATCTCTTTGGATCTTGCTTTATGATTTTTTAGGTAGGTCAGTCTAGGGCTGATTATTCTAGGGCTGAGTGTTCTTCCCAAAGGCTCATGAATTATATGAGTAGTCTAGTCTGGCTGGTGGTGGTGAGTACAATTGCCTGTCCTGTGTGAACACCGGCACTGTTCCATGATCTTTTCAAAAATTTCTTTTCTTGGTCTCAGGCATTTCTTCACAAGCATGCTCTTGTCAGAACTCTGCTTAGTACTTGAGGGAGACTTTCATATTCTTGGATTCTCTCTCTCTCATCACTGGACCTTTGTTCTGTGAACTCTAGATGCTTTGCCCTCCACCAACACTCAGCTTCATCTCCACAATCTAAGGAGTTGGTCTCAGATAGCCCTCCTCATGCCCAACCTGGAAACTCTCTGAAAGCATTAATGTGGGCCAATGGCAGGACTCAGCTTGTTTCTCATCTCTCAGAGATTGCTGTCCTCTGTTGCCTGATTTTCTGTGTCTAGAAAACTGACATTATGTATTTGCCTCTTTTTCCCCTTTGGGGGCAGGCAAGAAGGGGAGGGTGAAATTTCAGGCAGGAGGGTAAATCTGGTTTTTGTCATTCCACCTTTGTCAGAGGCTGAAGGCATCTCCTTATGTGTTCCTACTTTGATTTCAGTAGCAGGTGTGCCAATTTGTATTCCTATTTTTCCAGCTCCATGAAAGAGCTTTTTTCTTCATATTCTTGCCATCACAACAAACTTTGTATACATCTATATGATACTCTAACAAGGGGAGTGGCGCCCTCCTGATTCAACTAAGCCCGAGGTACAACAAAAGTCCAGTGTGGACATTACTCAGAGATACCTTATTGCACATGTTCAGCAGCTAAACTTGCAAGATGTTTAGAAAGTCTTCCAATAATTGTAATTATTTTTGGTGGTGACCTACTTATTCAGGTGCAGAGAAGACTGACCAGAATGACTTCCAATTGCTTCATACTAAACAGTTTATGGATAGGAGGGGGAAAAAACACTGGTCTCAGACATTTATTCTTCTTCCCTTTTCTTCATGAATATATTTTTGCCATCTTGGATGCACACATCTAATGATTGGTCACCCTCTTATTCAAGGCTGTGTTAGCATGCTAATGACTGTCTCTATATGATTCCTTGACAGTGTTTGGCTGTTTCTGCAAAAATTATCCAATTTGAGACAAATCACCGTGACAAACAGGATTCTGTACCTGACAATCCATCTTGTGCAGACCTGGTTGCCAAGAGTTACTGGTTGACCTTCCCTGGGTTCTTCTGTTGAATCTCATGAGGCTTTTACACACTAAATCTAGTTCTTGGACATTCTCTCTACTCTCTTAGTGTGTGTCCTTGTCTGTCTTTCTCTGTCCCTCATACTCTAGGCCTCCACCAACATACCTACTTTCTTCTCCTTTTCAGGACATTGCACTAGATTGCCTTCAATCACTGAGCACTTATTAGGCACTTACTAGATGCCAGGCCTTGCTATGGGGGGAGGGGGAGAGAGATGCTGCATCATGAGCCAACTCAAGGTCTCTGCTCTGTGGAGCCCACATCTGGAAGCATCGAAAAAGGCAGTGCAGCGGGAACATAATTGGTTCCTGGCAGTTTTTCCCAGGCTTATCTGCCCACCTTGGCCTAGGCGCTCTAGAAGTGATAGAGACAAGAGAAGCATAATGAAGAACAGTAAGATGGATGACTTCAGGCCTAGAGGTAGGTAACCTAGAACCAGAAACATTGTTTTATTAAATAAACAAGCACTTTAGGAAAACAGGAGGCTTTCAGTGACAGCTCCCTACTTCCTGGAGCAGATATTCCATGTGTTCTACAATTCTTGCAATTACATTGATGGCCACAGTTACCAACCTCCCATAAAAGTTACCTGAGCCTCCTCTCAACCTGTTCACATATGGCCATTCTCTAGTCTATAAAAATACGAGGCAGCGTCATAGTAGAACAGTGTTTCTCATTTCTATCTCAATTATACAGGCAAAGACCACAAATCAATTAATTTAATATCAAAGAACTTAAAGATAAAAATAGACCTTAAAATCAAAAGTTGAGCTGACACATAATAGAGAAATGCATGTTGGAATCATACAGTAAATGATACCCCAAATTGTAAGTGGAATAATTAAGTTACTCTGATTTCTAGACTTATAATAGTAAATCTCCATTTAAAATATATTATATGGTATATTTAATTTACTGGAAAACATGATTTTAAATTTCATAAACTTAAATATTTATTGGATTAGAAATTTCTTGTTAAACAAGTAAAACCAGTATAAAAATTTAGGCAGTTCAATGTTATTAGAATTTTGAAGAGAAAATAAATCCAGGAAAAAAAATAAATAAATCCAGGACTTGTGAAACTAGAGTACTATGCTACCCATATGTTTCATATTATTGTAATATTTGTAAAACAACATAAAGTAGTTTTTAGACTGATATTATTAAACTGTTGTGATGCATACAAGGAGTCATCTCTAGAAATATAACATTTTCTGTACAATCATATGTTAATTATTAGAATTCTCTAGAGTGTTAAAAGTATTCGAGATTTATCCTTACTATCAACTTGAATTTTTTTTCTTGTACCTAGCACACTGGGTACATACTAATTTATCTCTATGATACAGTAAAGCTAAACTTTTTGGTTTTTCTTCGGAGTTACATTTCAGAAAGAAAGTTCAGTAAAAAGCACCTTGGATGCTATCCACTGGAATCCTTAAAGTATAGAGGCTCTATCAGAGCCCCACTTTGGGAAGTGACACAGCAGAATGAATACATAACTACAAAATCAGGATGCCAGCAAAAGGACACTTCCCTGACCGGGAATTGAATCCAGGTCATGGCGGTGAAAGCACCGAATCCTAACTATTAGACCACCAGGGAACCACGCAAAACGACCAACTTAGTGTCTTCAGGTGGAAACTGTGAAAGTAAAAATTAAATTCCTGAGACGCCTAGAGCAGGAAAGGAGGTGATTCCCAGTGGCCCAGGGCTGAAGGCAGCTGTGCAGGGCTCCCAGCCTTGGCGCCGCTGCTCATCACTTTTCACCTCTCCTGTTCTGGGTGACGCTTTGGGCTCTGAGGCCAGGCCGCAAGGTAACTGGCTGGGTTCCATCCTGGTCTAGCTTTAGCGCTGTGTGTGGCAGAGCCAAGGTCATGCTCTCTTTCTGAACCTCGGTTTCCTTATGTGTCAGGTGCTGACTTGGCTCTCGGCGGCTGATGAGCGATTCCATCTACTTCCTCATCTCTGAGCTCACTACAGGGGCTCTCCTGATAATGGCACGTGTAAGGACTCCTTTACGTGCCCCTACCAGCTGCAATTCTGGAGGCTGAATTTCGTCTACGTGTCTTTGGGTCGAGCACCCGGTGCGGAGTTGGGTCGGTCTCTCTTGTTCTGTCACGCAAATCAGCGTGTTCCGCAAGCGTGCTGAGGTGAGGTAAGCAAGTGAGCTTCACAGGGATAAACTTCTTGTTTCCAGAGACAAAATACGTGTCAGCGTGTAGAGGAGATTTAGGTGCCACATGAGGAGGTGAGGGGATTTCCGAATGTAAAGATAACCTTAACTTGGCTTTGTCCTGGGCCCTTCTTGGTCTGTCTGTGGCCTTGTCTTCAAAGTGACACAGAGCAGACAAAGGAGGGATGGTTGCTAGTGCTGAGCGGGCTTTCAGGCAATAAGGGAACTCCCCATGTATTTCGGGGGGATAAAAGTACAGCTGCACGCGCTACCTCAATCCATCCCACTCGCCCCGTTTTTTGGTGTTTAAACGTGAATGTTAAGTTTCAGAAAAAGAATCGACGTGTTTCCGCCTGGTTTCGAACCAGGGACCTTTCGCGTGTTAGGCGAACGTGATAACTACTACACTACGGAAACAACTCTTCCTCAGGCCCCCAATGACACATCCAAGAACTGTATCTCTAGCCACGACTGGCCACAAATATTTTCGAAAGCAAAGGACCCTGGGAGCACAGGCGAGCCCTCAGGTAAGGAGACTGCAGCTCCCGAGAGGCCCTAGTTTAGGGTTCCTCGCCTCCCCCGAAGCGAGGTCCCTGGGGCCCCCACAGCTTCACTTCCCGATCCCGCATCCAATACACAGCTATGCACCGAGTGCAGGGATCGTCCCCGCGGACTCTCCAGCTCCCGGAAGCCCCAGGAGCCGGCGGTTAGGTGAGCCTGAGCCCCAGGCAACCTCGCATCCCAGCAGCGGGGACACCACCCCTCCAAGGCTACGGACCCGCGCCTCGGTGGCCCTTTTCACGGCGCAGGCGGTCAGTGCTCTGGGCTCTCGGAAATGATCGATGCTTCGAATCCACCCGGGAACCATAGGACCCGCCCTCCCCTCCCTCCCCTCTGCTCCTTCCTCGAAAGCCCTTTCGTAGCAGCCCTTCTCCGGCGTCTCCCGGCAAAGGGGCTTCCTCAGGTTCCTGCCGCTGTGGCTTATTCTAGTCGTCTAGCTGAAGTCCAGTACTTTAATCACACTTTCACGTTTAGCAGGAACCGTAGCAAAGGCTGACGTCTCAGGTCATTTGGCTGTTGGAAAAACATCGAACATCAACGCAGGCCTGTATTGACTTCGTTTGAAGACCGGGGCCAGCCGCGGAGGACACAGGCACGGTCCACGCCGATCTCACGACTGTTCATTCCTCCCTCGTCGTACGTGACATTCTTCTTGAGCAACAGTTTTGTTTTACCTTTTACAATGTCTGAAACGTCTTTTATTTGCCTTTTACAATTTTCCGGTTCAACAGGTCATGGACAGCGAATTTTAACCTAGTAAGACAAAGAAGTAAAGGCGGTTTTCCCAGAAAGCCGGTGTCTGGAGGGGGTTTCGTGTTCACCTCACAGCACACGGCCAGCAGGCAGACGACTTTCTTTTTGCTGAAAGACTTTAATGCAAGGTCGTCTGTCTGTGTGTCTGTGTCTCCCTGTCTGGTTTCCTTTAAAAGTAAAGCTTTACAAGTTTGGGGAAGCTTGTGCCATTTTCTCCAGTCGTTGTTTTTCTTCTTTCTTATTGTGGCGGTCATCGCGTTTCCTTCACACGTGAGGTTCAAGTGCTGCGACCCCGAGGAAGGCGCGGGCAGCGTGCGCACTGACCCCCAAGCCGCGGGGCTCTGCCTTGTTGCGCGTCGACTCCCAGTGCCGTCGAGGGTGCGACCGGACTGCAGCATCCTCGCCAGCGCTGGAGGGCTGAGTCCCCAAAGAGGCGGACTTGAAAATAGCTTCAGATCAGGACATTTCATGAGGTTTTCCCCCTTTTCCCTCCCCTCCAGGTTCCAGTTTTCACCTCCCACGCGCAGCCAGAGGAACGGATTCACCGTCTTTCGGTCGCGTCCGGCGCGCTGCCGTGCCACGTGGACAGGACGAGGGGGCGGTCGTCCTTTTCCCGACAGGGGAGGAGGGACAGCGGGCCCCCGAGGGACCACAAATACACACCCGCGCTGCTGGGGCCCGCAAACCCGATCAGGCGGCCCCTGGAGCCTCCCTGCAGCCGCAAGGGAAGGCGCGGGGCTCCAGAGCCGGCGAGAGGAGCACGCTGAGGGCACCCGGCCCCAGCCCTGGCCTCGAGGACTGGCCCGGAAGAGGGACACAGCCCAGGAAAAAACGCAAGGGTCGCCCACCACCACCCCCCATCCGAAGTTCAGGGTGAGGGAGCCGAGCGTTACACTGATTTCCCCGCCTTTATCATGAGAGTCGTTTGCCCAAGTCCAGAGTCGTGAAAAGGAGGGACTGTGTAGGCCAAAGTCCACCTGGACTGAGAAGCAAACACGAAGTCCTAACTAACTGCATGTGGGGTCTGAGGAAAACGCTGCGTCAGAGACAACTCTTGGTCGGAGCCTTAGGACCTGGAGTTGGCGTCATCTAAGGCGGGAGAACGGCAGGCGCCGCAGGTAGTGAGGGGAAGACCCGGAATCCAGGTCTGGGGAGAGGTCATGCTCTCTTTCTGAACCTCAGATTCTTTATGAGTCAGGGGCAGACTTGGTTCTCAGCGGGGGATGAGCGGGTCCATCTACTTCCTGATCTCTGACCTGACGCTGGAGGGTCTCCTGATAATGGCACGTTTACCGGCTCCGTTTCCTCCGCGGCCAGCTCAGTTCGCAGAGCCTGACATTCTTCATCTTTGGGTCTTTGGCTCGAGCCCCTGGTGCAGAGTTGAATTCATTCTCTTTTGTTCTGTCACGCAAATCAAATTGTTCCTCACATGTGCTGGGGTGAGGGAAAGCCAAGTGTGCTTCACAGGGATGTACTACTACCTGGTTTTCAGAGACATAATACGTGTCAGCGTGTAGCGGAGATTTAGGCGCCAGAGGAGGAGGTGAGGGGATTTCCGAATGTAAAGGTACCCCGAAGTCCGTCTTGTCCTGCGCGCTCCTTGGATTAACTGGCTGTGGCTTGGTCTACAATATGACTAAGCAGAGAAAGGAGGGCTGGTTCCTAGTGCAGATTAGGCTTTCAGGTAGTAACGAAACTCCTCCCAAGTATCTTGGGCCAGGGAAAATGCAGGTCCGCCCGCTGCCACACACCTTCTGCCCCCCTTTTTAGTTTGTTGAATGGGAATATAAATGTCAGGGAAAAGAAATATGTTCCCACCCGCGTATGAGGCGAATGTGATAACCGCTACACTATGGAAACAATCGCCTATGTGTGGGTTCAAACCTATGTCCGTGAAAAGCTCAGGTCCTGCCACCACTCTCCTAGTCACCAACCTTGTAAACTAAAGAATGAACCTGGAACCACCAGTGCTCTCTCAGCGGAGGAAACTGCGGCTCCCGAGAGGCTCAGCTTTAGGGTTCCTCACCCCACCCCACCCCCCGCCCCATTTTACAGTTGAGGTAGCTGAGGTAACTCAGACACTGGAAAGTTAAGTACATTTGCCCAAGGTCACACAGCTAGAAGCCACATTGCTAGTATTCCAACCCAGGCATGTGTCTCCATTTGATTCATATAGTATTTGAGGGAGAATCCAGAGGCCTAACTAGTCCACCATCCAGTTCCCACAGCCCCGCAGGCTGTCTTTGTCTAGTTCTGGGCCTGCCGTGTACATTTCTGCCCTTCTCCTTGCACAGATTTGCTCTTTATTCTATCAGCCTGGGCTTCCCCACTTCACACACTTTCCCACACAGCTTCCTCCTTACCCAAGCCTTGCAGCCGGTCTCATCTTCTCTGCCAGCTCCCCCTCCTCAAACAGCACTTCCTCCTCCAGCACAGATTCAATGAGGTCTTTATACTCTTCACACTCTGGGGAAACAGAGACGCTGCCTCAGGGGAAAGCTGGACAGGCTGCTGGGTCACTGTCTTCAAGGGAGGAGGCAGGGTCCATCCCGGGGACTGATGTAACCTCGGTAGCAGGCTCTACGCAGGGATTTCCACATCTGATTCCTCAGCCTCCCCATGTTAGAGCTGAGGAAAGAGAAGCTCACAGGCAGGTATAATAACTTTCTCAAGATGATTCAACTGGAATGAAGCAGAGTCAGAATTCACATACCCTGAGTTCTGACTCCAAAGCTTTACCAAGCCTTGCAGCCTCTTAAGTAGAATATTAACCTGGGGCATGGAGTAGGAATTTCCCGTGTTTTGGGGAAGGCTCCAAGGACTGTAGGGCTGACAGTTGTCCCACACTGAGAGTTTCCGTAATCCCCCAATATTTCAAAGATTTAAAAAAAATTATTTATTCATTTATTTTTGGCTGTGTTGGGTCTTCGTCACTGTGTGCGGGGTTTCTCTAGTTGTAGTGAGCGGGAGCTACGCTTCATTGCGCGGGCTTCTCATTGCGGTGGCTTCTCTGATTGCTGAACATGGGCTCTAGGCCAGCGGGCTCAGTAGTTGTGACACACGAGCTTAGTTGCTCCGCAGCATGTGGGATCTTCCTGGACGAGCGCTCGAACCTGTTCTTAACCACTGCACCACCAGGGAAGTCCCTCAAAGATTTTAAAGTTTATCTGGAGACAAACTGTGTAAAAATGTGTATGAAGGGAAAAAGTCTGAAAGACATATGCTCAAAAGCTAACGGTGCTGTGTGTTAGTCTGGAGGCAGAACTAATACACAGTGTTTGCCGAGGCCCTGTTCTAGTAGATTTTAGAGAATTATCATCCTGTAATCATCACCACTACCTGAGGAGGTAGACACTAGTCCTATTACCATTACAGATGTGGAAATTGAGGCAGAGAGAAGATAAACAACTTGGGTTTAAATCCAGGAAGTCTGGCGCCAGGGTACATGCTCTTAATCACTGCACTGTGTTACCTTTACAAGAAGACGTTGGATGATATCTTTCTTCTGCAGTTTCAAAAAAAGCTGCGTTATGATTATAATAACTGATACTAAAAAACCTAACATTCCCAAACCCCAAAGCTTGTCTTTTCACATCGTTGACAAGTAGGCTTTAATTTCTACTTTTCAGCCCATGTTAGTAAGTTGGATAGCAAATTTTATCCCCCATTGGTTTATTGAAAAATAATGGTAGAAATTTGAAAGCAAACTCAATTTCAGTGTCAGTAAGAATCCTCCCCTTATATCCCTGTCCCTCTCGTGCCCTCGCTCCCCTGTTCCTCAGTCACTACAACTCCATCCCTCCACTCTCTGTTATTGATGTTCTCATCTCCAGATATCTGTGGTTCACTCGGGAACAGAGAGCTTTAAACTCCTTTAAGGTAGGTGGGGTCTCCTATCACTTCTTTCTCCCTGAGTGCAGCTAGAACTGTGCTTTGCAAATGGGTGCTCATAAAAGTTTGAATTAAATCCTGACATGTTTAAGCCAACAAGGATCTGACATGTATTCCTGGCAGAGAAAAGAAAGTTTAGCGCCTGAACCGAGATCTCAGCCTCTATTCCTCCATACACTCCCACTGCAAACTTTACTCCTTTGTGCCTCAGTGTTTCCATCCTCTGCAAAATGAGGGTAAACTACCCACTTCCACCATTCTAGGAGTATAGTAAGGATGAGATTTATTTGATTTGATTGGATGATGAAGAGAAAAGAAAGTCTGGAGGGTGTTTAGGTGCTTAGAGGGAAGATGGACAATCATTTATCACTTTGGTGACTGTGAACACATAGGACTTACTGTATTTCTGCAGCTGTTTGGCCAGGGAGTAGGCAGTAGCTTGGGACATGAGGAATTTCTCTGTGAGGTCTTGAAAGTCCTGTTTGCTTTTTTCCAGCTGGGAGCGCAAGTACTGGTTGGTTTCCAGGATGCTCATTTCACTTCTCTGACCAGAGAAAGTGGTGAGAGATACTGCCATGCTGAAGCTTATGGTGGAAGAAGTAGAGCCAAAACCTGGGGAGAAGAAACCCAAACAAATAATAAATTAAAAACAAGTGATGGATTCTGGTGATGGCCGCACTGCCTGGTAAATTACTAAAATCACTGAAGCATACAATTATATTGGGTGAGTTTTATAGTATGTAAATTATACCTCAATAAGATTTCATTAAGTGAAAAAATGTATTTAAACAGGTGCAAAGAATGCAAATGTAATTCATTACTTAGTTCAGGCCAGACTTTGTCAGCATTCCACAACTGAGAATCCTTAACCACAAAAATAAGGCACAAGATGCCAAAGCTCAGAGGTCAGGCTCTGACAAGAGTGCCCGAGGGAGGACCCAGTGTGCAGGTAACCATGCGGCGTCACAGTAACAGAAATGGAAGGTGGCGCTGTCATGGAACCTTGGGAGCCCCTGTCTTCTAGTTGCCTAGGCCACACTGAGACTCAAGGACACCGGGTCTGTTCTGAAGGTCACCCCTGATGCGGACACCCGCTCAGCAGCTACTCTCAGTATCTTGTACTGAAACCACAGGTCTGTCTCTTTCAAAACTTTAATACATTTTTGTACTGTTTATTCTTGCAAGCATAGAAAACACCAAGGAATCGAGATTTTCCCAAATTCTTTCATTGTCTTAAGGACTGTCATGAAGACACTTTTCTTACAGAAAAATTGAAAACTTTTAGTTATATTAAGGGGGTAACTACACAGTCAAAATTATATTATTATTTTTAAAGGAATAAAAATGAAGTATTAGCCTAACTATCAAGGAAAGGAACAAAAATGTGCAACTTCAAAGAAAGCAGAGAAAAGAAAATAATAAAGCAAAAAATTTTTAAATGATGAATCGAATGGTTGCAAAATGTTGTGAATATACTAAAAATCACTTAACTACATACTGTAAAATGGTGACTTTTTGGTATATGTAAATTATATCTGAAAGCTCTAATAAAAAGAAGGAGTCAGTAAAGACAAAAGCAGTAGAATGAAATACACTTTAAAATCTGGTTCTTTTGAGAAAAAAAATAATGAAATATAGTAAAATTGGCAACTTTCTGGAAAATTTAATCAAAGAAAAAGGAGAGAAAAAGAAACTTTAAAAAGGAAAAGGGATAAAATAAATATGAAAACAACTTAAATTATAAATGAATACTACATGTCAACCCTTACACAAATTTTAAAATTTCAAAAAAAGAAATAGGAAAATTGAAAACTTTTAGATAGTCTTGGTGCTCTTCTTTGATTCTCTAGTTTTCTCCACACCATTTTAATATTGTGGGAAAAAAATCCTGAGTATAATACTGTGCTCTGTGTGTGCATAATTAATTTATAAGTATTACCAGCCAGATTGTGTCTTATTTACCTTCTTGCTGGAGACCAATGTTATGGTGGCTTCTTTTCACTCACTAGGGAAGCATGGAGGCTTCTCATTAAACTTGAAATCAGGTTTGACCTCCCTGCCTCCAGTCCCACGCTCTTCTTCTCCTGTAGGTTGCTTTGTGTTTTAATCTGTATATAAGATGTCGTGCTTGTCACTTGTAAATGTCGTCCTAGCGCCACAGGGTTTCTTTCCAACTTGTCAAAGTCACTGAAATACTTTTTTTATGTTTCTTTGAAACACGCAGTGGCCACCTAATTTGGGATGACTTGGAAATGACCGCTGTTCCTTATGCCCAGAGCAGTTTTCATAGAACTCTGACTGATAGCTTGTGTTGACCCAAAGCTATTGACCTGTGGTTGTATTCTCAGCCAGAGCACAGTAAACATCAAGATCATGGGTCTATGGTTGTTGGTGGTGGCCACAGCACTCCTGAGCAGTGGGATCTAGTGACATAGAAGCTGAGGTTTTAAAGAGGGGCACAGACAGGCAGGACAGAAAGTGATCTCCTGACCTCTGCTTACTTCCTAGATATCAATTCGTCCCTGGTTTTGTGAGCCTGAGACTAGGGCAACTCCCCTGAAATATCTATCTCTTCTCGTCAGCTGCCTAGCTTTTCCAGGCTGATGGCCTACACATGTGGGACCACGGCCACCTCCATAAGTTCTACTGAACATTCATGACAAAGTGAAGGAAGGAGGACAGACTACCCAACCCGCTCGCCACCCTGCTTCTAGCCTGTAGTGTTGGTGTGTGAGATGTCCCAAATTTTATATGACTTCCATCCCTGTAAATGTATTTTAGCTTATTTTATGTCTTAGTGTCTAGTCTCCTGGAGAATGTTCTCAGTGCACTTGAGAGAAATTCTATTCTACTCTTGTTGGGTGGAGTGTCTATAGGTGTCTGTTAGGTCATATTATTTAAATCTTCTGTCTCCTTCTGCTCTTCTGCCTGGTTGTTGTATCCACTGCTGAAAGTGTGGTATTGAAGTCTCCAATAATTATTGTTGAATTGTCTGTTTCTCCCTTTGATTCTGTCAGTTTCTTCTTCATGTATTTTGGGACGCTGTTAGATGCACTGTGTTTAAATCTATTACATCATCCTGATGGATTAACCCTTTTATTGTTATAAAATATCCCTCTTTATCTCTGGTGACATTTTATTGTTGTAAAGTCTCCTATCTATTTTGTCTGGTGTTAGTATAGCCACTCCAGCTTCTTTATGGCTATTATTTGCAGAATTATATTACATTACATGGCAAAAGGCACTTTGCAGTTGACCTTAAAATGGGGAGATTATCCAGGTGGACTGATCTAATCACAGGAACCATTTAAATCTGGGTCAAGAGGTCAGAACTAGGGAGTTGGAGAGAGTCCAAGCTTGTGAGGGATTCAGTGAGGCTTTGCTGGCTTTGAAGGTTGGGGGAGCCACAGGCAAAGAAACAAATTCCTCAGTCCTACAGCTTCATAATTACTGCTACCTACATACATTCACTGGCAACTTTAAAAATGCATTTAGAATGCGTGCTGTACAGATTCAGACGGATTCCCACTGCCTCTGACCACCCTTGTCTTCTTTCAGGTTACTGCATCTGTCGAAATTCGGGGACACAACTGCCAGGGCTTTGTTCAGCCTCTTCTCTTCTCTCACGTGTGTATGGCTCTCTGGAGCCAATGACACTGTTGAGGGCGGGGTGCTGAGCACAGGCTCCTGGTGTGCTTGGAAGCCACAGGCTCCTGATACATCTAGACTCTGAACACCACTCACCTGGAAAGCCCAGTACCCTCCTCAAGCTTCCTGTCAGCAATAAATAGATTAGTACATTCAAGCCTTGCCCTTCTGTACACCCCTGAGGCCATGGCCTCTAACATCTCAGCCACTTTTGGATGGATATGTCCCACCCCAGGGCTACTCTCCTTCCTGGAGGTTCACTTCCTTCATCCCTACAGCACATTGAGAAGCTACTGGTGACCAGCCCAAGGGCCAGCTTGCAAATCAGGGTTAAATAGTGACCTGAGGATGCTTTGTCTAGATCAGCCAGAGGTGTAGGTGAATATGCCAAGGAGATTAGTTCCAAATGTTCTACACTACAGAAACACCCCAGAACCGACTTCCCATGGAATATACAACCTGGAGCAGCGGTTGTTTCACCTCAGGCCAAGCACTAATCCCTCCAGGATCACAACCTGGCCCCCAAGGCTGCCAAGCTACTGTTTAGACAAACTCTTGAATATCTTTTATTCCCAAATCACGGCTGGGTTCTCCACAGTTTCTTCAGTTGACAGCGTCATTGCTCCTGGCTGCTAGATCTCTACATGGAACAGACTTACCTGTGCAATAAACAGTCCAGCAGAGGTAGTAAAAAGGGTGACTCTTCTAATCTTGCATGCACAATGAAGATTCCCACACATGCTCTGCAGAGGCAGAAAATAAACTGTGGCAGAGTGAATGGCAAACACATACCTTGGCCAGGAGTCAACACTGGGTACTGCACATGAAACCGCAGATACTGCCATTGAACTACGGATGTTCTAAATTCAAGGTTGGGTGCAAGCTCATAACACTCCCAATAGTTCACGTTCTGCAACCACCATATCTGGACTTGGGGACACCACAGCTCCCAACTACACTGACAGCCCTTGTGGTTTGGGAGCGTGGTGTGGAAAGAACCAACTGGACCAGAACTGCAACTAGGATCCAGTTCCTCCTCAAGGCTACAAATTCCCACCTGGGGTCTGGAATCCAAAGCTGTGCCTGTACAAAGGTCAGGGTGCTCCAATGACACCTCTGAGACTTGACTGCTAAGAATTCCCCAAGCCTAAGTTCCATAACGTTCCTCTAGCGAGTTTCCCTAGAGGGATCTTCAGGGGCCTCCATCCCAGCTGCCAGAGAACTGAGTTGAATGAATTCAGAAGTTCAGGCACATCAGAGGACTGCTGTTGGTCAGTTACTCCTTTGATTAGTGTGGTCCAGATGCTTTCAGGACCTTGGCTGATAGCTGAAAAGCAAACATTCGAGTGGTGCAAACCTTTGGAATTTTGTCTTCCAAAAAAGGAGGCAGGGGACGGGAGGCTCCCAGAGTGAGACCCAGTATCATAAAGGACGACGGATGTGGGAACGGGGACGGCCTGGGTGGAAAAGGCTTTCAAGGAAGGCCCCAGGGCTCTGAACGAAACTCCGGGTCTTTCCCCTAAAACCTGCGGCAATTGCAGCTTTCCCGCCTTAGTTGATGATCCGTATGCTCAGGCCAAACACACATCTCTTTTACGCCGGTCTTTCTCTCACACCACACTTCCAATTTGTCAGAAAATCGTATTTTTTCTTTGATTAATTGAGCACTTTGATCCACACATATTTTTCTTGGTCTGATTTTGGCCCTCGACTCTCCTGAGAAAGGCGTGGAGATCGATTCAACTCGCGACCCTCGGTCAGCCCAGGGTTCAGGGTTTGAGACCTTTAACCTCGGGAGCGTGGGGCCGGGCCGCGCTTGAGACTTTTCTTGGCTCCGCCGGTCCAAATCGGCCTCTTCCGGGCCTGTCCTCGAGGGCCGGGGGCAGGGCCTGGCCGCCTCAGCGGGGCCCCTCTCGCCGGGTCGGGAGCCCCGCACCTGGCGTGGCGCCGGAGGAGAAGCTTCCGGCGGTGTTGATTCAATTTGCCCGCGGCCCGCGAGACGCAGGGGCGCGGTGCGCGCGGGCGCACACGGCGACTTTGTGGTTCTCGGGCTCCCGCTGCCCTTCCGGCTCCTCTCGTTCTCCCTCGCGGGCAGTAACGTCTGGACAGGAAGACACAGGTAGCAGAAGGGCAGCCTCTCCTTTAAGTCCTGTCCACTCAGGATCCAAAAACGGTCTTGAAGAGACAGAGGGAGAGGTGGAAACAGATTAAGGGAAAAGAAGAAATCCTATGCGAATTCCTCATCTAAACGCCTGAAGATGAGGTCAGCGTCCGCAGGGACCCTGTCCTCCCGGCGCTGGTGAAGGTGAGTCGAGTTCCCCTGAGCAGTTGGCACCCACGCAGACAACCTTGGCCAGGCGACCAGCGAATAAGCAGCCCCTCCGCCTCCCCAGATGGGCAATACTTGAACTTGTAGCACTTGAACGTCTCTCCGTTGGCTTTTGATGGATTCCAAGGATGCAACAGATAGGTTTCTTTTTAATACACTTAGCGTTAAGACCACTTTAAAAGTTTTAGCAAAGAAAACAATTGCCCAGAGGTTTTAAAGTGAGGATTTTTGGGTGTGGGGAAACTAGACAAAACAACCATATACTGTCGAGAATGTCACACACTCAGGGGCACCTCAGCCGGCTTGGTGTGACCCCCAGATTGGGCCCATTTTACTTTCAACGCATTGTTTGTGGAACTCACTGAAATATGCGTTATATGTCGGAGGGGGACGACTGCAATGCGGTTTTGTAGTAAGACAGCGAGAGAGATCAGGCTCTACGCTGAATACAACAAAGCAAAGTGGGGAATTTATAGCCAAGAAGCACGGTGAGGGTTAGTGAATGGAACATTACTAAGAGGAAACATCAGGAGTAAGGGGAGATTATGGCTAAACCAAGCTAAGGGATTCTTGCTGAATGCCGGACAAAGTGATCAAGCATCAGCTGGGGTACCGGGGTGGAGGAGGAGGAGACTATCATGGCAGGGGTCTGTTTAAAATGACTTAGCAGGATTCTTGCTAAAATTGGACAATGCAAACACAAACCCTGAAGTCTGAGAATCAAGACCTAGTTGAGAAGAGAGTTCAGAGGAGCCTGACCTACAGTTTGGTCCAGGAGAGAATATGTGTCAACAATCAGAGCTCTCATACATGTTGATGTAACTATAAAGTGGTACAACCACTTTGGAAACTTTAGGCAGTTTCTTATAAAATTAAATCTCCACCCTGCCTCTTAGGTTCCATCAACTACTTCCTTAAGTATTCAACCAACAGAAATGGAAGTGGGGCGAGGGGGCTGGGGGGGGGAATGTGCTCACAAAGACACGTATAATAAGAATGTTCATATAAGCTTATTCATAACAGCCCAAACTGGAAACAACCCAAATGTCCAATAGCAGGAGAATGATAAAGAAATTGGAAAATATCTCTGCAATGGACTGCTCAGGAATAATACTATTTCTTCAGTCTTGTCTGTGCAATAGAGAAATTAGCTTTGCAAAATTCAGTAAATCTCCATTTTGGGGAATCAAAAGCAGTGTCCTGGGGATGGGACAAAAATTCGACCACTGTCCCGCAATTGCTGACATGACTGCCTTACTCTCGTCCCAGCTGCCTTCCAAAACAAGGAAATCCCTGCAGTATACAGCATAGGCGCCTGCACAGTGCTGCAGCGATAATAATCAAACGTGGAAGGAAAGGAGGAAAGCTCTACCACCTGGGTAGAGCTGTGTGACTAGCCAAGGCGGCTGAGACCCCTCTGTGGGAGAGCAGGACTGGCCGAGGCTCTTATTCCCTTGGTGAAGGTGTCGGGATCTGATGAGGAAGCAAAGTCAGCTGCACAGCCGGCCCCACCCTGGAGTACCCGCGGCTGAATTGACATTCAACTGTATCTCAGCAGAGGGAAAAAGGCATTCAGAATTGTTATTAGATGTGAGATCTTATGAAATCTGTTTATCGCTACAGGGAAATAAAGCAGATGATATTATGGTATAATGGTTATTCTCTAACCTGTGCTGTCCTGTAGTGTAGCCAATAGCCACATGAGAGTATTTAAATTGAAATTAATTACATATTATGAAGTAAAAAAAGAAATATTCAACATCTCCTCACTAGTGGCAGGCATTTCAAGCACTCAGTTGCCACGTGTGTCTAGTGGCCACTGTATTAGGTAATGCAGATCAAGGTCATTCATCTAGCGAGTCAGTACACATAAGATTTTTAAATTTCAAGGTCCTGACTTCTCACTCAACATTATATTCATTCTAGTCCATTTGGTTCATCCCTAGTACCAGTAGCTTCTGGGTCTATACTGATCTCTATGTGGTCTCTGAGCTCTGATTAAGAGAAGGAACTTAATGGTTCCCAGGCTGGAAAAGAAGAAGCATTCCATACCCTAAGGGCTACTATAGGGCAGTGGTAAACCAGGCACAACCAGGGTTTTCTCACATCGGTCACTCCAGCCCCAGTGCTGCTCTAGATTGCCCTAAAGGCCGCCCCTGCCCAGACCTCCAAGGAATGTTTGTGCAAACTCACGAGCTTTGCTTATTAACTCTGCTATAAGCCATAATAACACCTGTTTTCTTTTTATTTAATTTTAGAATTACATCCTGCTTGTGGCAATTCATAGTGGTATTTCAGTTGTGGTAGTGAGAGGTAATTAGTTTTAAAAATAAATTTTCCAAATAAAAATGTGAATCAAAGCATGAAAAATGTCAGGTAATCAATGATAAAGGTACATGGATATGGCTAAATATGAAAGTGATCTGTTCATTAATGAACTTAAGAAAGCATGCTTTTGTCTGATTTCTATGGGATGTGCTCCCTACCTCTTTTCCCTCGAGGAGCGCTTCCTCTCGCCTGAAGTCAAGGAGGCAGGAATGCTTAGCTGTTCCCTCTAAACTTGAACACAGAAGGCACTGTCACCTTTTTCTGGGAGCCCCTCTGGGAACTCCCTAGTTCAGATCAGGAAAATCAAGGCCCGTAAAGTCATCTGGTTGGAGATGTGATTGCATCCTCTCCAGAGGCATAGAGTCTGTTTCTTTGGGAAGACTAAATGGTTCTGTTTAGTCTCTCTCTTCTTCTTCATTGCATTAATTGGTTCTGAGTGTTTTGTAGGCCTTCCTTTCAATCTTCTTTTTCTCTTTGAAATCTTGGAGGTTGAACAAGAAGGAGGGGATGCAAATCTCACTGAAGTTTTCTCAGTTACCCGTGAGCATGATGGCCAAGGGGAAGGGCTCTGGAGGCAAAGTGCCTGGGTCTGAGTGCTGGCTCTCACTGTCACGGGGGTGAGACCCTGAAAAGGTTAGCTCAGCTTTTCAGTGCCTCAGTGTTCTCTGCAACAAGGGGGTGGTGATATCCTACATTATCTTTTAGGGTTGTTATGTGGACTTAATAAGTTCTTGCACAGTAAAGCCCCGAGGAACAGTGCTGGTCACACAGTGAAGCTCCGAGAAATCTGGTATTATTTCCACTTCTAACTGTACCACTGCTGACTTTCAACATTCCCCAGATAAATTAGTGTTTAATGGTTTACCTGATCTCTTCTGCCTCATATTAGTGACCTGCATCTGGAAAAGTGGTTGGTTTTGATGTTGATCTAAGTGGTGATCTAACTGCAATGGGGGACTGGATCCAACTTCATCAATTTCTTGGACCTTGGACAGGCATGATGATTGTTCAGCTCACGGTAGACAATATTTTGCACATGCTTCCAGCAAGAATTTTCAATATACAGTTGGTTAAGTATTATAAGAAAAGTCCAAGTATGTACCAGTGACCCAGCCTTTTTGGTTGCTTTTGTTTGTTTGTTTGTTTTGTTTGTAAGAAATCAAAGGAGGGAAATACAATTTATCTGGAAGTTGTAGAAGATTTCCTCTCTCGGTTATGGTGCAGTGCTTGTAGCAAAGCAGCATTGACCCTGAAAACAACCAAATGCAGGCTGGCTTAAAGAAATTCTGTTTGAGGTCGTTGGAGAAATACCTATGCACCTAGGACCCCCAGGAATAGCGAGAGAGAGAGAGAGAGAGAGAGAGAGAGAGAGAGAGAGAGAGAGAGAGAAAGAGAGAGAGAGAGAAAGAAGCTTATTGGAATGAAACTGATTCTCTACCTTTTCCTCTTAGCGCATTTGCCAGTTCTTGGCAAGGCACAAGCGACAGGGACAGGGCAGCTGCTGAGGGTCAGGGAAAACAGCAACACTCTAAGTAGTGTCAGAAATCTGGTAAAAAAAAAAAAAAAAAAGGAGGGGGAGGAGGGCCAGGAAGAAAGGAGGGGTGGAGGAGTGGAGGGAAGGGGAAAGGGAGGAGGAGAAGATGGGGCAGGAAGAAGGGAAGGGAGATGAGAAGAAGAAGAAGAAAGAAAGTAATGTGGGCTGTCCACGTATTCAGACTTAAGGAGCCAATATCCTGGAGTGGCTTGATGAGTGTGTTGGATGCTTGCTTCAGGATTTCCCCTTAAGACATTTGCAAATTAAGCCATGCGCATGTATGACGCTATGAGGGCAAGCAGAGTGTGGCTGAAGGAGAGTGGAATTTCCACCAGTATCGTGGTACGAAGGAGATAAAAATGGAAGTTCAGAATTCCTCAAGGGGCAGGACCCAAGGAAACACCTCAGGGTCTCAGGTGGGAGCCCTAGCCGTCTAGAGCATGGCACTGTGAGAAAACTAGCCCTGGGCTGAGACTTCCCTGCAAATCAGCTCAGTCAAGGACTGGATTGAGGTGATCTTCCCCTCTGCTGCCTGCTGGGGGAGAGGGTGCACAATCTTCAGAGAAAGATAACATCATGACTCTATCATTTTTCACACAACAGGTTCATCCTTCAGTCACAATATTCTAGGATTATAAAGGAACAGAAGCAAGGAAAGGTGGAAGTTGACTCAACAGATGATTGAGATATTGAAGTTAACAGGTAGGAACCTAAAGTGATATGTTTTAACTGTTCAGAAAATAGATGACAGGATCAGTCTTTTTCACCAACGGTAGAGAATCTTAAAGAACCAGTGGAAATTCCAGGAGCTGGGGCGTCAGCGGGGGCGACTCCTGCCCTCAGGTGCTTAGTTGTGGAACTGGAGACACTGCGTTGGATGCGGGATCCCGAAGTTAAGCGAGGGCCTCTCAGGAGTTCAGTCTTCTCGCTTGAGGGGTCGCTGGTGCTTCCCGGTTTATTGTTTGCTTTAAAACGTTGGTGACCAGGATACTGGTGGCAGGACCTAGGTTTTCATGGATGCAGCTGATAGCCCCCAGCGCCGTTTCCGTAGTGTAGTGGTTATCGCGTTCGCCTCACACGCGAAAGGTCCCCGGTTCGAAACCGAGCGGAAACAAATGTTCTTCCTTTCTGAAACTTTTACCTTCCCTTTCAAAAAAGCGAAACGGCCGAAAGGCAGGGGCTGAGGCAGCGGGCGCAGCTGCATTTTCCATCCCCAAGGGACAGGCCAGGAGTTCCGTTGCTGCCTGAGAGCCTGCTCAGCGCTAGGAGCCAGCCCTCCTTTCTCCGCTCTGAGTCACTGCGGAGTCCAGGCCACAGCCAGCTGACCCAAGTGCGCAAAGGACAAGGCTGACTTCGGCTCATTTTTACATCCGGAAATCCCCTCACCTCCTAAGCAGGCGCCTAAATCTCCTGTACACGCTGACACCTATCATGTCTGAAAACCAAGGAGTTCACTCCTGCGAAGCACCCTTGGCTTTCCCACACCTCAGCACACGCGCGGAGCACGTTGCGTGACAGGCCAAAAGAGCACGAACCCGACGCCGCCCCGGGTGCTCGACCCAAAGACACGTAGATGAAGAATGTCACGCTCCACGAACTGAGCGGGTCGGGGAGGCAAAGGAGCCGGTAACGTGCAGTTATCAGGGGACCCCCCAGAGCCGGGTCACAGATCACGAAGTAGACGGATCCGCTCATCACCCGCTGAGAGCCCAAATGGGCCCCTAATTTAAAAGGACACTGAGGTTCAGAAAGAGAGCATGTCTTTGGGTCGGCCGCACGTAGAGCTAAAGTTAGACTAGGATGAAACCCAGCCAGTTACCTTGTGGCCTGACCTCAGAGTCCAGAGTCGCCCAGGTCGGGAGAGCTGAAGGGTGATGGGCAGCGGGGCAGCGACTTGGGCGCCGCGCACTACTGCGTTCAACCTAAGGGGCACTGGGAATCGCCTTCTTTTCTGCTCGGCCCTTCTCAGAAATTCAACCTTTACCGTCACAATTTTCAAGTGGAGAGGCCAAATTTGAGAATCTGTCTCCTGCGCGGCTCCCTGGTGGTCTAGTGCCTAGGATTCGGCGCTTTCACCACCGCGGCCGGGTTCAATTCCCGCTCAGGGAAACCTCCTTTCGTGGAAGAAGAATCCGACTCTCTTTTCTTCCTTCATCTCAGAAACCTGATGGTTTCACAGAGTTTTCATCCAAAGACAACCTGCGATTTGAGTTCCAAAAACTCATTAAGACATTTGAAACATACAGAACACTTGAAATACAAACGTATATTCTGGACCTAACCGCGCAGAGTTAACATTTTCCCACGTTTGCTTTCTCACTCTCTCTCCATATATATGAACTGCGACGCCTTTGGAGTAACCTGGAATCCGTTCTCTCCAGGCTTGTAGAGAAGCTTCAGGCGGTGTTTGATTCGGCTGTCCCCCAAGTGCAGGCCAGGCACGTTCGCTAGTAGGACCGGCTGCCCTCTGGTCTCCTCCCGGTTGCCTTGGCGGGCAGTGGGGTCTTGGGTCAGCCTGAGCGCTGGAACCGCCTACCTGGGGAAAGGCCCTTCAGGGAAGTGCAGCTGCCCCTTGGCTGTTGCCTGGCTCCCCGGGCCCTGCAGAGGGCAGAAAGGTGAAGGATCTTACGTGTGGTGGGAGGATGAAGGGAGCAGGTGGGAACTGCGTTAAAGGGAGGGGGAAAGTTCTCAAGAGCTTCCCAGAATTGTCTGCACGGGTAGACAATTTTGTGTGCATCACAAGAGTTTAAGAACTTCTGTCTAAACACTACTTTATGTTGTCTTCCGGATTTCTAATGATGTGGAAAGCATTGCTGGCACAGTATTCTAGCGTGTACACGTCTAGGATTTATTTTCTCTTCAAAATGCTTATGGCACTGAACGGCCTAAATTTCCTCTTCTGGTTTTACTGATCCAATAAGCAAAGTTTAATTCCAATAGCGATTGAAGTTCGTAAAATTTAGGACTATGTGTTCCAGTAAAATACATGTGCCCTAGAATATCTTTTAAATAAAGATTATGTCGCAGAATTCTGTAAAATCATAGCGACTTAATTATGTCAGTTACAATTTGGGAGTAAACCGTTTTAGGCGTCACCCAATATATGATTCTAACATGCATTTTTCTATTAGGATTCGGTTCGAGTTGCCATTTTAAGATCTATTGTTCCCTTTAATTCTCTGGCTGATATTATTAAATTGAGTTAATTAATGTATAATCTTTGCTTAATTTGTCTAATTAAGACAGGAAAAACAAAACACTGTCCAACTCGGTATAATGCAGCCGCATATTTTTATAGACTGCAGAGTGGTCAAAGTTTCACAGGTTAGGAGGAGTTGTGGGCATCTTTAGGGGATGATGGTGAATGCAGCCATCATGTCCCCTGAGGAAGAGTAAAACCCATGGCATAAGTGCTCCAGGAAGTAAGCAGCTGTCACTGGAGACCTGCTGTGTTCCTGAGGTGTTTGTTTACTATTATTATTTTTTAAATTCCTGGTTCTTGGTCACCTGCCTGCTAGAAATGAAGTCATCCATTTTCCCATTCCTTCCTATGCTTCCCGTGTTTCACTCACTGCTCCTGCCCTTAGGCTCTGGCAGGTGGACGAGCCTGACTGTGTTCCCACTGGACTGCCCCATTTGGATGCCTCAGGTGCAGGTGCAGTGGCGCAGGGACTTTGGGTTTGTTCACAATTCAACATCTCTCCTGGAAAGGGGCCTGGCACCTCATAAGCACCGAATTAAGTGCTTGGCAATTGAAGGCATTCTAATGCAAGGTCCTGACACGCTGAACAGCAGAAGACAGTGGGTAAGATTGGGGGCAGCCTAGAGTATGAGGGACAGAGAGAGACAGAGAGACACAGGCACACCAAGACAGAGAGTGAGTGAGAGCAAGGGGGGTGGGGAGAAAATGTCCTATCACATTTAGCATGTAAAAGCTGAAGAGCTCGGATTTTTGCTCATGAGCTTCAACAGAACAACCATGGGAAGGGAAGGGAAGGCAAAAACACTAAGAACCCAGGTCTGCACAAGATGCATTACCAGGAGCAAGATCCTGTGTTCCAACAGTTTGTCTCAAATAGGATAATTTTTGTACAAATAGCCCAACACTGTCAAGGAATCATACAGAGACAGTCACGGTCATGTTCATGCACGCTGGTGATATAGCAGGGAGGCCAGTCATTAGATTGTGTGCATCCAACGAAAGCAAAAATACAATTCAGAAGATAAGGGAAGAGGAAGAAATGTCTGGGACCAGCGGCTTCTCCCCGCTCCAGTCCATAAGCTGCTTGGCAGGAAGATATCTGGGGTCATTCTCGCCAGTCTACTCTGGACCCCATTAAGTAGGTCACCACCGGAAACAATTACAGTTGTTGGAAGACCTCCTAAACATCTTGGTAGTTTAGGTGCTGAACGTATGCAATAGGGTATCTCTGAGCAGTGCCCACATCGTCCTTCTACTGTACCTCTGGTTTACGTGAGTCAGGAGGGCAGCACTCTGCTTGTGACATGTCAGTTAGCGATGCAGAAACTTTGTTGTGATGGCAAGAGTATGAAGAAAAGGCTCTTACTCTGCATTAGAAAAATACATTGGGATACAAATCAGCCCACCTCCTATTTAAGTCAAGCTAGGAACACATAAAGAATGCCTTCAGCTTCTGGCAAAGGCGGAGTGATAGAAATCAGATTTACCTCCTGCCTGAAATCTCACCGCCGCCCAAACCACCATCCCCAAGAAATGAAAAAGATAAAAGACATGAAATACCAGTTTTCCAGACACTGTAAACCAGGCAGCAAAGAACAGCAACCCCGGAGAGATGAGACACAAACAAGGTGAGGCCTGCCACTGGCCCAGCTTACTGCTTTCAGAGAGTTTCCAGGCTGGGTGGGCACCAGGAGGGGCATCTGAGGCCAACTCCTTGGATGGTGGAGATGAAGCTGAGTGTTGGTAGGACAGCAAGGAAGCGAGAGTTCACAGAACAAAGATCCAGTGATAAGAGAGATAGACAGAGAATCCAGGGTTATGAAAGTGTCTCCCTGGAGCACTCCGCAGAGTAATGATTGGGGTATGCTTCTGAAGAAACGGCCTGAGGCCAAGGAAAGAAACTATTAAAAAGATCATGGAAGAGTGCCTGGTGCTCACACAGGACAGGCAATTGTACTCGCTTCCCCCAGCCAGACTGGACTTGGACTACTCATAATTCGTGGGTCATTGGGAAGGACATTCAGGAAACTCTTGTTTCAGTAGAGGGAATAATGAGCCCTAGAATGACCGACCCCCAAAATCATGAAAGCAAGATCCAAAGGGATCCAACTGTTTACAAGTCGCTTAACTGTACCCCAGAACAAAACTCAAGAAGATTTAGAGGAATACCACAATAGCCAGTGCCCAAGAAGGGAAACTCTGACAATGTCTGGCATCCAATCAAAGAATGCCAGGCATGCAAAGAGGCAGGAAAACTTGAGGTGTGAGGAGGAGACTAATCAATCAAAACTGAGCCACAACTGACCTGATGTTAAAATTAGCAGAGAGGACGTTAAGACAGTTATTATGACTGTGTCGCATATGTCCCAAGAGTTAAGTAGAAATGTAGAACACATACAAATGGCCAGAATCAAACTGTAGACATGGAAATGATAACATCTGATATTATGTAATTCACCAGATAGAATTAATAGCAGATTAGACATTGAAGGGGGAATTTAAAAAAAAAGAAAAAAAAAAGGATCGGGGAACATAAAGCCATGAACGACTGATGGTATCCTAAAATGAAACTACATACAAAAAAAGTTTTTTAATGAACATAGCATCACTGACTGGTGAGGTATGTTTAAAAGGCCCAATATAGGAGTAAGTTGGAGTCCCTGAAAAGACCAGAAGAGAAGGAACAATTTTTAAAGAAACATTGACAGAAAAATTTCCAAAGAGCCAAATGAACACTATGAGTGCAAGAAACACGAAGCAAAACACACTTAGCCACATCGTAATTAAACTGCGCATGACTCCATTGAAATAGAACAATATCTTCAAAGCAGAGGGAAAAGACACAGTATATACATAAAACAAAAATAAAGACTATGTCAGATTTCTCATCAGGAGCAGTGAGAAGACAGTGGAGCTACATCTTTAAAGAACATGGAATTCTATGCCTCCTCCCCAAGAAATGTCTTTCAAAAATGAAAGTGAATAATGACATCTACAGACAAACAAATGCTGAAAGAATTCGTCACCCGCTGACCCACACTATAAGGAATGTTAAAGGAGTCCACTGCCACCAGATGGAAATCTGGAGGTACACAAAGGGGCGAAGGACAACAGAAAAGGTATCTGCCTGGGAAAGTATGTAAGATTTTTCTTATTATTTAAGTCTCTTTAGAAACATGGGACCGATTTTTCTAAAGTAATAACGGTGGATTGTGGGGTTTAGGACACATGCAAAGTAAGATGCATGATGACAATAGCACAATGGCCGGCAGGGAAGAAATGCAAAGAGGTGTGGCATCGCTTGAAGGCAGACTGTGGTAAGTTACAGAAGTCTGTTATAAAGCCTCAAGCAGTCGCTAAAATAAGAAAAGAAAGAGTGAGACCTAATAAGCCAGCAAAGGAGCGGAACTGGAAGCATATACGAACCGTGTCAGCACTATGTGATCGAGCAACTGCTTCTCCAGGACTCTTCCCTCTAAGAAGACCTTGTACAAGGGGCCAAAGATACCTGTACAAGAAGGATGACTGCAGCATTATTTGTAACCGTGAAATCGTAGAACCAACTTAATTTCAAAAGTATATGGAAAGGGTTAAATAAATACTAGTACGTGCAAACAACGGATGGAAGAAAGTCCATCGTGAAAAGGAATTCATAAACTAACGATGATAGCCGTACTCTTTCTAGGATTTCCAGGGATCTCTTCCGATCACACCTTATGTCCTCGTGTTGTGAACACGACACGGGGGACAGGAGGGTAGTAGTGGAGGACCCTTTTTAGACCTTTACAGGAAAGGATGTGCAGAGCAGAAAGAACCACGAAGACTTTACTTTCTAAAAGAGGCGAGAGAAAGGCGTCCCTGGGTGGGCTCGAACCACCAACCTTTCGGTTAACAGCCGAACGCGCTAACCGGTTGCGCCACAGAGACACACGTGCAACTCCTCGCTGTCACCCCTGTAGTGATCAAACACCGCATCCGCGCCAGGCGGAGTCACTCGCCTTTCGCAGGACAGCGACGCCGGCTCCAAAGCGTAGGACAACCGCAGACGTGGAGTCGATGCAGCGCGTTCTTCCCGTGGAAAAGCCGAGCGTCGGGCGATTCCGAAGGCAGAAGGGCAGCCGAGTGTCCCCGCCGCAGATGCCAGCGCCCCGGAAACGCCCCCGGACCTGAGCCGAGGGGTCCCCGAGGGAAGATGAAGGCCAGGTTTGGCTCCGTGACGACTCCCCATTCGCTCCGCGCGCGCCGCCCGCCCTCCGTTCGGCCGCGGTCGCCGGGGCGCGAGCCGGAACCAGGGCCTGCGGAGGGTTGGTCCAAAGGGGCAAACGCGAAGACGTGGGAAAGAAGCCGGCGAGGTGGGCACGAGGACAGCTTGACTTCCCAGGAGGCCTTTGCAGAGGCACGTGCCGGATTTGGGGAGATGAGAATTGGGGTTTGGTTTGGTTTGGTTTGGTTTGATCATCATGTACCAGAATTGAGAGGAAGGGAGTGGAAAACGGAGAGCGGGCATGAGAGAAGACTATGAATACCGACATTTGTCCAGGCACAAAGCAGTAATTGGAATGATTTTACGTCAACATCGTAAGAGCAAGAATTCTTGCCGCCGCGGGGACCGTGGCGCGCCGTGATCGTATAGTGGTTAGTACTCTGCGTTGTGGCCGCAGCAACCTCGGTTCGAATCCGAGTCATGGCAACCTCCTCTGTCTCACATGGCACGGCAGCTCCCCTTTTACTTTGTCTTGAAACTTGCACCGGCCTGGGGACCAGAGAGCACTGCTTTCCCCAGGCCACCTGGCGGCAGGAGGTCAGGAGAAGGGAAGGAAACCCCACCCAGGCCACTCACCTCGTGTCTGAGCAGAAGGAAACCCAGGGCAGTGGTTTCTCTTCGGTCCTGCTCCAAAATAGGGAAGCCCGGCAAGGAGCCTCTTTTGCTGTAACTGGTGAAAAATGTTGTTTCTGTGTTACTCAAAATCTGCAGGATCTTAAAGACCAGATAAAAAATTTTATCAGATAGGCGACTCCCCCTGCCTAGACCTGTTTTGCTGGTTTAATCTTGGCTCCTGGGAATCTCTGCTCCGAGGACTTTTTCAATCCTTGGCTATTGTTCCCTTTAGAGTCACCGAAGTAACCTCTCTAGTGCCTTTCTATACTCTCAAGGATTTTAAGTGCCTGTCGGCAGCCACTCAAAAGACAAACGGTATCCATCAGGATTGGACAACTGGACGACCTTAACAGTCACCGCAGAAATGATAACGGTGACTACAGCACCCTCCGCCCTGACGACACAGCTAGTGGACACCAGCGAATATGTGTGATTCTTCTGCCTGACTACATCAATGCTGGTACCCGAGAGTACCGTTAGACTGAGAGCATGACCAAAAGCGGAGAGTTGGTAAAAATCAGACACAAATGGAGATCACACTTGAAACTTCCCTGAGCAGACAAACCCGTTTAGTCATACAAGGAAGAGCTCATTTAGCTTATTTTGCAAAACAAGTGAAACTTACCTTGGGCCACTTCTTGTTTATGCCTCTGAAAATCATAAACAAAGCCTAAAACTGTTCGCCAAAATTGATGGGAGGTAACCACTTTTAACCAATTCCCTATCACGAGGAAAACTCTAATGTTATAACCAGTCACTGCGAAGGACAAAACAGCCACCGCCCCCTCATGAGATAAGTTGCTTTCTAACAGTGTAGCACCTCTGAGCCTCCTTCCATATTCCGTTGGAGTGCTCCCAGTTCCTGAACGGTAAAGCTTTTTGTGCACAGTAAACCTTCACTAATTACTGTTTCGGTGATCACGGTTGGTGTAACGTCTGCTATATCTGAACTTTGACGGTGCCTCGACATTTTCATCCACCAGATTGGACCAACAAGGGAACTCCACATCATGCTGCTGTTGTCCCATTGCCTGGACTTAGTGACTACCCAGTCAGTCACGCAGAACCATTAAAATCATTGCCATTGTCCTCTGTTTTATTTGTTAACAGTCACTGTCCAGACTCCTTTCACTTTACCTTTGCCTCTTCTAGAATGTCATGGAAATGGGATCATAGTGCACACACTGTTGCCTGCACACCTCTTCATCCTTGCACAACGTCTCTGACTTTATCGATTGTTGAGTAAAGCAGATGTCATTCCTCGTTCATTGCTGAGTTGTATTCCATGGCAGTAACATAGCACAGTCTGTTTACCATTCACTCGATAATGAGCATTTGAGCTGTATCCAGTATTGGCTATTGTGAATAAAGCTGCTTTGAAGAGTCTTTCCACAAGAGATCTTGTGGACGTAGCTTTTCATTTCTCTCGGTGAAGAATAGCTGGTACCAGGGCGTAGTATACGCTCCACTTCATAAAAACCACCAAAGCCTTTTCCAAAGCAGTTGTACCATTTTATGTTACCACCAGCAATATGATGGTTGTGGTTATTCCACATCTTTGCCAAGATTGTTGGTGTTTCCTCTCCTTATGATTTTAGCCGCGCTACTAAGAGTAGTGGTATCTCAACATGGTTTTAATGTCCGTTTCTGTGACAGCTAAAATTATTGAGGACTCCTGGTATGCTTTTTTGGCCATGTGCATATCTTCCTTTCTGAAGTATCTGTGCATATTTTTTAACCCATCTGAAAAAAAGTGGGGTTTTTGATCTTGGAAAAACTTGTTACTGGGCTGGAGGAGCTCATTATACTTTATAATGACAGGCGGTGAGGGTTGTCAGCTACGTGTTGTGAATATTTTCTCCCTGTCTCTAGCTTGCGTTTCCATTTTAGTGACCTCCTTGGATGAGAAGATACGGCTAACGTTGATGAACTCTAATTTATCATTTGTCTTTGTTTTATACATTCTTTGGGTCCTGGTTAGTAAATCTTTGCCTACCACCAAATCACGAAGTATCCTCAAAATGCCTTACACCTTTAACTTTTATGTCTTGGTCTATGATGCACTTCAGATTGACTTTTGTGTGAGTGTGAGATAGAAATACAGCTGCCCCCCTCCCAATATGGAACCTATTTCCTTTCCCCATTGAACTGCTTTTATTGAAAACTCATTCACTAATTGAGCTATGGGTCGGTTTCAAGTCTCTGAACTCAGTCCATTTTCCAGTTGTGTACCCTGTTGCAACTTGCACCCTGCTGGTCTATGTTGGGGGGAGCGGTCACAGTAACTCGTAACGTCAGGTAGTGCAAGTCTCCCCATTCCGTTCTTTTCCACACAGAGCGATACATTTTGCAACATGTAATAACTCAAGTTACCATCCCCCAGGTCAAGATATGCATGCCATCACATCATACTTCTCATTTCCTTGTGGGACACAGGCCCTCCCTCCCCTGTACTGGCTGCCCCCTTGTGGCCCAAGAGCCTCTATTTTACTCTCTGGAGATAACAAACGCCCAGTTGCCTGCAGGGCAGCTGAACCAAGCCAGAAAAATCTACAAGACTCAAAACAGTCGGCATTTTTGGATGCAGGGCGGGGGGCGGGGGGTGGTGGTGAGGGGGCAGCGGGAAGTTAGCTCACTTTTCAGGCCTTTGGTCTTAGAGAAAGTTTCTTTTAGTCATTCCTAACCGTGGAAAGTACAAAGCTTTGTGCTGCTTAACATTTCCTCTTCTTTCTAGGCAGAGAGAGTCCCACAGAACATATCTAATTTGCGAAATTGTTCGCTGGGAGCGATGTTGAAAACTGGAGGCTGAGGGAGAGCTCTATCATGTTTTGTTTTGTGTGAATAAAAGAAAATGAGGAAGAAGCGGAGATACAGAGAGGGGAATAATAGGCTGGATCCTGAAAAGCGATCGTAGGGTCTGGCCCTGGATGTCAGATTTTGGAGAAAGAGAAGACATTGATGAGCATATCCAGGGAAGGACTTCGTTGGAAAGAGCAGACACTTAAGGCTATTTTATGACGTTTTCCATTCGTTTATATGTACTTCTCCTTTCCCATCGTTGTAGGTAAGGCACAGGTGAGCTTGATTCGTTCGTTGCTTTTTGGAATGCATGCTTAAACAAAAGTGACTTCCACACTTCAAATATTCATCTGTGAACCTCCTAGACTCCTCTTAGGCGCCACCACCTGTGCATTAAAAGTAAAATGGGTCCAACCTGGGGACTCTACCTGGGAAAGTGCAATTAATATTAAGGGGGTGGGTGAGAGAGAAATGAGACAGTCTCAACAGTGGTTGCTTCCCTTACTGCAGTGGTTTTCATGTATGCTCCACATCCGATCAATCAATCCTTTCCTCAAGTCCTTTCCTCCTTTTCTCAAGCAGTTGAGAAAAAGAATTCAGTGAGTTGCATCCTGGAAATGCATGGATTTCGTGGCTAGGGAAGTTCAAGTATTCCCAAGTGGGAAGATTGGGGACTGCCTACTCACTGGTACCCGGGCCATCGTTGTCTGCTGTGTCTACTTGGACTGGACTGGACAAGGGGACTCCACTCGCCTTCGCCAGCCAGGGGTAGGACGCGGTTGCAGAGGCGGTCAACTTCATGGTGACTCCAGATCCTGAGGCCTCATAGGATTTTTCTTCACTTTCCCTCTCATGTCTCTTCTGCCTGCCCAATAAGAGAGGATTCACTGCCTTTCTCTCTGTCAGGACCCATTTGGGTGTCCCTTGTGGACAGGACTGAAGTGGGCCTCTGGTTCCCCCTAGGTGTCCCTCCTGGCTTGGGCGTCTCCGGAGCTCAGGCTGGCCCAATACGGAACCCCCAGCTGGTGGGACCGCGGGGAGCCCAGAAGGCTACACTAGCGGTGGTGGAGGTGCGAGCCCCAGGTGGCAGGCGCCAGTCAAACCCTATTCTTCCCCGTGCACCTCCTCCTCGGGGATGCACGGGGCAGCTGGAATAAAGCGGCCCCTAAAACTTCTCTGCCGACTGAATCCAAAGAGGCATGAAGTCCCAGAAGCAGGGAGAGGAACCTCACTGAGCAGACTCAGACTTCTTCCCGGCTGCCTCTCCTGGGCAGGCTCAAAAGAAGCTGATGTCGAGGATGGAGCCAAAGAAAAGGCTTCATGGCAGAAAACCCTGCGATCTCGAGAGACATGAAAGTCTTAAATCCTAACGTCTAGATGAGCAGGGGGCCAAGTTGAAATCCACCCCTGTGCCCTGAACAGGAGAGTCATCTGCATGAGTTCAGAGGCCAGGAACAGGAGCGAATGTGCACATCTCTGGTTCTCAAACGGGGGCGATTTGGGCTCCCACCCTCACCCCTGGACCCCTCTGTGACACTGGGCCTTGTCTGGACACATTTTTTTATTGTTAAGACTGGGGGAAGGGGGACGGAGAGTTTCCACTTGGCATCCAGTCAGTAGAAGCCAGGGGTGTCACTAAACATGCTTCGGTCCTCAGGCGGAGCCCTCCCCCACAAAAAATTATCCCGTCCAAAATACCAACACTGTGGAGGTTGAGAAACCCCGGTGTAGATCAATGTCCACACACTTGAGAGACGAGAAAACATGAATTCCTGACTACTGGGATGTGGGGTCTGAGGAAAACCGTGGCATCAGAGAGAACTCCAAGATCGCTGACCTGGGTATAGAGAACGATGGAGTTGGCATGGACTAAGGCGGGCAAACTGCAGGTGCACCAGGTTGTAAGGGGGAAGATCTGTTATCAAATGGCACTCGGGTCCTCTGGCCCATCGCACAGCAAAGCCAATCAACGGACACCAGGTAGTGG
This sequence comes from Orcinus orca, assembly GCF_937001465.1. Lineage (NCBI taxonomy): Eukaryota > Metazoa > Chordata > Mammalia > Artiodactyla > Delphinidae > Orcinus > Orcinus orca. The sequence continues at coordinate 105,112,468 of NC_064559.1, read as the reverse complement.
TAAGGAAAGTACAGCGTTTATTGCAGGGTGCCCGAGCAAGGAGAACGGGCAGCTAAAGCTCAAAAGACCCAAAATCCTGGATGGCTTTCAGGACAGTGTATTTAAAGGCAGTGTGAGGGAGAGGGTCTCAGGGTGCGTGATCAGCTTACACACAGTTCTCTGGCTGGTTGATGGTGAGGTAACAAGGTGAAGTTTCAGGAATCAACATCATCAATCTTCTGGCTCTAACTGGTCTGGGGTCTATGTGCTTGTGGTCAGCAGTTTCCATCTGGTGGGGAATCTGGGTTCTGTAAAAACAACTTGGGAATGTGCATCCAACAGTGTTATCTATGTCCTTCAGGGAGGAACTACAGGTCCCGTGGCTCTGCTATATGACTGATATATTGTGAAAATTCTTACCAGTTCTCCTGCCCGACTGCTGTTCTTTGTTTCTGCATGTTTTCATTCCTTTAATCATTAATTCTTGGGTCAGACTTTTTGCAACTCAGGGAAGGCTCAGGAGACTGAAGTTTTTCTTTACGGAGAGCTGGGGACACGATGGGATGGGTTAACCGACAAAGCCCATCCGGGGATTGCTCGGCTTTCGATCCGGAATCCAATTTAGCGCCTTGGAGCCTGGCTGAAAAGGGTTTTCCATCCAAGCCGTCTCCGTTGCTGCATCCGCCTGAGTCCTTTTGGACAATGGAGATGCCGGCTCTCGGTGCGTGGCCCCTTCTCACCCCGGGCACATTCCCTCCCGCCTCCTCCCGGCCACCGTGCCCCTCGCACGCTCCCCGGGCCTCGCTGACCTTCTCTCCACACGCGGCCACCTCACAAAGACGCGTCACAAGGCTAGTTCTCAAGGCGAGGTGCGGCCGGGATGAGGCAACTCGCTCGGGACTTGCGGACCCGGCAGGCCCCGCGGGCGTTCGGGCTCCTTTTTTGGAGGAAGCACGGAGGGAACGGCCTTAGGGAACGATTTCTGCAACGACGGATGACCCCTCCGGAAGGCTCAAGGCCTTCCAGAGCAAAGGGAAAAGGTCACTGTAGTCAGCAGCACGAGAAAAGCCATCCACCAGCAGCTCCCTGGTGGTCCCGTGGCTAGGATTCGGCGCTTTCACCGCCGCGACCGGCTCGGGTTCGACTCCCGGTCAGGGAAACCTTTTGGGCAGCTTTCCATCCCCTGAATTGTGTTGCGGCGTGAGCCCCACACCGAGGAAAACCAGAGTGGCCGATTCCCAGGGCACCTAGGTCGTTCTCATCTCCAGGGCAGCCCTACCCCACCCGCGCCCGCACAGCGCCACATCCCCTCATCTCCACCGCACAAGTGGCTTTCCAGGGCCTCCGAGCATCTTGCTCAGGTTTACACAGCCCTGCAGAGGTTCAACTCCCTGTTGGGTTCAAACCCACGCCCGTTGCCACCCGGGGCGCAGGTCATGTTGAGTTCTGAATAACCGAGAGAGGCCAAGCCGAGTCTTGGTGTTAGTATCAATAGATGCCCTGGATGAAATGCTTATTAGGCGCTCGGCAGAGGTGCCTGGAGGCGATATCCACGAGGGTTGAGAGGAAGGTGAGCGCTGGGTCGGATCCTGGTGGTTGTTCCACTTGTAGATTAAGCGGCGTAGGGAGTTAACATCATTTAACTGACGTAACAAAGGCAGCAGGTGAAGTATGCGCAGAATGGAAAATTGTAACACTGCTGCCGTAAGCAGAAGGTAGGAGTAAAAATCAACACCGCTACGTCAAAACGATGCTACCCACCACAATCAAGTCCCACAGTTTCTACAATGGCTGTTGCATTTATACCCTGCACACTCTCCCAGGCACTGGGTGCGTTTTCCCTTTTCCCTTCGACGCTCACTCCGAAGACCTGTTGGGATAAATGTTGCGTCCACTGTAAGGCAACAGGAGAGAGAGCGAGAGCGTGGCAGGTGCTGCGGACGGAGCCTCAGAGGCAGCAGGTGGCGTGTGTAGATGATGAGACAGCGCAATGGCTGCGGGTCGGTGGGTTGGGCGCCACTGCTGAAAGGCGGTCAGTCTTGTAGGCCGGGAAGTGGGATCTCCTGTGTGTTGGGTAGGCGGGAGTGGGCGATCGGTGGCTTTTCGGAGGTCGGTTTGGAAGAACAGCGAGGGGAGGGGAGGGCAGGGTGTTGACCGTGCCTGCGGGGTGCATGCTCATAGTTACCGGGCACGGGAGAGACTGTGGTCACGAAGGTAGTTTTCCCAGGACGAGGCTCGTCTACTGCACTCGGGGCGTGCTGATGTAGGGATTTGTGCTAATGAGAGATTGCGTTCGTGCTCTCCCCTGATACCTCTCGGTTCATGACAGACGACGTCTCTTCCGTGGTGTCTCGCTGCGCTCCGCTCCCCGGGCGCAGGGCGAGAGGCGCAGCCCCAGCCAGCGCTCCACAGCTTGGGAAATCGGGTCTGCACCCGCATCTTCCGGGCTTTCCTGTTTCGTGACCTAAGTGTATGGATGGGTCCTATTCTTGAGCCACGCCTCCTGTCTGTTCACAGGTGCTGGACGTGCCTTCTCCTCCAGCCTGCTGCCGGCCACGCGCGTGTGTGTGCCCGCGCCGGGACCCGCCCACTGGGCCCTGCTGTGGTCTGGGCAGTTCCCGCAGGCTGGCCGGCAGGCAGGCATCTGCAGGAGAAAGACCACGCGGCCGCGGTGTTGCGAAAGCGTGGGTACGTTGCCCGAAGGTCTCGCGCTCCACAGTCCCCTGGGGGCCAGATCGGAAAGAGGCAACCCTTCCAGGAACAAGGAGGCCCGAGGCCTGCCTTCGCAAGGAGGCTCCCGGAGCCGGCGCGCAGTATCCTTGCCTGGGCTAGCCAGCCCTTCTGGCCTTCCACCCGGCCTGGCCTTCCGCCTTCTCCTCTTCCACCCCAGCCGTGTTCCTGCGGAGAGTTAGCGCTCCCTCCACCGCCCCCGGCGCTCCCCGCCCCCACCCCCCCCCACCAGCCCTCAGAAATGATCTAGCTGCCTCTCCGGTGCTTACGGCGGGAGTTGGATCAGTGTTTTCCTGCAACGGGAGGAGAGAGAACCTGCGGTGGCAGGAGGTAACCCGTTCCCTTGCTGGTTCCCTGGGCTCAGCCCATCGAGGGGACTAGCTCAGGGGCCTGGGTCTCCCGCGGCCAGAGGAGCCGGCCAAATTGGCGTCTCTCCCACTGCTCCTCAACGGGAACAGCAGGAATATCCTGTGGGGTCCACTCTTACCCAGAAGAGGCACCCGGGAAATCATCCAACACAAGGCCGGACGCTGCGCGATGGACCACTTGGGAGCAACGCTTCCGTCGGTCTGTCCTTCCCTCCTAGGGCTTTGGGGAGCGGAGAAATCATCTAGGACGACGCGCTCTTCAGTGTCCTGTCTGAGACAAAAGAGGGAAGGAGGGTGTCTTCCAACAAGGCAGCAGCGCCGAAGCCTGTGGTCGCAGAGAGGCCTGTGGATCAAGAGCGCCCTCTCTCGACCAGGGTTATCCAGCTGCTGCGGAAAACTCACCTGGCTGAGGCCTCCTCTTCCCCCTCCTCTCCACCTCCCCTTCCTCCTTCCCCTCCTACTCCTCCCCTCCTCCCCTCCTCCCCTCCTCCTCTTTCTCCTCTTCCCCTCCTCCCCTTTCTCCTCCCGACCCCTCCCCCTCCTCCTCTTTCGTCTTCCCCTCCTCCTCACCCCCTTCGTCTTCCCCCTTCTTTGTTTTCTACCTTACCTGAGTGCCTACCTTTCCTTGTGTCAGGGGACCTCTCATCTCCACCACAGGTTAAACATTTCCTTGGGTAGTTCTGAGCTTCAAATAAGGAATTGTGTGTAACAGTGCCACGAATGTTCAGTAATGGTGACCTCTTATTTTTATCAGTAACATCATTTGAATCATCAGAATTGTCTCTTTTTTAACAAGTGCGTTTTCATTGTCGGAAAATATTAATATACACTTAAACCTTACATACTTGTTGAATAATAAATTGGTTCTGCCATTTTATTATGAAAAACAGTGTGTGGAGAGTATTCTTACCATATATCATTGGCAATTCTGTAGGACACAGACTGTTCTTTTATCCACTCTGTAGCCAATCTGTTGATGTTAAATACCTTTTACAAAACTTTGCCAGCAATCAAACCCCCGGGGGGGCGAATTGCCGTAGCTCGTTACCATCTCAGTTCAAGGGCTGTGGACAACTGGCACAATACCCCGGATTAGCTGAAACAGAGATTTTTCCACCCAGTGCTCTATTCTGATCTCTTTGTTTTCTTCTGTTCTTAGGTCACAGCCTCCCAATAAAATGGTTGGCAACACCACTGTTGCTTGGGGAATGTTAATGCTACCATTGTTCACATGCTGGTCTAGCCAATATTGTGGTTGGAGTCAGGGCAGAAGAGATCTGCCATGGGCCCCACTGTGGCCCTCTTCTGGCCGTGCCTTCTTCCATTAGGCAAAGATTGTATGGAACCAAGGAGACGTTCCCAAAATGTGCAAAGAATCCCAGAATCCCTTGCCCAAGTGTCTTTTAGTTCATGTGTAAAATTTTTGGATCTTTCTTCTTGGCATTGTCAAACTGAGGGCAAAAGTCACTTGTGTGTGTGTGTGTGTGTTTTTTTTTTCCTTTTGTACTCAGACCTAGAGCTTGTGGGCAGTGCAGTGTCAAGAGGCTGCTTTTAGGGAGAGCTAGTGGATGTAGCATGGACGTGTTGGAGGTGCAGGACAAAACCTGGTTCCAGCAGGTCAGTAGGCAAGCAGTGGTGGAGGCCTCACTATGCTTCATTTCTCTGGTGTGTCACTCCAAGAAGTCCAGGAATTCTAAATTCATCCTTGGTGATTATAAAGGTATAGTTTTCAAAGTAAGAGAATACAGTCTACTTCAATTTCAATGAAGAGGGCTTTTTGTTGTTGTTTGTTTATTTTTTGTTTGTTTGTTTATTTTTGCGGTACGCGGGCCTCCCACCGCTGCGGCCTGTCCCGCTGCGGAGCACAGGCTCAGGACGCGCAGGCCCAGTGGCCACAGCCCACGGGGCCAGCCGCTCCGCGGCACGCGGGACCCTCCCGGACCGGGGCACGAACCCGCGTCCCCTGCATCGGCAGGCGGACCCCCCCAACCACTGCGCCACCAGGGAAGCCCCGTTTCTCTGTTTTTTAAAGCTTCATCAGTAGCTTTAAAAAGCATAGACTCAAGGTAGATGGCAAGCGTGCCACTAACGCTTGCAGGTGCCAGTGCAATGCCAGTGCAAAAAAAAGGAAAAGAAGCCTCAAAGCTGCTTACACTCTGAGGTGAATTGCCAAGATAGCTTATTTCATCTTCTGTTTGGGCACAAGGAACACAGAAGCCAAGTTTTAATCCCAGGCTAACTTGAGAAGTCTTATAGGAGGTCCTCCCTACATTAAGGTGGGACCCCAAAGTCTTAAGCCCTCAGGGGTAAGGGTCATCCGATCTAGTCCTGCCCCTTCAAATCCCAGGGCTCTTTGGACCAGGCAGCCTTGGTGCCACAAACAGTGTAAAGAATAAGGAAGTTTTAAAGTTCATGAGAAATAGTAGCCACGGACTCAACCTCTAGCGGATTTAGCCTTGAGTACTCGTAGCCTGGGTAGTCTGGGAAACCATAAGACATCAACTTGGTGTGTTGTTTCCCAGCTGCTAACGAACCCCAGGAGTCTATCAGAGGAGACTATATTCAGAGGAAAATATATTCATCCTAGGGCTGTAGAGGTATCCACAAATAACATTTCAAGAGAAGCAATTAGCATCTAGAATTCAGTTTTAACACATAAGAACGAAATCTCATGCATCTGGAATTTTAACAACAATTCTATCAATCCTTGTGATGAAATGAAATTTATATTTTAAAGCAGGTTGAGAAAATTTAAGCATAAAACTCTCTCTCTCTCTCTCTGTCCTCTTGGGCCTCCTCTCTCCCCACTTTCATGTGAAAAGTCCATCTGCATTACACCATAACCAGACCTCCTCAGAGGTGTAAATGCCCCATTGACTACAGAGATTGTCCCCTCACCCCACCCCCGCCCCCGCCCCCATTTCTTCAGACACTAGCAATGTAACTTCTTAAAAGATTAGCATTCTTTCCCAACTTTGTAAGTGGTCAAGTGACTTCCTGCTTGCTTTGTACATGCTTACCTGGACTATGTATCTTTGGTGAACTTTATGTAAAATGTCAGTATGTCATTTGGATGTATGACCTTTTGTCTCAGAAATGTACATGACTGTGCCTTCCACTTCTAACAGGCAGAACAGTTCTCAGAGCTTCTGAGAGTCTCTCTGCCAGGTTATAATCCTCAGTTTGACTCGAATAAAATCCTCTTTTTTCTTCTTAACTTGATTGTTAATAGAATTTTTGTCGACACTTGTATCAAAGCAGACATGAAAATGAAAATTAGAAAATATTCTGAATCAAACAAAATGGAAAATACTGTGTATACACACAAGGTGCAGCTAAACCGGTCTTTAGAGGACAATACACAGATTTAAATGTAAATTATGAAAATCAGGACTGATCGCTAGTGAGCTAAATCTCCACTTCAAAAAGTTACAAAAAAGGATAACAACAACAACAGAAGCAGATAAGTGCAGAAATTATGTAGAAAACCAGGAATTTAAGAATTAGAAGAATTAGAATTTAAGAATTAGAAATTTACAGAAGCGAAAAAGTAAGTGGTTGCCTCTTTGAAAAGACTACTAAAACTGATAAAACTGTTAAGAGGCAAGAAGGCCCCCCACATGTGTGCTTCTGAAGACATGTGCAAGAAGGTTCACTGAAGCACTGCATGTACTTATAAAAACATGTAAACTACCCAATGGTCCTCTGAGGGGAAAGGATACATAAACTCTGGTTTATACTTTCTGTGGACTGTTCTACAGCTATTAAGATGAATGAACTAGTTCTATCTATCAATGTGGATATAACTGAAAAACAAAGTTGAGTGAAAAAGATCAAGTGACAAAAGATGACATAGTATGATGGTGTTCATATAAATTCTTAAAACAAAAAAATAGATGGATATATTATATATGTCTTTAATCATTCATTGTCATGTACCAAAACATGTAAAGAGATGTCACACCAGCATCAGGAGGATGGTTATTTCTAGAAGGGAAATGGGAGAATGGGGTAAAGTGATTAAGGAGGTGAGGAGAAGTTCGGCAACATCTGCAGTATTTTTAGTTCTTATGAAAATTCTAAAAAGAACATGGCAAAAGGATAACATCATTTAAAATTAGGTGAGGGATGCATATTTATTTTTTGTACTTTTCGTATTTTTGAAATTTTTAAAATTTTTACAAATATTTTAAAGAAATAATAGCCCAGAGTGGGAGGCGAATGTGGGACTGACACAGGAGAGTGTTTTCTTAAATACTTCCAGTGCCTCTTCTTAGGCATTGTACGGCTCTTAAATGTCAGCAGAGGTCTCCAAAATCCTTGAGAGCTAAAAAAATTATCTCAAATCCCAATTTCACAGTTTGTGGAAATTCTAAATAAAAAGAAATATACATAGATTTAAAAAAAAGAGAGGAAAGAAGGAAGCCATTACTACTGAACTCGAAGACATAAGGAAATGATAAATGAATATCATAAACACATATATGACAACTGATTAAAAATTTAGAGGAAATGAACATATTCCAATAGTGAGTTTAGGGAAATAAAATGGACTAGTCCTACAAGCATTACATTTTTTAAACCAGAGTTTTTAAATCTTCCTTCAAAGAAAGCTCCAGGACCAAAAAAAAGTTCATTAGAAGAAATGACTCCAAAGCAAACAAATTCTAAAAGAATTAAAAGATGGCACATTTCTCCAACTTTATTTTATGAGTTTATGTTGAAACCAACAACCCCCTACAAAGGCAATGTGAAAAATATAAATTACAGACCTGTCTTATTGCTGCAATGTTAAAAAAAATACTGAATCCAGCAATACATTTTTTAATTGTGAAAAATTGGTCTTATCCTGGGAAAACAGTTGATTATCATTAGAAAATAAATTAATCTAACTCACCACATTAACAACGTAGAGGAGGGAAATCATAATCACTAAAACAGAAGAGGTATTTGAAAAAATTCACCATTGATTTAACTTTGAAAAAAAAACCCTTTAGCATAATAGGCTAGAAGAGAACAGCACTAATCTGCTAAGGGTAGCTTCCGAAACAAAAACAAACAAGAAACCTTCAGCAAACATTATAGTGGGTAATAAACCCCTGGCTCCCAGCCCCCCACCCCCATTACCAATCAGGAACCCTCAGGAATCAGACAAATAGGCCTCACTCTGACCACATCTTTTCACCATTGTGATGGAGATCTTAGCCAGTGAGGAAAGGCAAGAAAAAAGAAAAGGTATAAGAAGTGAAGATGACTACTATAATTATTTACATGGATGAAAGGTGAATTACTAGAATTATTAAGAGAATTGAGTTTATTTGGTATATACAAATATTTTAAAATCAGATTAAATTGGAGGATTCAATTGGATTAAATTGAGGATTCAAGAAACAAAGGTATTAAAAACATTTTAAATGTTCAACAATTATACCACACAGTTCAATCACATGCACTGGGGAGGGGACAGGGGAATGAAAGGTGACTCCTACCTCCACAGTAACCAAAATCATTTCAATGTGAAATGAAACCTAAAATGATTTTAGTTGGTGTTATATAGCAGGGTATTTCCATGATCTCAGGGGTAAGCAAGGAGTTTAAAAATAAGATAAAAAGACCAATTCTTCAGTATGGAGTTTCCTTAAAAAACTAAAAATAGAATTACCACATGACCCAGCAATCCCACTACTGGGCATAAACCCAGAGAAAACCATAATTCAAAAAGACACATGCACCCCAGTGTTCACTGCAGCTCTATCTACAATAGCCAGGTCATGGAAGCAACCTAAATGCCCATGGACAGATGAATGGATAAAGAATGGATATATACAATGGAATATTACTCAGCCATAAAAAGGAACGAAACTGGGTCATTTGTAGAGACGTGGGTGGATCTAGACACTGTCATACAGAGTGAAGTAAGTCAGAAAGAGAAAAACAAATATCGTATATTAACGCATATATGTGGAACCTAGAAAAATGGTACAGATGAACCGGTTTGCAGGGCAGAAATAGAGACACGGCTGTAGAGAACAAACGTATGGACAGCAAGGGGGGAAAGCGGCAGGGGGTGGGGTGGTGGTGTGATGAATTGGGCGATTGGGATTGACATACATACACTAATATGTATAATGGATAACTAATAAGAATATATCATAAAATGTAGGAAAAAAAGACCAGTTCTTAACGAAGACTGATCAATTGGACTACATCAAGCATCTCTGTTCATCAAACCACAGACTAAAGAGTAAAAAAGACACGTCACAACTTGAGCGAATGTCCTTGCAGTCAGCATAATCAACTGGTACTGAAGATATTTAATAAATTCTTTCAAAACAAGAAAAAAAGACCTGTAGGAAAATCACCAAGGTCTTGGGGGTGGGGATGGGGGTGGGGGAGAACCTATAAGAGAAAATCCAAATGGTTAACAAATATGTAATGGTGCTCAAGTTCATAACGAATAAGGGATATTAGAAGTGAAATCCCAATGAGGGAACATTACAGATGGCGAAGGAGAAAGAGGAGGGGGAGGGGAAGAGGGGGAGGGAGAGAGAGGGGAAAGGGAAGGAGAAGGAGAAGGAGAGGGGAAGGGAAGAGGGGGATAAGGAGGGGAGGAAGTGGGCCAGGAGAAGGAGGATGAGTAGGAGGTGGAGGACACTTGCAGGTAGAAAGGTACCGACTGGCCAGCGAGGTGGTTGCTGCCGTATCGTACTCCCTCACAGCCCCAGGGCTCTGCAAAGTCCCCATTCAGACGCTCCTTAACGTCTTCCGCTCAGGACTGCCTTCGGGTGTTAATTCTCATCTTCGTACTCCTTGTGGCCAGAACTACGACGTCATTGGACTTGTGTGTGCAGCAGGCAAAAACCAAGGGTGAAAAGTCTGGGCCGGAAAACGGATCGAGAGGAGACACTCTGCACTGGCCGGGAATCGAACCCGGGTCTCCCGCATGGGAAGCGAGAATTCTACCACTGAACCACCAATGCCCCTTTCCGTGCAAGCCTCTGACGGCTCTCCAGAAAGCATCTCCAGGGCGACCGAGGGACCCGCGGCGGCAAAACAAAGAGGTTCCAAAATGGGCCTACAGCGTTGTCTTTGAAAGACAGAGCTCACAGACCGACAGGCACTCGGAACAAAGCCTTGCGAAAAAGGCCTACAAGCAGGCAACAGCATGAAGTGGGAACATTCAAATGAAAATATCAAAATATCGGCTTCGTCAGCTCACACCACAACTCTGAAAAAGGCTCTTTCTAACCGTACAACAGACCCCTGCCGAAAAAACATCGGAAATTCATCCAGATCCCTTGTTTATGACCCTATACCTGCAACTCTCAACCTCAAACTCTTACCTTAGAGAGTCTGAGAAAATAATCCAACTTGCTAGGTTAGGCAAGTGAAATTCTCATCCAGGCAAGAAATAAGAAACAGAAGCAGAATTAGACTGGAATGAGAAGAAGGAAAGGGCCAGAATCAAAAGAGAGGTAACGAAGAAACACACCGTTGTTTTGTACAAGAATAGTGAGTCATTTTTGTAACCGTTATAACAATAGTATGCGTCTGCTTTTTAAGGTGTTCAAAGCATTTGGAAGGATATGTGATATATCATAATTATTAAAAGGTTAATTACTATTGTTTGCAACCAATGTTTGATTATATGGGAGAATCTAATCTCCCAAACGGGACTCTGTGTTGTGCTGAGTTTTAGCATTCGTGACTCTGAGATGCATGTGGGACGTAGGCTTTGGTGTTTTGGTTATATAAGGAGCAGACTAATTTTTAGAATAGTGTCGAGGTTAACATATTGGTCCTTTGATGAAATTGAAATACAGAGAGATTTCTTTCCCAATTTTTCCTGGGGGAAATTACACTGAAGAAAGGAACCTGGCGGGGGGGCTCCCCCACATGTTGGGACTTAGGAACCATTATGCCTTTCTGAAAGATAGGAGCTGCAGACGTGCAGTCATGCTTCTCTTGCTGAGAAGCCAAGCTAGGTGGAGGCTGAGTCAGAAACTTGAACTCAACAAGGAAAACAACCATCTCCTTGACCCTGAAGACCTTTGGCTCTATCTGCCCTCTGCCCAACACCAAAGACACACGCCAGCTCTGGCCATCATGCTTTCATTTACCAACTACATCGACCAGATCTACAGGTATTCCCACACCCCTTTCTAAACTACAAACCTGCACTTTCCACTCACAACTCCTAAATCACAAATCCATGCCCCCTATGCGTCTCAGAGTCACAAATGCTAAAACTCAACACACCAGTGAGTTCCCTGTCAGCATCACACACCACCCTCTGCCTCGACAAGTTTGGGAGGCACCAAGCGATGGGGGGGGGGGGAGCAAAGAGAATGACTGCATCGTCAGTGAGGAAATGAAGCCCGCAGTATTTTGATGTGAAAGCCACAGCTTGATGGTATTGCCTGACGTAAGCCTCCTATGCAAGCTTTTGCTCTGGGTATTTTCTTGTTTGTTCGTTTTTTAGTTTGTTCTGCATGTCTACCAAAGAGGCCTGTTGTTTTCAGAACTCTTTTCAAAGTCCTTCCCGAGCCTCTTCCAGAGGAATCCTAGTCGAGCTGCACAGGTGGAAACGTTGGTGGCTCAAGGGTAGAATTCTCACCTCCCATGCGGTAGAACCGGGTTTGATTCCAGGCCAATGCTTGTTTTTCTTCGGTTGCCTCTCCCCTTTTCCATGGGCAATATCCTTGGCATAGACAGGTCGTTCCTTGTCCTGAATTATACCAAGACCGGTAAACTCAGGCGTACCAAGGTCAGAGGCCCCACTCCGCAACTTCCTGCATCTCCGCACGATTTCCTCCCCAGAAACGTCCCCCTCCCTGGGCCCCTGAGGCCCCTCCCGTCACAGCTACAGTCCTTCAGTGACCTTCATTTCTTCATCCCCACTCCAAGTGCGATATAGCCCAAGAATAGGATAGGAGAAAGGATAATAGTAACAATGGTTTCAGTTTCAAGTATTCCAAACCGCAGAGATCCAGCAGACACACATGGAGCTTCAAAAACATGCTCTCTTCACGGTATTGGATGGCTGCAAAAAAAAAAAAAAAAAAAAATCCTGTTGAGGGCAACTTGTGTCGTTCTTAGTCTCCACTAGAGGGGACGGCGGTAAAGGGAGGCAAATGGCAAGTGTGCCCATTTAGTTAATTCCCAAGAAGACTTTAAGAAATTGCCCTCAACAGGATATGTTTTTGGTTTTGTTTCTTTGTTTGTTTGTATGTTTTGCAGCCCTCCGGCGGAGGTGAGAGGTCCTCTGGCACAAAGGAAGGTAGGCACTCAAGGAACCCCAGGATAGAAAACAAGACGGGGGAAGAGGAAGGGAGGGAGGAGGAGGGGAAGGCGAAGGAGGGGCGGGCAGAGGAGGCGGAAGATGGGGAGGAGGCGGAGGAGGGGGCCTCAGCCAGGTGAGTTTTCCGCAGCAGCTGGATAACCCTGGTCGAGAGAGGGCGCCCTTGATCCACAGGCCTCTCTGCGACCACAGGCTTCGGCGCTGCTGCCTTCTTGGAAGACACCCTCCTTCCCTCTTTTGTCTCAGACAGGACGCTGAAGAGCGCGTCGTCCTAGATGATTTCTCCGCTCCCCAAAGCCCTAGGAGGGAAGGACAGACCGACGGAAGCGTTGCTCCCAAGTGGTCCATCGCGCAGCGTCCGGCCTTGTGTTGGATGATTTCCCGGGTGCCTCTTCTGGGTAAGAGTGGACCCCACAGGATATTCCTGCTGTTCCCGTTGAGGAGCAGTGGGAGAGACGCCAACTTGGCCGGCTCCTCGGGCCGCGCGAGACCCAGGCCCCTGAGCTAGTCCCCTCGATGGGCTGAGCCCAGAGAACCAGCAAGGGAACGGGTTGCCTCCTGCAGCCGCAGGTTCTCCCTCCTCCCGTTGCAGGAAAACACTGATCCAACTCCCGCCGTAAGCACCGGAGAGGCAGCTAGATCATTTCTGAGGGCTGGGGTGGGATGAGGTGGGGTGGGGTGGGGTGGGCGGGGGGCGCCGAGGGGCGGGTGGAGGGAGCGCTAACTCTCCGCAGGAACACGGCTGGGGTGGAAGAGGAGAAGGAGGAAGGCGAGGCCGGGTGGAAGGCCAGAAGGGCTGGCTAGCCCAGGCAAGGATACTGCGCGCCGGCTCCGGGAGCCTCCTTGCGAAGGCAGGCCTCGGGCCTCCTTGTTCCTGGAAGGGTTGCCTCTTTCCGATCTGGCCCCCAGGGGACTGTGGAGCGCGAGACCTTCGGGCAACGTACCCACGCTTTCGCAACACCGCGGCCGCGTGGCCTTTCTCCTACAGATGCCTGTCGGCCAGCCTGCGGGAACTGCCCAGACCAGAGCGGGGCCCAGTGGGCGGGTCCCGGCGCGGGCACACACACGCGCGTGGCCGGCAGCAGGCTGGAGGAGAAGGCACGTCCAGCACCTGTGAACAGACAGGAGGCGTGGCTCAAGAATAGGACCCATCCATACACTTAGGTCACGAAACAGGAAAGCCCGGAAGATGCGGGTGCAGACCCGATTTCCCAAGCTGTGGAGCGCTGGCTGGGGCTGCGCCTCTCGCCCTGCGCCCGGGGAGCGGAGCGCAGCGAGACACCACGGAAGAGACGTCGTCTGTCATGAACCGAGAGGTATCAGGGGAGAGCACGAACGCAATCTCTCATTAGCACAAATCCCTACATCAGCACGCCCCGAGTGCAGTAGACGAGCCTCGTCCTGGGAAAACTACCTTCGTGACCACAGTCTCTCCCGTGCCCGGTAACTATGAGCATGCACCCCGCAGGCACGGTCAACACCCTGCCCTCCCCTCCCCTCGCTGTTCTTCCAAACCGACCTCCGAAAAGCCACCGATCGCCCACTCCCGCCTACCCAACACACAGGAGATCCCACTTCCCGGCCTACAAGACTGACCGCCTTTCAGCAGTGGCGCCCAACCCACCGACCCGCAGCCATTGCGCTGTCTCATCATCTACACACGCCACCTGCTGCCTCTGAGGCTCCGTCCGCAGCACCTGCCACGCTCTCGCTCTCTCTCCTGTTGCCTTACAGTGGACGCAACATTTATCCCAACAGGTCTTCGGAGTGAGCGTCGAAGGGAAAAGGGAAAACGCACCCAGTGCCTGGGAGAGTGTGCAGGGTATAAATGCAACAGCCATTGTAGAAACTGTGGGACTTGATTGTGGTGGGTAGCATCGTTTTGACGTAGCGGTGTTGATTTTTACTCCTACCTTCTGCTTACGGCAGCAGTGTTACAATTTTCCATTCTGCGCATACTTCACCTGCTGCCTTTGTTACGTCAGTTAAATGATGTTAACTCCCTACGCCGCTTAATCTACAAGTGGAACAACCACCAGGATCCGACCCAGCGCTCACCTTCCTCTCAACCCTCGTGGATATCGCCTCCAGGCACCTCTGCCGAGCGCCTAATAAGCATTTCATCCAGGGCATCTATTGATACTAACACCAAGACTCGGCTTGGCCTCTCTCGGTTATTCAGAACTCAACATGACCTGCGCCCCGGGTGGCAACGGGCGTGGGTTTGAACCCAACAGGGAGTTGAACCTCTGCAGGGCTGTGTAAACCTGAGCAAGATGCTCGGAGGCCCTGGAAAGCCACTTGTGCGGTGGAGATGAGGGGATGTGGCGCTGTGCGGGCGCGGGTGGGGTAGGGCTGCCCTGGAGATGAGAACGACCTAGGTGCCCTGGGAATCGGCCACTCTGGTTTTCCTCGGTGTGGGGCTCACGCCGCAACACAATTCAGGGGATGGAAAGCTGCCCAAAAGGTTTCCCTGACCGGGAGTCGAACCCGAGCCGGTTGCGGCGGTGAAAGCGCCGAATCCTAGCCACGGGACCACCAGGGAGCTGCTGGTGGATGGCTTTTCTCGTGCTGCTGACTACAGTGACCTTTTCCCTTTGCTCTGGAAGGCCTTGAGCCTTCCGGAGGGGTCATCCGTCGTTGCAGAAATCGTTCCCTAAGGCCGTTCCCTCCGTGCTTCCTCCAAAAAAGGAGCCCGAACGCCCGCGGGGCCTGCCGGGTCCGCAAGTCCCGAGCGAGTTGCCTCATCCCGGCCGCACCTCGCCTTGAGAACTAGCCTTGTGACGCGTCTTTGTGAGGTGGCCGCGTGTGGAGAGAAGGTCAGCGAGGCCCGGGGAGCGTGCGAGGGGCACGGTGGCCGGGAGGAGGCGGGAGGGAATGTGCCCGGGGTGAGAAGGGGCCACGCACCGAGAGCCGGCATCTCCATTGTCCAAAAGGACTCAGGCGGATGCAGCAACGGAGACGGCTTGGATGGAAAACCCTTTTCAGCCAGGCTCCAAGGCGCTAAATTGGATTCCGGATCGAAAGCCGAGCAATCCCCGGATGGGCTTTGTCGGTTAACCCATCCCATCGTGTCCCCAGCTCTCCGTAAAGAAAAACTTCAGTCTCCTGAGCCTTCCCTGAGTTGCAAAAAGTCTGACCCAAGAATTAATGATTAGAGGAATGAAAACATGCAGAAACAAAGAACAGCAGTCGGGCAGGAGAACTGGTAAGAATTTTCACAATATATCAGTCATACAGCAGAGCCACGGGACCTGTAGTTCCTCCCTGAAGGACATAGATAACACTGTTGGATGCACATTCCCAAGTTGTTTTTACAGAACCCAGATTCCCCACCAGATGGAAACTGCTGACCACAAGCACATAGACCCCAGACCAGTTAGAGCCAGAAGATTGATGATGTTGATTCCTGAAACTTCACCTTGTTACCTCACCATCAACCAGCCAGAGAACTGTGTGTAAGCTGATCACGCACCCTGAGACCCTCTCCCTCACACTGCCTTTAAATACACTGTCCTGAAAGCCATCCAGGATTTTGGGTCTTTTGAGCTTTGCCCGTTCTCCTTGCTCGGGCACCCTGCAATAAAAGCTGTACTTTCCTTACCATTACCTGGTGTCCGTTGATTGGCTTTGCTGTGCAATGGGCCAGAGGACCCGAGTGCCATTTGATAACAGATCTTCCCCCTTACAACCTGGTGCACCTGCAGTTTGCCCGCCTTAGTCCATGCCAACTCCATCGTTCTCTATACCCAGGTCAGCGATCTTGGAGTTCTCTCTGATGCCACGGTTTTCCTCAGACCCCACATCCCAGTAGTCAGGAATTCATGTTTTCTCGTCTCTCAAGTGTGTGGACATTGATCTGCACGGGGGTTTCTCAACCTGTGCAGTGTTGATATTTTGGACGGGATCATTTTTTGTGGGGGAGGGCTCCGCCTGAGGACTGAAGCATGTTTAGTGACACTCCTGGCTTCTACTGACTGGATGCCAAGTGGAAACTCTCCGTCCCCCTTCCCCCAGTCTTAACAATAAAAAATGTGTCCAGACAAGGCCCAGTGTCACAGAGGGGGCCAGGGATGAGGGTGGGAGCCCAAATCGCCCCCGTTTGAGAACCAGAGATATGCACAGTCACTCCTGTTCCTGGCCTCTGAACTCATGCAGATGACTCTCCTGATCAGGGCACAGGGGTGGATTTCAACTTGGCCCCCTGCTCATCTAGACGTTAGGATTTAAGACTTTCATGTCTCTCGAGATCGCGGGGTTTTCTGCCATGAAGCCTTTTCTTTGGTTCCATCCTCGACATCAGCTTCTTTTGAGCCTGCCCAGGAGAGGCAGCCGGGAAGAAGTCTGAGTCTGCTCAGTGAGGTTCCTCTCCCCGCTTCTGGGACTTCATGCCTCTTTGGATTCAGTCGGCAGAGAAGTTTTAGGGGCCGCTTTATTCCAGCTGCCCCGTGCATCCCCGAGGAGGAGGTGCACGGGGAAGAATAGGGTTTGACTGTGGCACCTGCCACCTGGGGCTCGCACCTCCACCACCGCTACTGTAGCCTTCTGGGCTCCCCGCGGTCCCACCAGCCGGGGGTTCCGTACTGGGCCAGCCTGAGCTCCGGAGACGCCCAAGCCAGGAGGGACACCTAGGGGGAACCAGAGGCCCACTTCAGTCCTGTCCACAAGGGATCCCCAAAAGGGTCCTGACAGAGAGAAAGGCAGTGAATCCTCTCTTATTGGGCAGGCAGAAGAGACATGAGAGGGAAAGTGAAGAAAAATCCTATGAGGCCTCAGGATCTGGAGTCACCATGAAGTTGACCGCCTCTGCAACCGCGTCCTACCCCTGGCTGGCGAAGGCGAGTGGAGTCCCCTTGTCCAGTCCAGTCCAAGTAGACACAGCAGACAACGATGGCCCGGGTACCAGTGAGTAGGCAGTCCCCAATCTTCCCACTTGGGAATACTTGAACTTCCCTAGCCACGAAATCCATGCATTTCCAGGATGCAACTCACTGAATTCTTTTTCTCAACTGCTTGAGAAAAGGAGGAAAGGACTTGAGGAAAGGATTGATCGATCGGGTGTGGAGCATACATGAAAACCACTGCAGTAAGGGAAGCAACCACTGTTGAGACTGTCTCATTTCTCTCTCACCCACCCCCTTAATATTAATTGCACTTTCCCAGGTAGAGTCCCCAGGTTGGACCCATTTTACTTTTAATGCACAGGTGGTGGCGCCTAAGAGGAGTCTAGGAGGTTCACAGATGAATATTTGAAGTGTGGAAGTCACTTTTGTTTAAGCATGCATTCCAAAAAGCAACGAACGAATCAAGCTCACCTGTGCCTTACCTACAACGATGGGAAAGGAGAAGTACATATAAACGAATGGAAAACGTCATAAAATAGCCTTAAGTGTCTGCTCTTTCCAACGAAGTCCTTCCCTGGAGATGCTCATCAATGTCTTCTCTTTCTCCAAAATCTGACATCCAGGGCCAGACCCTACGATCGCTTTTCAGCATCCAGCCTATTATTCCCCTCTCTGTATCTCCGCTTCTTCCTCATTTTCTTTTATTCACACAAAACAAAACATGATAGAGCTCTCCCTCAGCCTCCAGTTTTCAACATCACACCCAGCGAACAATTTCGCAAATTAGGTATGCTCCGTGGGACTCTCTCTGCCTAGAAAGAAGAGGAAATGTTAAGCAGCACAAAGCTTTGTACTTTCCACGGTTAGGAATGACTAAAGGAAACTTTCGCTAAGACCAAAGGCCTGAAAAGTGAGCTAACTTCCCGCCGCCCCCTCACCACCACCCCCCGCCCCCGGCCCTGCATCCGAAAATCCCGACTGTTTCGAGTCTTGTAGATCTTTCTGGCATGGTTCAGCTGCCCTGCAGGCAACTGGGAGTTTGTTATCTCCAGAGAGTAAAATAGAGGCTCTTTGGCCACAAGGGGGCAGCCAGTACATGGGAGGGAGGGCCTGTGTCCCACAAGGAAATGAGAAGTATGATGTGATGGCATGCATATCTTGACCTGGGGGATGGTAACCTGAGTTATTACATGTTGCAAAATGTATCGCTCTGTGTGGAAAAGAACGGAATGGGGAGACTTGCACTACCTGACATTACGAGTTACTGTGACCGCCGCCCCTCAACATAGACCAGCAGTGTGCAAGTTGCATCAGGGTACACAACTGGAAAATGGACTGAGTTCAGAGACTTGAAACCGACCCATAGCTCAATTAGTGAATGAGTTTTCAATAAAAGCAGTTCAATGGGGAAAGGAAATAGGTTCCATATTGGGAGGGGGGCAGCTGTATTTCTATCTCACACTCACACAAAAGTCAATCTGAAGTGCATCATAGACCAAGACATAAAAGTTAAAGGTGTAAGGCATTTTGAGGATACTTCGTGATTTGGTGGTAGGCAAAGATTTACTAACCAGGACCCAAAGAATGTATAAAACAAAGACAAATGATAAATTAGAGTTCATCAACATTAGCCGTATCTTCTCATCCAAGGAGGCCACTAAAATGGAAACGCAAGCTAGAGACAGGGAGAAAATATTCACAACACGTAGCTGACAACCCTCACCGCCTGTCATTATAAAGTATAATGAGCTCCTCCAGCCCAGTAACAAGTTTTTCCAAGATCAAAAACCCCACTTTTTTTCAGATGGGTGAAAAAATATGCACAGATACTTCAGAAAGGAAGATATGCACATGGCCAAAAAAGCATACCAGGAGTCCTCAATAATTTTAGCTGTCACAGAAGCGGACATTAAAACCATGTTGAGATACCACTACTCTTAGTAGCGTGGCTAAAATCATAAGGAGAGGAAACACCAACAATCTTGGCAAAGATGTGGAATAACCACAACCGTCATATTGTTGGTGGTAACATAAAAAGGTACAACTGCTTTGGAAAAGGCTTTGGTGGTTTTTATGAAGTGGAGCGTATACTACGCCCTGGTACCAGCTATTCTTCACTGAGAGAAATGAAAACCTACGTCCACAAGATCTCTTGTGGAAAGACTCTTCAAAGCAGCTTTATTCACAATAGCCAATACTGGATACAGCTCAAATGCTCATTATCGAGTGAATGGTAAACAGACTGTGCTATGTTACTGCCATGGAATACAACTCAGCAATGAAAGAAGAATGACATCTGCTTTACTCAACAATCGATAAAGTCAGAGACATTGTGCAAAGATGAAGAGGTGTGCAGGCAAGAGTGTGTGCACTATGATCCCATTTCCATGACATTCTAGAAGAGGCAAAGGTAAAGTGAAAGGAGTCTGGACAGTGACTGTTAACAAATAAAACAGAGGACAATGGCAATGATTTTAATGATTCTGCGTGACTGACTGGGTAGTCACTAAGCCCCAGCACATGGGACAACAGCAGCATGATGTGGAGTTCCCTTGTTGGTCCAATCTGGTGGATGAAAATGTCGAGGCACCGTCAAAGTTCAGATATAGCAGACGTTAAACCACCGGTGATCACCAAAACAGTAATTAGTGAAGGTTTACTGTGCACAAAAAGCTTTACCGTTCAGGAACTGGGAGCACTCCAACGGAATATGGAAGGAGGCTCAGAGGTGCTACACTGTTAGAAAGCAACTTATCTCATGAGGGGGCGGTGGCTGTTTTGTCCTTCGCAGTGACAGGTTATAACATTAGAGTTTTCCTCGTGATAGGGAATTGGTTAAAATGGTTACCTCCCATCAGTTTTGGCGAATAGTTTTAGGCTTTGTTTATGATTTTCAGAGGCATAAACAAGAAGTGGCCCAAGGTGAGTTTCACTTGTTTTGCAAAATAAGCTAAATGAGCTCTTCCTTGTATGACTAAACGGGTTTGTCTGCCTGGGGAAGTTTCAAGTGTGATCTCCATTTGTGTCTGATTTTTACCAACTCTCCGCTTTTGGTCATGCTCTCAGTCTAACGGTACTCTCGGGTACCAGCATTGATGCAGGCAGGCAGAAGAATCACACATATTCGCTGGTGTCCACTAGCTGTGTCGTCAGGGCGGAGGGTGCTGTAGTCACCGTTATCATCATTTCTGCGGTGACTGTTAAGGTCGTCCAGTTGTCCAATCCTGATGGATACCGTTTGTCTTTTGAGTGGCTGCCGACAGGCACTTAAAATCCTTGAGAGTATAGAAAGGCACTAGAGAGGTTACTTCGGTGACTCTAAAGGGAACAATAGCCAAGGATTGAAAAAGTCCTCGGAGCAGAGATTCCCAGGAGCCAAGATTAAACCAGCAAAACAGGTCTAGGCAGGGGGAGTCGCCTATTTGATAAAATTTTTTATCTGGTCTTTAAGATCCTGCAGATTTTGAGTAACACAGAAACAACATTTTTCACCAGTTACAGCAAAAGAGGCTCCTTGCCGGGCTTCCCTATTTTGGAGCAGGACCGAAGAGAAACCACTGCCCTGGGTTTCCTTCTGCTCAGACACGAGGTGAGTGGCCTGGGTGGGGTTTCCTTCCCTTCTCCTGACCTCCTGCCGCCAGGTGGCCTGGGGAAAGCAGTGCTCTCTGGTCCCCAGGCCGGTGCAAGTTTCAAGACAAAGTAAAAGGGGAGCCGCCGTGCCATGTGAGACAGAGGAGGTTGCCATGACTCGGATTCGAACCGAGGTTGCTGCGGCCACAACGCAGAGTACTAACCACTATACGATCACGGCGCGCCACGGTCCCCGCGGCGACAGGAATTCTTGCTGTTACGGTGTTGACGTAAAATCATTCCAATTACTGCGCTGTGCCTGGACAATTGTCGATATTCATAGTCTTCTCTCATGCCCGCTCTCTGTTTTCCACTCCCTTCCTCTCAATTCTGGTACATGATGATCAAACCAAACCAAACCAAAACCCAATTCTCATCTCCCCAAATCCGGCACGTGCCTCTGCACAGGCCTCCTGGGAAGTCAAGCTGTCCTCGTGCCCACCTCGCCGGCTTCTTTCCCGCGTCTTCGCGTTTGCCCCTTTGGACCAACCCTCCGCAGGCCCTGGTTCCGGCTCGCGCCCCAGCGACCGCGGCCGAACGGAGGGCGGGCGGCGCGCGCGGAGCGAATGGGGAGTCGTCACGGAGCCAAACCTGGCCTTCATCTTCCCTCGGGGACCCCTCGGCTCAGGTCCGGGGGCGTTTCCGGGGCGCTGGCATCTGCGGCGGGGACACTCGGCTGCCCTTCTGCCTTCGGAATCGCCCGACGCTCGGCTTTTCCACGGGAAGAACGCGCTGCATCGACTCCACGTCTGCGGTTGTCCTAGGCTTTGGAGCCGGCGTCGCTGTCCTGCGAACGGCGAGTTACTCCGCCTGGCGCGGATGCGGTGTTTGATTTCTATGGGGTGAGAGAAGGACTTTTGTAGGTGTGTCCCTGTGGCGCAATCGGTTAGCGCGTTCGGCTGTTAACCGGAAGGTTGGTGGTTCGAGCCCACCCGGGGACGCCAATTCTTCCGCTTCTTTTAGAAAGTAAAGGCTTCATGGGTCTTTCTGCTCTGCACATCCTCTCCCGTAAAGGTCGAAAAAGGCTCCTCCACTACTACCCTCCTGTCCCCCGTGTCGTGTTCACAACACGAGGACATAAGGTGCTATCGGAAGAGGTCGTCTGGAAATCCTAGAAAGAATACGGCTGTCATCTTTAGTTTATGAGTTCCTTTTCACGATGGACTTTCTTCCGTCCCTA
Source organism: Orcinus orca (assembly GCF_937001465.1). Taxonomy (NCBI): domain Eukaryota; kingdom Metazoa; phylum Chordata; class Mammalia; order Artiodactyla; family Delphinidae; genus Orcinus; species Orcinus orca. The sequence continues at coordinate 105,090,436 of NC_064559.1, read as the reverse complement.
TTTGCACGTACTAGTATTTATTTAACCCTTTCCATATACTTTTGAAATTAAGTTGGTTCTACGATTTCACAGTTACAAATAATGCTGCAGTCATCCTTCTTGTACAGGTATCTTTGGCCCCTTGTACAAGGTCTTCTTAGAGGGAAGAGTTCTGGAGAAGCAGTTGCTCGATCACATAGTGCTGACACGGTTCGTATATGCTTCCAGTTCCGCTCCTTTGCTGGCTTATTAGGTCTCACTCTTTCTTTTCTTATTTTAGCGACTGCTTGAGGCTTTATAACAGACTTCTGTAACTTACCACAGTCTGCCTTCAAGCGATGCCACACCTCTTCGCATTTCTTCCCTGCCGGCCATTGTGCTATTGTCATCATGCATCTTACTTTGCATGTGTCCTAAACCCCACAATCCACCGTTATTACTTTAGAAAAATCGGTCCCATGTTTCTAAAGAGACTTAAATAATAAGAAAAATCTTACATACTTTCCCAGGCAGATACCTTTTCTGTTGTCCTTCGCCCCTTTGTGTACCTCCAGATTTCCATCTGGTGGCAGTGGACTCCTTTAACATTCCTTATAGTGTGGGTCAGCGGGTGACGAATTCTTTCAGCATTTGTTTGTCTGTAGATGTCATTATTCACTTTCATTTTTGAAAGACATTTCTTGGGGAGGAAGCATAGAATTCCATGTTCTTTAAAGATGTTGCTCCACTGTCTTCTCACTGCTCCTGATGAGAAATCTGACATAGTCTTTATTTTTGTTTTATGTATATACTGTGTCTTTTCCCTCTGCTTTGAAGATATTGTTCTATTTCAATGGAGTCATGCGCAGTTTAATTACGATGTGGCTAAGTGTGTTTTGCTTCGTGTTTCTTGCACTCATAGTGTTCATTTGGCTCTTTGGAAATTTTTCTGTCAGTGTTTCTTCAAAAATTGTTCCTTCTCTTCTGGTCTTTCCAGGGACTCCAACTTACTCCTATATTGGGCCTTTTAAACATACCTTACCAGTCAGTGATGCTATGTTCATTAAAAAACTTTTTTTGTATGTAGTTTCATTTTAGGATACCGTCAGTCGTTCATGGCTTTACGTTCCCTGATCCTTTTTTTTTAAAATTCCCCCTGCAATGTCTAATCTGCTATTAATTCTATCTGGTGAATTACATAATATCAGATGTTATCATTTCCATGTCTACAGTTTGATTATGGCCATTTGTATGTGTTCTACATTTCTACTTAACTCTTGGGACATATGCGACACAGTCATAATAACTGTCTTAACGTCCTCTCTGCTAATTTTAACATCAGGTCAGTTGTGGCTCAGTTTTGATTGATTAGTCTCCTCCTCACACCTCAAGTTTTCCTGCCTCTTTGCATGCCTGGCATTCTTTGATTGGATGCCAGACATTGTCAGAGTTTCCCTTCTTGGGCACTGGCTATTGTGGTATTCCTCTATATCTTCTTGAGTTTTGTTCTGTGGTACAGTTAAGCGACTTGTAAACAGTTGGATCCCTTTGGATCTTGCTTTCATGATTTTGGGGGTCGGTCATTCTAGGGCTCATTATTCCCACTACTGAAACAAGAGTTTCCTGAATGTCCTTCCCAATGACCCACGAATTATGAGTAGTCCAAGTCCAGTCTGGCTGGGGGAAGCGAGTACAATTGCCTGTCCTGTGGGAGCACCAGGCACTGTTCCATGATCATTTTTTAAAATTAATTAATTTATTTTTGGCTGTGCTGGGTCTTCATTTCTGTGTGAGGGCTTTCTCCAATTGCGGCGAGCAGGGGCCACTCTTCATCACGGTGCGCGGGCCTCTCACTGTCGCGGCCTCTCTTGTAGAAGAGCACAGGCTCCAGATGCGCAGGCTCAGTAGTTGTGGCTCACAGGCCTAGTTGCTCTGCGGCATGTGGGATCTTCCCAGACCAGGGCTCGAACCCGTGTCCCCTGCATCGGCAGGCAGATTCTCAACCACTGCACCACCAGGGAAGCCCCCATGATCATTTTAATAGTTTCTTTCCTTGGCCTCAGGCCGTTTCTTCAGAAGCATACCCTAATCATTACTCTGCGGAGTGCTCCAGGGAGACACTTACATAACCCTGGATTCTCTCTCTCTCTTATCACTGGATCTTTGTCCTGTGAACTCTCGCTTCCTTGCTGTCCTACCAACACTCAGCTTCATCTCCACCGTCCAAGGAGTTGGCCTCAGATGCCCCTCCTGGTGCCCACCCAGCCTGGAAACTCTCTGAAAGCAGTAAGCTGGGCCAGTGGCAGGCCTCACCTTGTTTGTGTCTCATCTCTCCGGGGTTGCTGTCCTTTGCTGCCTGGTTTACAGTGTCTGGAAAACTGGTATTTCATGTCTTTTATCTTTTTCATTTCTTGGCGGGGGGTGGTTTGGGCGGCGGTGAGATTTCAGGCAGGAGGTAAATCTGATTTCTATCACTCCGCCTTTGCCAGAAGCTGAAGGCATTCTTTATGTGTTCCTAGCTTGACTTCAATAGGAGGTGGGCCGATTTGTATCCCAATGTATTTTTCTAACGCAGAGTAAGAGCCTTTTCTTCATACTCTTGCCATCACAACAAAGTTTCTGCATCGCTAACTGACATGTCACAAGCAGAGTGCTGCCCTCCTGACTCACGTAAGCCAGAGGTACAGTAGAGGACGATGTGGGCACTGCTCAGAGATACCCTATTGCATACGTTCAGCACCTAAACTACCAAGATGTTTAGGAGGTCTTCCAACAACTGTAATTGTTTCCGGTGGTGACCTACTTAATGGGGTCCAGAGTAGACTGGCGAGAATGACCCCAGATATCTTCCTGCCAAGCAGCTTATGGACTGGAGTGGGGAGAAGCCACTGGTCCCAGACATTTCTTCCTCTTCCCTTATCTTCTGAATTGTATTTTTGCTTTCGTTGGATGCACACAATCTAATGACTGGCCTCCCTGCTATATCACCAGCGTGCATGAACATGACCGTGACTGTCTCTGTATGATTCCTTGACAGTGTTGGGCTATTTGTACAAAAATTATCCTATTTGAGACAAACTGTTGGAACCACAGGATCTTGCTCCTGGTAATGCATCTTGTGCAGACCTGGGTTCTTAGTGTTTTTGCCTTCCCTTCCCTTCCCATGGTTGTTCTGTTGAAGCTCATGAGCAAAAATCCGAGCTCTTCAGCTTTTACATGCTAAATGTGATAGGACATTTTCTCCCCACCCCCCTTGCTCTCACTCACTCTGTCTTGGTGTGCCTGTGTCTCTCTGTCTCTCTCTGTCCCTCATACTCTAGGCTGTCCCCAATCTTACCCACTGTCTTCTGCTCTTCAGCGTGTCAGGACCTTGCATTAGAATGCCTTCAATCACCAAGCACTTAATTCGGTGCTTATGAGGTGCCAGGCCCCTTTCCAGGAGAGATGTTGAATTGTGAACAAACCCAAAGTCCCTGCGCCACTGCACCTGCACCTGAGGCATCCAAAAGGGGCAGCCCAGTGGGAACACAGTCAGGCTCGTCCACCTGCCAGAGCCTAAGGGCAGGAGCAGTGAGTGAAACACGGGAAGCAGAGGAAGGAATGGGAAAATGGATGACTTCATTTCTAGCAGGCAGGTGACCAAGAACTGGGAATTAAAAAAAAAATAATAGTAAACAAACACCTCAGGAACACAGCAGGTCTCCAGTGACAGCTCCTTACTTCCTGGAGCACTTATGCCATGGGTTTTACTCTTCCTCAGGGGACATGATGGCTGCGTTCACCATCATCCCCTAAAGATGCCCACAACTCCTCCTAACCTGTGAAACTTTGACCACTCTGCAGTCTATAAAAATATGCGGCTGCATTATACCGAGTTGGACAGTGTTTTGTTTTTCCTGTCTTAATTAGATACTCTCGGGCAAAGATTATACATTAATTAACTCAATTTAATATCAGCCAGAGAACTTAAAGGGAACAATAGATCTTAAAATGGCAACTCAAACCGAATCCTAATAGAAAAATGCATGTTAGAATGATATATTGGGTGACGCCTAAAACGGTTTACCCCCAAATTGTAACTGACATAATTAAGTCGCTATGATTTTACAGAATTCTGCGACATAATCTTTATTTAAAAGATATTCTAGGGCACATGTATTTTACTGGAACACATAGTCCTAAATTTTACGAACTTCAATCGCTATTGAAATTAAAGTTTGCTTATTGGATCAGTAAAACCAGAAGAGGAAATTTAGGCCGTTCAGTGTCACGAGCATTTTGAAGAGAAAATAAATCCAAGACGTGTACACGCTAGAATACTGTGCCAGCAATGCTTTCCACATCATTAGAAATCCGGAAGACAACATAAAGTGGTGTTTAGACAGAAGTTCTTAAGCTCTTGTGATGCACACAAAATTGTCTACCCGTGCAGACAATTCTGGGAAGCTCTTGAGAACTTTCCCCCTCCCTTTAACGCAGTTCCCACCTGCTCCCTTCATCCTCCCACCACACGGAAGATCCTTCACCTTTCAGCCCTCTGCAGGGCCCGGGGAGCCAGGCAACAGCCAAGGGGCAGCTGCACTTCCCTGAAGGGCCTTTCCCCAGGTAGGCGGTTCCAGCGCTCAGGCTGACCCAAGACCCCACTGCCCGCCAAGGCAACCGGGAGGAGACCAGAGGGCAGCCGGTCCGGGGGGATTCCTACTAGCGAACGTGCCTGGCCTGCACTTGGGGGACAGCCGAATCAAACACCGCCTGAAGCTTCTCTACAAGCCTGGAGAGAACGGATTCCAGGTTACTCCAAAGGCGTCGCAGTTCATATATATGGAGAGAGAGTGAGAAAGCAAACGTGGGAAAATGTTAACTCTGCGCGGTTAGGTCCAGAATATACGTTTGTATTTCAAGTGTTCTGTATGTTTCAAATGTCTTAATGAGTTTTTGGAACTCAAATCGCAGGTTGTCTTTGGATGAAAACTCTGTGAAACCATCAGGTTTCTGAGATGAAGGAGGAAAAGAGAGTCGGATTCTTCTTCCACGAAAGGAGGTTTCCCTGAGCGGGAATTGAACCCGGCCGCGGTGGTGAAAGCGCCGAATCCTAGGCACTAGACCACCAGGGAGCCGCGCAGGAGACAGATTCTCAAATTTGGCCTCTCCACTTGAAAATTGTGACAGTAAAGGTTGAATTTCTGAGAAGGGCCGAGCAGAAAAGAAGGCGATTCCCAGCGCCCCTTAGGCTGAACGCGGTAGTGCGCGGCGCCCAAGTCGCTGCCCCGCTGCTCATCACCCTTCAGCTCTCCCGACCTGGGCGACTCTGGACTCTGAGGTCAGGCCACAAGGTAACTGGCTGGGTTTCATCCTAGTCTAACTTTAGCTCTAGGTGCGGCCGACGCAAGGACATGCTCTCTTTCTGAACCTCAGTTTCCTTTTAAATTAGGGGCCCATTTGGGCTCTCAGCGGGTGATGAGCGGATCCGTCTACTTCGTGATCTGTGACCCGGCTCTGGGGGCTCCCCTGATAACTGCACGTTACCGGCTCCTTTGCCTCCCCGACCCGCTCAGTTCGTGGAGCGTGACATTCTTCATCTACGTGTCTTTTGGTCGAGCACCCGGGGCGGCGTCGGGTTCGTGCTCTTTTGGCCTGTCACGCAACGTGCTCCGCGCGTGTGCTGAGGTGTGGGAAAGCCAAGGGTGCTTCGCAGGAGTGAACTCCTTGGTTTTCAGACATGATAGGTGTCAGCGTGTACAGGAGATTTAGGCGCCTGCTTAGGAGGTGAGGGGATTTCCGGATGTAAAAATGAGCCGAAGTCAGCCTTGTCCTTTGCGCACTTGGGTCAGCTGGCTGTGGCCTGGACTCCGCAGTGACTCAGAGCGGAGAAAGGAGGGCTGGCTCCTAGCGCTGAGCAGGCTCTCAGGCAGCAACGGAACTCCTGGCCTGTCCCTTGGGGATGGAAAATGCAGCTGCGCCCGCTGCCTCAGCCCCTGCCTTTCGGCCGTTTTGCTTTTTTGAAAGGGAAGGTAAAAGTTTCAGAAAGGAAGAACGTCTGTTTCCGCCCGGTTTCGAACCGGGGACCTTTCGCGTGTGAGGCGAACGTGATAACCGCTACACTACGGAAACGGTGCTGAGAGCTATCAGCTGCATCCATGAAAACCTAGGTCCTGCCACCAGTATCCTGGTCACCAACGTTTTAAAGCAAACAATAAACCGGGAAGCACCAGCGACCCCTCAAGCGAGAAGACTGAACTCCTGAGAGGCCCTCGCTTAACTTCGGGATCCCGCATCCAACGCAGTGTCTCCAGTTCCACAACTAAGCACCTGAGGGCAGGAGTCGCCCCCGCTGACGCCCCAGCTCCTGGAATTTCCACTGGTTCTTTAAGATTCTCTACCGTTGGTGAAAAAGACTGATCCTGTCATCTATTTTCTGAACAGTTAAAACATATCACTTTAGGTTCCTACCTGTTAACTTCAATATCTCAATCATCTGTTGAGTCAACTTCCACCTTTCCTTGCTTCTGTTCCTTTATAATCCTAGAATATTGTGACTGAAGGATGAACCTGTTGTGTGAAAAATGATAGAGTCATGATGTTATCTTTCTCTGAAGATTGTGCACCCTCTCCCCCAGCAGGCAGCAGAGGGGAAGATCACCTCAATCCAGTCCTTGACTGAGCTGATTTGCAGGGAAGTCTCAGCCCAGGGCTAGTTTTCTCACAGTGCCATGCTCTAGATGGCTAGGGCTCCCACCTGAGACCCTGAGGTGCTTCCTTGGGTCCTGCCCCTTGAGGAATTCTGAACTTCCATTTTTATCTCCTTCGTACCACGATACTGGTGGAAATTCCACTCTCTTTCAGCCACACTCTGCTTGCCCTCATAGCGTCATACATGCACATGGCTTAATTTGCAAATGTCTTAAGGGGAAATCCTGAAGCAAGCATCCAACACACTCATCAAGCCACTCCAGGATATTGGCTCCTTAAGTCTGAATACGTGGACAGCCCACATTACTTTCTTTCTTCTTCTTCTTCTCATCTCCCTTCCCTTCTTCCTGCCCCATCTTCTCCTCCTCCCTTTCCCCCTCCCCTCCCCTCCTCCACCCCTCCTTTCTTCCTCGCCCTCCTCCTCCTCCTTTTATTTGATTGCCAGATTTGTGACACTACTTAGAGTGTTGCTGTTTTCCCTGACCCTCAGCAGCTGTCCTGTCCCCAGCTTCCCAGTCGCTTGTGCCTTGCCGAGAACTGGCAAATGCGCTAAGAGGAAAAGGTAGAGAATCAGTTTCATTCCAATAAGCTTCTCTCTCTCTCTCTCTCTCTCTCTCTCTCTCTCTCTCTCCTCTCTCTCTCTTGCTGATCCTGGGGGTCCTAGGTGCATAGGTATTTCTCCAACGACCTCAAACAGAATTTCTTTAAGCCAGCCTTTATTTGGTTGTTTTCAGGGTCAGTGCTGCTTTGCTACAAGCACTGCACTATAACCGAGAGAGGAAATCTTCTACAACTTCCAGATAAATTATATTTCCCTCCTTTATTTCTTACAAACAAAACAAACAAACAAAAGCAACCAAAAAGACTGGGTCACTGGTACACACTTGGACTTTTCTTATAATACTTAACTGACTGTATATTGAAATTTCTTGCCGGAAGCATGTGCAAAATATTGTCTACCGTGAGCTGAACAATCATCATGCCTGTCCAAGGTCCAAGAAACTGATGAAGTTGGATCCAGTCCCCCATTGCAGTTAGATCACCACTTAGATCAACATCAAAACCAACCACTTTTCCAGATTCAGGTCACTAATATGAGGCAGAAGAGATCAGTTAAACCATTAAACACTAATTTATCTGGGGAATGTTGAAAGTCAGCAGTGGTAGAGTTAGAAGTGGAAATAATACCAGATTTCTCGGAGCTTCACTGTGTGACCAGCACTGTTCCTCGGGGCTTTACTGTGCAAGAACTTATTAAGTCCACATAACAACCCATCTGGGTTGCCATCAAGTGCTGCCCATCTGGGGAGGCGGAGGGGCTGCTTATTCGCTGGCCGCCTGGCCAAGGTGGTCTGCACTGGCGCCAACTGCTCAGGGGAACTCGACTCACCTTCACCAGCGCCGGCACGACCCGGTCCCTGCGGACGACGACCTCATCTTCAGGGTGCCTTTAGATGAGGAATTCGCATAGGATTTCTTCTTTTCCCTTAATGTGTTTCCACCTCTCCCTCTGTCTCTTCAAGACCGTTTTTGGATCCTGAGTGGACAGGACTTAAAGGAGAGGCTGCCCTTCTACTACCTGTGTCTTCCTGCCCGGAGGTTACTGCCCGCGAGGGAGAACGAGAGGAGCCGGAAGGGCAGCGGGTGCCCGAGAACCACAAAGTCGCCGTGTGCGCCCGCGCGCACCGCGCCCCTGCGTCTCGCGGGCCCCTGGCCAATGAACCCACGCCGCCCGAAGCTTCTCCTCCGCCGCCACGCGAGGTGTGGGGCTCCCGACCCGGCGAGAGGGGCCCCGCTGAGTCGGCCAGGCCCTGCCCCCGGCCCTCGAGGACAGGCCCGGAAGAGGCCGATTTGGACCGGCGGAGCCAAGAAAAGTCTCAAGCGCGGCCCGGCCCCACACTCCCGAGGTTAAAGGTCTCAAACCCTGAACCCTGGGCTGACCGAGGGTCACGAGTTGAATCGATCTCCACGCCTTTCTCAGGAGAGTCGAGGGCCAAAATCAGACCAAGAAAAATATGTGTGGATCAAAGTGCTCAATTAATCAAAGAAAAAATACGATTTTCTGACAAATAGGAAGTGTGGTGTGAGAGAAAGACCGGCGTAAAAGATATGTGTGTTTGGCCTGAGCATACGGATCATCAACTAAGGCGGGAAAGCTGCAATTGCCGCAGGTTTTAGGGGAAAGACCCGGAGTTTCGTTCAGAGCCCTGGGGCCTTCCTAGAAAGCCTTTCCACCCAGGCCGTCCCCGTTCCCACATCCGTCGTCCTTTATGATACTGGGTCTCACTCTGGGAGCCTCCCGTCCCCCGCCTCCTTTTTTGGAAGACAAAATTCCAAAGGTTTGCACCACTCGAATGTTTGCTTTTCAGCTATCAGCCAAGGTCCTGAAAGCATCTGGACCACACTAATCAAAGGAGTAACTGACCAACAGCAGTCCTCTGATGTGCCTGAACTTCTGAATTCTGAATTCATTCAACTCAGTTCTCTGGCAGCTGGGATGGAGGCCCCTGAAGATCCCTCTAGGGAAACTCGCTAGAGGAACGTTATGGAACTTAGGCTTGGGGAATTCTTAGCAGTCAAGTCTCAGAGGTGTCATTGGAGCACCCTGACCTTTGTACAGGCACAGCTTTGGATTCCAGACCCCAGGTGGGAATTTGTAGCCTTGAGGAGGAACTGGATCCTAGTTGCAGTTCTGGTCCAGTTGGTTCTTTCCACACTACGCTCCCAAACCACAAGGGCTGTCAGTGTAGTTGGGAGCTGTGGTGTCCCCAAGTCCAGATATGGTGGTTGCAGAACGTGAACTATTGGGAGTGTTATGAGCTTGCACCCAACCTTGAATTTAGAACATCCGTAGTTCAATGGCAGTATCTGCGGTTTCATGTGCAGTACCCAGTGTTGACTCCTGGCCAAGGTATGTGTTTGCCATTCACTCTGCCACAGTTTATTTTCTGCCTCTGCAGAGCATGTGTGGGAATCTTCATTGTGCATGCAAGATTAGAAGAGTCACCCTTTTTACTACCTCTGCTGGACTGTTTATTGCACAGGTAAGTCTGTTCCATGTAGAGATCTAGCAGCCAGGAGCCATGATGCTGTCAACTGAAGAAACTGTGGAGAACCCAGCCATGATTTTGGAATAAAAGATATTCAAGAGTTCGTCTAAACAGTAGCTTGGCAGCCTTGGGGGCCAGGTTGTGATCCTGGAGGGATTAGTGCTTGGCCTGAGGTGAAACAACCGCTGCTCCAGATGTATATTCCATGGGAAGTCGGTTCTGGGGTGTTTCTGTAGTGTAGAACATTTGGAACTAATCTCCTTGGCATATTCACCTACACCTCTGGCTGATCTAGACAAAGCATCCTCAGGTCACTGTTTAACCCTGATTTGCAAGCTGGCCCTTGGGCTGGTCACCAGTATCTTCTCAATGTGCTGTAGGGATGAAGGAAGTGAACCTCCAGGAAGGAGAGTAGCCCTGGGGTGGGACATATCCATCCAAAAGTGGCTGAGATGTTAGAGGCCATGGCCTCAGGGGTGCACAGAAGGGCAAGGCTTGAATGTACTAATCTATTTATTGCTGACAGGAAGCTTGAGGAAGGTACTGGGCTTTCCAGGTGAGTGGTGTTCAGAGTCTAGATGTATCAGGAGCCTGTGGCTTCCAAGCACACCAGGAACCTGTGCTCAGCACCCAGCCCTCAACAGTGTCATTGGCTCCAGAGAGCCATACACACGTGAGAGAAGAGAAGAGGCTGAACAAAGCCCTGGCAGTTGTGTCCCCGAATTTCGACAGATGCAGTAACCTGAAAGAAGACAAGGGTGGTCAGAGGCAGTGGGAATCCGTCTGAATCTGTACAGCACGCATTCTAAATGCATTTTTAAAGTTGTCAGTGAATGTATGTAGGTAGCAGTAATTATGAAGCTGTAGGACTGAGGAATTTGTTTCTTTGCCTGTGGCTCCCCCAACCTTCAAAGCCAGCAAAGCCTCACTGAATCCCTCACAAGCTTGGACTCTCTCCAACTCCCTAGTTCTGACCTCTTGACCCAGATTTAAAGGGTTCCTGTGATTAGATCAGTCCACCTGGATAATCTCCCCATTTTAAGGTCAACTGTATTACCTCTGCAAAGTGCCTTTTGCCATGTAATGTAATATAATTCTGCAAATAATAGCCATAAAGAAGCTGGAGTGGCTATACTAACACCAGACAAAATAGATAGGAGACTTTACAACAATAAAATGTCACCAGAGATAAAGAGGGATATTTTATAACAATAAAAGGGTTAATCCATCAGGATGATGTAATAGATTTAAACACAGTGCATCTAACAGCGTCCCAAAATACATGAAGAAGAAACTGACAGAATCAAAGGGAGAAACAGACAATTCAACAATAATTATTGGAGACTTCAATACCACACTTTCAGCAGTGGATAGAACAACCAGGCAGAAGAGCAGAAGGAGACAGAAGATTTAAATAATATGACCTAACAGACACCTATAGACACTCCACCCAACAAGAGCAGAATAGAATTTCTCTCAAGTGCACTGAGAACATTCTCCAGGAGACTAGACACTAAGACATAAAATAAGCTAAAATACATTTACAGGGATTGAAGTCATATAAAATTTGGGACATCTCACACACCAACACTACAGGCTAGAAGCAGGGTGGCGAGCGGGTTGGGTAGTCTGTCCTCCTTCCTTCACTTTGTCATGAATGTTCAATAGAACTTATGGAGGTGGCTGTGGTCCCACATGTGTAGGCCATCAGCCTGGAAAAGCTAGGCAGCTGACGAGAAGAGATAGATATTTCAGGGGAGTTGCCCTAGTCTCAGGCTCACAAAACCAGGGACGAATTGATACCTAGGAAGTAAGCAGAGGTCAGGAGATCACTTTCTGTCCTGCCTGTCTGTGCCCCTCTTTAAAACCTCAGCTTCTATGTCACTAGATCCCACTGCTCAGGAGTGCTGTGGTCACCACCAACAACCATAGACCCATGATCTTGATGTTTACTGTGCTCTGGCTGAGAATACAACCACAGGTCAATAGCTTTGGGTCAACACAAACTATCAGTCAGAGTTCTATGAAAACTGCTCTGGGCATAAGGAACAGCATTCATTTCCAAGTCATCCCAAATTAGGTGGCCACTGCGTGTTTCAAAGAAACATAAAAAAAGTATTTCAGTGACTTTGACAAGTTGGAAAGAAACCCTGTGGCGCTAGGATGACACAAGTGACAAGCACGACATCTTATATACAGATTAAAACACAAAGCAACCTACAGGAGAAGAGGAGGGCGGGACTGGAGGCAGGGAGGTCAAACCTGATTTCAAGTTTAATGAGAAGCCTCCATGCTTCCCTAGTGAGTGAAAAGAAGCCACCATAACATTGGTCTCCAGCAAGAAGGTAAATAAGACACAATCTGGCTGGTAATCCTTATAAATTAATTATGCACACACGGAGCACAGTATTATACTCAGGATTTTTTTCCCCACAATATTAAAATGGTGTGGAGAAAACTAGAGAATCAAAGAAGAACACCAAGACTATCTAAAAGTTTTCAATTTTTCTTTTTCTTTTTTTGAAATTTTAAAATTTGTGTAAGGGTTGACAGGTAGTATTCATTTATAATTTAAATTTTTTTCATATTTATTTTATCCCTTTTTTCTTTTTAAAGTTTCTTTTTCTCTCCTTTTTCTTTGATTAAATTTTCCAGAACGTTGCCAATTTTACTGTATTTCATTATTTTTTTCTCAAAAGAACCAGATTTTAAAGTGTATTTCATTCTACTGCTTTTCTCTTTACTGACTCCTTCTTTTTATTAGAGCTTTCAGATATAATTTACATATACCAAAAAGTCACCATTTTACAGTATGTAGTTAAGTGATTTTTAGTATATTCACAACATTTTGCAACCATTCGATTCAGCATTTAAAAATTTTTTGCTTTATTATTTTCTTTTCTCTGCTTTCTTTGAAGTTGCACATTTTTGTTCCTTTCCTTGATAGTTAGGCTAATACTTCATTTTTATTCCTTTAAAAATAATAATATAATTTTGACTGTGTAGTTACCCCCTTAATATAACTAAAAGTTTTCAATTTTTCTGTAAGAAAAGTGTCTTCATGACTGTCCTTAAGACAATGAAAGAATTTGGGAAAATCTCGATTCCTTGGTGTTTTCTATGCTTGCAAGAATAAACAGTACAAAAATGTATTAAAGTTTTGAAAGAGACAGGCCTGTGGTTTCAGTACAAGATACTGAGAGTAGCTGCTGAGGGTGTGTCCCCATCAGGGGTGACCTTCAGAACAGACCCGGTGTCCTTGAGTCTCAGTGTGGCCTAGGCAACTAGAAGACAGGGGCTCCCAAGGTTCCATGACAGCGCCACCTTCCATTTCTGTTACTGTGTCGCCGCTTGGTTACCTGCACACTGGGTCCTCCCTCGGACACTCTTGTCAGAGCCTGACCTCTGAGCTTTGGCATCTTGTGCCTTATTTTTGTGGTTAAGGATTCTCAGTTGTGGAATGCTGACAAAGTCTGGCCTGAACTAAGTAATGAATTACATTTGCATTCTTTGCACCTGTTTAAATACATTTTTTCACTTAATGAAATCTTATTGAGGTATAATTTACATACTATAAAACTCACCCAATATAATTGTATGCTTCAGTGATTTTAGTAATTTACCAGGCAGTGCGGCCATCACCAGAATCCATCACTTGTTTTTAATTTATTATTTGTTTGGGTTTCTTCTCCCCAGGTTTTGGCTCTACTTCTTCCACCATAAGCTTCAGCATGGCAGTATCTCTCACCACTTTCTCTGGTCAGAGAAGTGAAATGAGCATCCTGGAAACCAACCAGTACTTGCGCTCCCAGCTGGAAAAAAGCAAACAGGACTTTCAAGACCTCACAGAGAAATTCCTCATGTCCCAAGCTACTGCCTACTCCCTGGCCAAACAGCTGCAGAAATACAGTAAGTCCTATGGGTTCACAGTCACCAAAGTAATAAATGATTGTCCATCTTCCCTCTAAGCACCTAAACACCCTCCAGACCTTCTTTTCTCTTCTTCATCCAATCAAATAAAATAAATCTCATCCTTACTATACTCCTAGAATGGTGGAAGTGGGTAGTTTACCCTCATTTTGCAGAGGATGGAAACACTGAGGCACAAAGGAGTAAAGTTTGCAGTGGGAGTGTATGGAGGAATAGAGGCTGAGATCTCGGTTCAGGCACTAAACTTTCTTTTCTCTCCTAGGAATACGTGTCAGATCCTTGTTGGCTTAAACATGTCAGGATTTAATTCAAACTTTTATGAGCACCCATTTGCAAAGCACAGTTCTAGCTGCACTCAGGGAGAAAGAAGTGATAGGAGACCCCACCTACCTTAAAGGAGTTTAAAGCTCTCTGTTCCCAAGTGAACCACAGATATCTGGAGATGAGAACATCAATAACAGAGAGTGGAGGGATGGAGCTGTAGTGACTGAGGAACAGGGGAGCGAGGGCACGAGAGGGACAGGGATATAAGGGGAGGATTCTTACTGACCCTGAAATTGAGTTTGCTTTCAAATTTCTACCATTATTTTTCAATAAACCAATGGGGGATAAAATTTGCTATCCAACTTACTGACATGGGCCGAAAAGTAGAAATTAAAGCCTACTTGTCAACGAAGTGAAAAGACAAGCTTTGGAGCGTGGGAATGTTAGTTTTTTTTTTGTTGTTGTTGTTGTTGCTTTTTGGTACGCGGGCCTCTCACTGTTGTGGCCTCTCCAGTTGCGGAGCACAGTCTCTGGACGCGCAGGCTCAGCAGCCATGCCTCACGGGCCTAGCCGCTCTGCGGCTTGTGGGATCTTCCCGGACCGGGCACGAACCTGTGTCCCCTGCATCGGCAGGCGGACTCTCAACCACTGTGCCGCCAGGGAAGCCTTGAATGTTAGGTTTTTTAGTATCAGTTATTATAATAATAACGCAGCTTTTTTTGAAACTGCAGAAGAAGAAAGATATCGTCCAACATCTTCATGTAAAGGTAACACAGTGCAGTGATTAAGAGCATGTACCCTGGCGCCAGACTTCCTGGATTTAAACCCAAGTTGTTTATCTTCTCTCTGCCTCAATTTCCACATCTGTAATGGTAATAGGACTAGTGTCTACCTCCTCAGGTAGTGGTGCTGATTACAGGATGATAATTCTCTAAAATCTACTAGAACAGGGCCTCGGCAAACACTGTGTATTAGTTCTGCCTCCAGACTAACACACAGCACCGTTAGCATTTGAGCATGTGTCTTTCAGACTTTTTTCCCTTCATACACATTTTTAC